>NC_057800.1:348961843-349318151 GCF_018294505.1 Triticum aestivum | reverse complement strand
GTGGGACCGATGTGCTAGGGTTAGAGTAAAACCTCATCTCCGTTTTACCGATTACACAAACTCAGTGAGACTGATTTTGGTAATAAGCTAACCAGAGAGTTGGTCAAGCAAACTCGGTGGGACCGATTACAAATCTCGTTAAGACCGAAACTATTGCAACAGGAACCAGAGAGTTTGCAAGCCCATCTCGGTGAGACCGAGATCCCTATCGGTGAGACCGAAGTGACTCGGGTTTCTGGCAGTGGCTATGTCAAGTGAACTCAGTGGTGCCCGATAGAACAAATTGGTAGGGCCGAGTTTGACTTTTGGTTTGGGACATATGTGGATATGAGAATGTGGTTGAGGGCTCTGGAGCATATCACTAAGCATTTTGAGCAAGCAAGCCATTAAGCAACACCTCATCCCCTTTTAATAATATTGGCTTTCATATGGACTCAATGTGATCTTGGATCACTAAAATGAAAATGTAGAGTCTTGAGATTTTGAGCTTTTGCCAATCTTCTCTCCTTAGCATGTAGAAGGGGTTCCACATCTTCTTGTCCAAGCCACTCCATTGCTGAACTCATCTGAAATATACTAGATAAAAGCATTAGTCCAACAAGAGATATGTTGACATTAATGACCAAAACCACCCAGGGAGCACTTGTGCTTTCAATCTCCCCCTTTTTGGTAATTGATGACAATATACATCAAAGCTTTAGATAAAGATATAGAGAATAGCAACTAAAGCTTTGGAAAGACATGTAACATGCATAGGCTCCCCCTACATGTATGCAATCATGTAAATATAGAGTATAAGAGCATGTGAATGCATAATCATAACAGAGAAGGCAATGAGTTACATGTATCTTGGCTATATGCATCAAAGCAAATGATGTGAATATAGAAATTTTAGCTTCATGTTCAGGATTCCTTCATGCAAACAATATGTACATCATCAAGAGATCATGATGCACATGAATGCGATGCATATACTTACGTTGTGGTCTTAATCTGGCTTAGGAAGAGATGAACCTGAGTAAACAAGGTTACATAACATAGATACATCTACTAAACATAGCAAGAACTGCAAACCACAAGAGTAACAAGACTGGGATGACATGTAGAGAATGAGTACTAGGTACTCCTATTGGATATAGACATGTCCCCAAAGGTAAAGATATGCAATGAATTCAAAGATTTCCTTCCCTAGAAGTCTTTCTCCCCCTAAATCTTCTATAGGATAATGGGAGAAAATAGGGAAAAGAGAATCAGAGCAGAACAAATTAGAGCACAAAAACATAACAAACTAACATGTATTTCCCCTCTAAAGACATGTAACTTCTCTCCTCTTGAACACCAAGCATCTGGGGTCTCTGGGGTCTCTCTCTCCGTTTGATGCGATTAAGCATTCTCCCCCTTTGAAGTACTTAAGCTTTGATGTGATCTCTCTCTCCCCCTTTGACATCAATTTCCAAGAAAGGATCTTCTGGATTGTGAGTCAAAATAGGTTTGGTCCTTGAGCCATAGAGTAAAGTAGCATATAGTGTGTGATGCTGGTAGAGGACAAGAATCATTGAGTGGAGCTGGAGTAAAAATGCAGGATGCAAGTGGCAGATTGTCTTCTCTGTAGTGAAATCGTTAACACCAAGTTGTATTCTTCGGTGGCACCGAAATGGTTCGGTTTGAGTGAAAGCGACAGACCGGTGTTTAACACAGAGAGAACATTGTCACCTCAGCTCACTAGGCAAATAAGATCTCACAAAGATTTGTAAGGAATTAACTGAAAGATTTGCAATGAACTAGATGCAGGGAATGTAGAACAAAACAAAGAAAAGAAATCTTGATGAAGTATGCAAGAACGCAGAGAAACACTAGGGAACTTCATCTAGAATTGGTCGGTGACAAAGTCACCTATGTTAGAGTATATTGACTGAGGAGTCAAGTGAGATAAATGATCATAGGTCATACTCATCATTTAATCTCAAAATGGGGTTACCATTTTTCATTTAAGCATTTGATGTATTCGCATCTTGTTGAGTTGCATTGACCCATTACTTGGGGTAAAGCTTCTCTAAGATGGAATAACATACCTTGGGTCGTGGTGTTGATCTTGATCATGTAGTTGAACTCATGATTGGGAGCACCACTTGTAGTTTGCATTCATCTACCAACATGGGTTAGTCATGCAAGGAAGATCACTTGTGTATCCAAATTGACAATCATGAATTTGATACCAAATGAAATTTGATATATAGAAATGGTCAAAGGATATGTTGAAAGGTTTCATGCTTCCTTGTCTTCAACCACCATGTGTTTACAGACTTGGTGATGTAGAGATTACACAAGATGTGAGTGATTTGCAATCTCATAGATTCTGATTCATCCAAGTACCTACAATGGTTAGGTAGCATGCAAGGGTGCAAATATATCCAAGACATATGATCATCATCATAAGAGAAACATCAAGGATTAGTCAAAGGCTCATGCCTTGCATGTATCCGAATGGAGTTTCTACTCCAAGTTTGAAGCAGCAATGATGTTCAATTAACCTCTCAAATGGCAAAATACTTTCTCATCAAGCGGTTTGGTGAATATATTTACCAATTGCTTATCGGTACGAACATGCTTAAGATCAATGTCCCCTTTAGCAACATGATCTCGAATGAAATGATGATGAACTTCAATATGCTTAGTTCGAGAATGATGGACGAGATTATGAGCAATCTTAATAGCACTTTCATTGTCACAAAGCAATGGAACATGTTTCACATGGATCACATAATCTTTAAGAGTTTGGGTCATCCAACGTAATTGAGCACAACATGAACCAGCGGTAATGTATTCCGCTTCGGCGGTGGATAAGGATACCGAGTTTTGTTTCTTGGAGGACCAAGACACAAGAGATCTACAAAGAAATTGACAAGTACCCGAAGTGGGCTTTCTATCAACCTTGTCTCCGGCATAGTCTAAGTCGGAGTAGCCAACAAGATAAAAGGAAGACCTCTTAGGATACCAAATGCCAAAATTTGGTGTATGGATGAAGTATCTCACTATCCTTTTCACAGCCTTAAGATGACACTCTTTGGGGGGCGCTTGATATCGTGCACACAAGCACATACTTAGCATAATATCAGGATGGGAGGCACATAGATATAACAATGAACCAATCATAGAATGATAAACCTTTTGGTCAACCGATTTGCCATCTTTAGTCAAGTCAAGATGTCCACTAGTAGGCATGGGTGTTTTCATACCTTTGCTTTCTTGCATGTTGAACTTCTTAAATAAGTCCTTGGTGTACTTTGTTTGAGAAACAAAGGTGCATTCCTTAGTTTGCTTGATTTGCAACCCAAGAAAGAACTTGAGTTCACTCATCATAGACATCTCAAACTTCTCCGACATTAGCTTTCCAAACTTTTCAGAAAAATGAGGGTTAGTTGAACCAAATATGATATCATCAACATAAATTTGGCACACAAATAATTCACCATTAACCCTTTTAGTAAATAGTGTAGAATCAATCTTTCCAATCTCAAAGCATTTTTCAATAAGGAACTTGGTCAAGCATTTATACCACACTCTAGGAGCTTGTTTAAGACTATAAAGATCTTTGTGAAGTTTGTAAACATGATTGGGTTTCTTAGGATTAACAAAGCTGGGTGGTTGCTTAACATAAACTTCCTCCTCAATTTCACCATTTAGAAAAAGCACATTTAATGTCCATTTGATACAAATTAATATCATGGTGATTAGCATAGGCAAGTAAGATACGGATGGACTCAAGTCTAGCAACGGGGGCATATGTCTCAACATAGTCCATACCTTCGACTTGAGTGTAGCCTTGGGCAATGAGACGTGCTTTTTGCGAATGAATTGTCCATCTTCGTCTTGCTTGTTGCGAAACACCCATTTGGTACCGATGATGTTGTGGTTGTTGTCAGGCTTCCCAACCAGTTTCCACACTTGGTTTCTCTGAAAGTTGCATAGCTCTTCATGCATGGCATTTATCCAATCCGGATCATCGAATCAGTGGTGCGCGTCGGTCCTAAACAAATGCTTTTTAACCACTTCCCGCGACGGCATTTGGAAATGTCGCCAAGTGAGCATGGGCAATAGGGGGGTCCTTCCCACATGACCCAGAAAACGTCAGGGATAGGGCCCCTACAGTACTCGTATTTGTTTCTGCTTGCATTGCCATCGCAGTTGGTATTCTTTGGTGCTATGTTTACGATGCATAGCCCATCACAAACGGTTCACAATTATAGAATGTTTATGATGCACATCCCATCACAAACGGTTCACCGTTAAGAAGATTAGCTAATCGTCACATGAGTGTCGGACAGGATTACAAAATGTCGGACCGTCGTAATATCGTCGTACACGACAACTATCGCACACGCTATCCTGTGGTGCAATGTTTATGATGGATACTTCATTAGAAATAGGTCATGGTTGCGAATCGTGTACGATGAGGCAACTAACACAAACGTTTAGTTTGCCCGCACCATTTGTGATATTGTCTGACATCGCACGTGGTTTGCAAACGGCAACTGTGTGCATGCTTGCACACGTTTCCTCTCCGTGAACCATCTCCGATTATGGTGCATATCGCAAACGTTTGTGTTTTGCCAACCGTGTGTGCCGTAACAACCTGGAGAGCATAATTTCACCCTAATTTAATTGCTACTTCTCCAAATTGTACCAGATTTGGATTTGAATTTGAATTTGAATGTATGCTACAGCTTTATTCATATCCATCAGGTTCAAACAACCAATGCATTATTCGATTCATAGGTACATATGTTCAAGAATTACATAAGAATCAAATAAAGAATGATGAACCACAGTTGTATACTTGTACTATTAACGAAGGTAAAGAAAGAGGCAAAATATATTCTGGTTGCTGAACAAGGTGAAGCGGAATGCCCATATTGTGCCCTCCTCAATGCAAAAGGAACGCACGACTCTAGTCCAACCCCTTGTGATGGCCGACCGCCCATCCTTCACGGTCTTCATGAAAACATCTAGATAATCATCGTGTTCTGGTAGAAATACTTTAACCTTTGCATGCCCACCAATCATCTAGTTTGAGAGGTAATCTTGAGTAAACTACTTTGGCAACCACGGCAAAGGAAAAAGATTCAGACATTGTCATCTAACACAACTCATTATGGGAAGTAAAAAGAAGGCCGCAGAGTTCTTACTTACCATCCTCCAGTTCGCTGTAGTCTTGAATAAAGTGTAAATAAATAGTTTAATTGCCATCTTTGGACCCATTTTACTAAAAATATTTATCAGCTTCCTCACTTGATGTTGGTTCATCGATATCTCATTACCCCATACGCAGAAAGGGTTGAAGTGCAGATCTTTACCAATGAAATATGTACCTAAAAGCACCAAGTTAATATTAGAAGCTAAACAACAATTGCACAATGATGTAGCACAACATCCTTTTATAATATGTCTATATACATCTGTATGTGGCAGTCCATTTGAAATATCTAAAAAGACAAATATTTAGGAACGGAGGGAGTATCTTATAACATCCAATATACTCACATATTAGATGAATTAACATCTTATATTATGGGCCGGAAGGAGTTTAGTGCATTCTTACAAATTATCGGTTGATTAACTGCTGCTGTATCCAGGGGTTACAGTTAGTTTGAGCTAGTTCGGGCTCAAATAGCCCTAAAGGATATCTAAACATGAGGGCTAGTTTGAGCTAGTTGCATCTATAACCCACGCAAAAAAAACTATCCAACCCAAGAGGTGCTAATTGGAGCTAGTTTTCCTAGTGCATTTATTGTCAATCTAACCCTGCCATCCAAACAACTCTTTGGATGGAGTTAGTTCAGGGTTACTAATGAGCTAGAAACTAACTCTAACCTCTAGCTAAGTTGAGTATCCAAACAGGGTTGTGTTGTTGTTGTTGTTGCTGCTGCTCTTCTACGTATATCTAGACATCATTAGAACATTAATGTAGCCTAGGATTGCATATTTAGACATTAAGTACAGTGCATGTTGCTATGTAGCCTCAGATATATTACATATGGCCCTAGTTAACCTAACAATAAATGGGTTGCAGATATATTCAGTTAAAAGTCCGATTCACCGACTAGTCCCTTATCAGCCGCCGGCCTATATGGTACAAGCTACCGATATCCTGAACAGTGAACAAATATAAGCCATGGGATGAAACTAACCTCGATGGAAAACAACAATCGTTCCCAAGATTGTCCTGTGTAGGTACATCGAGAAGCATGTTAAGCACAACAGTTCATACTTGCACAAATAGAACATCACGTTGTGAATAACTGGAATAAACAAGGTATACTACGAACAACCAAAGATAGCATTTGAAACTGGACATATGCTAACTACAAACAACTGAACAATCAAAAAACTTTAAAAGAGGCATATGCTAGTTATAACAGGCTTAACAGCAAGCAAATATATGCATTCCTATCGGTATGTTTAAAACTAGATTGATGAAATGTACTACACAGTAAATAATTGCACATATAGAGCATCACATTGTGAACAACTGAAATAAACAAGGCATACTGCAAACAAGATATAGCAATTAAAACTGGACATATTCTCACTACACTACAAAAGGGACTCGACAAAACAAATCATGGGTTTCCCCCTGTGAAGAGGCACGGAAAAACAAATCATGGGTTTCCTCACTTGTCACAGATGGGATCGTTCCCGTGGGAAGAACATGGACCATGGATGCGCTCCATGTTGTCGCAGATGGGATCCTTCCCCTAGGAAGAGCACGGCTGTAGGGTGCCCTCCCTGATGTCATAGACAGCCGCTTTCCCCTTGGAAGAGCCGGAGAGGGTGCCCTCCTCGTGGTCGCCGTCGATGAGGTCTAACTTGGATGCTGTGGATCCCAAGCCAGCGTCGCAGAACGTGTCCTTTAGAAATGACAAAAGGGGCTCGATGGTGATGTAGAATGGTACATTGTTGACAGCGAGCAAGAGGAGATTACCGGCGGGGCCATGGATGAGATCGACGACGGTTGAACCTGAGGGGTTGGGGGTGGGCCACTTAACCTGTGACATAGCCCGCCTCAGGCCATCGCTGTTGATGACCTCGATGTCGTAGCTGGCAGACGATACATGCCTGCATACTCTAGCCCGCTACTTGAGTGCCTGCCGCTAGTAATGGTTGTCAGCTTCCTCGGCGACGTCGGGTGAAGAGACTGCTATACACCGCTTTTGGGCCAGTCGCTCCTCGAGCTCCATGGAAAACGTAGCCGGGCTTAGGCTGCGACATCCTGGAGTGGGGGGTGGGGATTTGTGGGAAGGGGGCATTTGGCAGGTGTCATCTAATAAACCTAGGGCGGCCTGGGTATGGAGATCGGTGGGTAAGCTGCACAGGAAAACCGACAGATGTTGACAATGGAGGCCTTGTGGCGGCAGGGACCTTGGTAGGATTTCGAGCAAGGGAGGGTGTGTGTGTGTGTTTGCGCACGCCCGAGGAGGTTTTGGTGTGTGTGTGGGGGGTGTTTGAGGAAATGATGCGGGTACTGAAAATTTTACAACGCGGGATTGAAATGTCAGGCTATTGAAACTTTTGATGATAGTGCATCGCACACGGTCCGGAGATAACAACCGTGTGTTATGAAATAGAAAAACCCTGGAGGCGGGCAGATATTTTCTAGGGATGCAGGCGGGATTGGGAGCAAGAAACATCGCACACGGTCCGGAGATAACAATCATGTGTTATGAAACAGAAAAACCCTCAAGGCGGGAAGATATTTTTGAGAGGGGGAGCCTCATGGAGCCCAATGTACCGTGCGGATGTGTGTGTGATAGGTGCACCGGCGTGGCACATGGTTAGTTTGAGTGAACCGTGTCTGTTGCGTCATCCGACTTATCTAATGTTCATAAATTTGGTGAAAAATGACGCGGGAGAGGGTCAGAACACAAACACACTTGCATGTGGACCATATTTATGGATCAAAAAGGTGGTTTGATTTTCAAATACCAAATGCAACTTCGATATGGCACCTCTCTCGCAAAGCGCACTATATTGCTTCCCCCCCTGTCTCAGCACGAAGGGAATCTTAAGCTTTGAATGCATGTCCCCTCCCCCCAACCGAGGTTCACCCTAGCAAAGTGCGAAGTAGATAGCAGCCCCCCTCCTCCCTCGTGTCGGCATGAAGGGAATCCTAAGCTATGAATGCATCCCCCAACTGAGGTTCATTCACCTAGCAAAGTGCGAAGTAGCTAGCAGCCCCCCCTCTCCCCTCCCTCGTGTCGGCATGAAAGGAATGCTACTCTATGAATGCATGCCCCCCCCCCAACTGACGTTCACCCTAGCAAAGTGCGAAGTAGCCAGCAGCCCCCCTCCCTCCTGTCGGCACCAAGGGAATCCTAAGCTATGAATGCATGCCCCCCCAACCGATGTTCACCCTAGCAAAGTGCAAAGTAGCTAGCAGCCCCCATCCCTCGTGTCAGCATGAAGGGAATCCTAAGCTATGAATGCATGCCCCCCCCCCACAATAGAGGTTCACCTAGCAAAGTGTGAAGTAGCTAGCAGCCCCCCCTCATGTCGGCACGAAGGGATTCCTAAGCTATGAAGGCATGCCCCCCCCCAACCGAGGTTCACCTAGCAAAGTGCGAAGTAGCTAGCAGCCCACTCCCTCATGTCGCCACGAAGGGAATCCTAAGCTATGAATGCATGCCCCCCCAACCGAGGTTCACCCTAGCAAAGTGCGAAGTAGCTAGCAACCACCCCTCCCTCGTGTCGGCACGAAGGGAATCCTAAGCTATCAATGCATGTCCCACCCCCCGACCGAGGTTCACCTAGCAAAGTGTGAAGTAGCTAGCAGCCCCCCCTCATGTCGGCACGAAGGGAATCCTAAGATATGAATGCATGCCCCCTCCCCCCCCCACAACCGATGTTCACCTAGCAAAGTGCGAAGTAGCTAGCAGCCCCCACCCCCTCGTGTCGCCACGAAGGGAATCCTAAGCTATGAATGCATGCCCCCCAACCGAGGTTCACCTAGCAAAGTGCGAAGTAGCAACCCTCGCCCCCCACACACACACTTTCAGTCGACAGGCCAGAGAGGCATATATTGCACCAAGATGGATCATAAAATGTACCAAGAATAATCCACTTTGGTCGTACAACCTCTCTATTGTTGTTGGTCAAAGTGATGGTCGTCCATGTGACCCTAGAGATGGGCTAGCTCGCCAACAATCACGCAAGTAGCTAGTCCACAAAGACAACCACTGCATGCGTGTGGCCCAAACATATGTATGGAGAGGTGTGTTTTTGAGTAACAATGGAAAAACTTTGATGTGGCACCATGATTTCAAAGTAGAAATCCCCAGACTGAGTGAGGGTTAGGTTGATGATGCATATGTATGTTACACCACACTTCAGGCCAACGACGGGGATTCATGCATGCATGTGTGCATAATATATGCGCTGAAACTTAATTAGGTCCGAATCTCACCATGAATTATACTATGATAACACGAACCAAATAAAGAATCTGCCATGGTAACCTATCTTGTTGTTGGTCAGGTGATCACGGACGCCCACGCGGGCCCTCGAATATATACTGATAACCATGCGAGGGAGTGTACCATTCGACGGCGACCACTACATGCATATGTATGGAGGTGATGCATGCATGCATGTTTGAATACAAAACATTGATGTGGCGTGTGCCTCAAAAATCGTACACTAGCTCCCCACTGATACGTCCATTTTGCATCATGCTTTTATATCGATATTTATTGCATTATGGGCTATTATTACACATTATGTCACAATACTTATGCCTATTCTCTCTTATTTTACAAGGTTTACATGAAGAGGGAGAATGCTGGCAGCTGGGATTCTGGGCTGGAAAATGAGCAAATATTATATACCTATTCTGCACAGCTCCAGAAGTCCTAAAACTTCACGGAAGCTATTTCCAGAATATATAAAAAATTCTAAGCGCAAGAAGTTCCAGAGGGGGGCCACACCCTGGCCACGAGGGTGGGGGGTGCGCCCTACCCCCTTGGGCGCGCCCCTTGCCTCGTGGGACCCCTGGTGGCCCTCCGATGCCCATCTTCTACTATATGGAGTCTTTCGTCGAGGAAAAAATCATAAGCAAGCTTTCTAGATGAGACTCCACCGCCACGAGGCGGAACCAATCTAGGGCTCTGGCGGAGCTTTTCTGCCGGGGAAACTTCCCTCCGGGAGGGGGAAATCATCACCATCGTCATCACTAACGATCCTCTCATCGGGAGGGGTCAATCTCCATCAACAACTTCACTGGCACCATCTCATCTCAAACCCTAGTTCATCTCTTGTATCCAACCTTTGTATCCAAACCTCAGATTGGTACCTGTGGGTTGCTAGTAGTGTTGATTACTCCTTGTAGTTGATGCTAGTTCGTTTAGTTGGTGGAAGATCATATGTTCAGATCCATTATGTATATTTAATACCCCTCTGATTATGAACATGAATATGCTTTGTGAGTAGTTATGTTCATTCCCGAGGACATGGGAGAAGTCTTGCTATTAGTAGTCATGTGAATTTGGTATTCGTTCGATATTTTGATGAGATGTATGTTGTCATCCCTCTAGTGGTGTCATGTGAACGTCGACTACATGACACTCCACCATTGTTTGGGCCTAGAGGGATGCATTGGGAAGCAACAAGTAGATGATGGGTTGCTAGAGTGACAGAAGCTTAAACCCTAGTTTATGCCTTGCTTCGTAAGGGGCTGATTTGGATCCATATGTTTCATGCTATGGTTAGGTCTACCTTAATACTTCTATTGTAGTTGCGGATGCTTGCAATAGGGGTTAATCATAAGTGGGATGCATGTCCAATTAAGGGCAGTACCCAAGCACCGGTCCACCCACATATCAAATTATCAAAGTATCGAACGAGAATCATATGATCGTGATGAAAACTAGCTTGACGATAATTCCCATGTGTCCTTGGGAGCGCTTTCCTTCATATAAGAGTTTGTCCAGGCTTGTCCTTTGCTAACAAAAGATTTGGGCCATCTTGCTGAACCTTATTTACCTTTATTGCTTGCTACTCGTTACAAATTACCTTATCACAAAACTATCTGTTACCGATAATGTCAGTGCTTGCAGAGAATACCTTACTGAAAACTGCTTAGCATTTCTTTCTGCTCCATGTTGGGTTCGACACTCTTACTTATCGGAAGGACTACAATAGATCCCCTATACTTGTGGGTCATCAAGACTCTTTTCTAGGGCCGTTGCCGGGGAGTGAATCGCCTTTGGTAGGTGGAACTTGGTAAGGAAAAATTTATATAATGTGCTGAAATTTACCATCACTTGTTACTATGGAACATAATCCTTTGAGGGGTTTGTTCGGGGTATCTTTACCTCGTCCGAAACCACAATTAGTTACTCCTCAACCTACTGAACCTACTGAAAATGTTTACTTTGAAATTCCTTCGGGTATGATAGAGAAATTGCTAGCTAATCCTTTTGCAGGAGATGGAACATTGCATCCCGATTTGCACTTAATCTATGTGGATGAAGTTTGTGGATTAGTTAAGCTTGCAGGTATGCCCGATGATGTTATCAAGAAGAAGGTCTTCCCTTTATCTTTGATGGGAGATGCATTGACATGGTATAGGCTATGTGATGATATGGGATCATGGGACTACAAACGATTGAAATTGGAATTCTATCAGAGGTTTTATCCTATGCATATTGTTCATCGTGATCATAATTATATATATATAATTTTTGGCCTCGTGAAGGAGAAAGCGTCGCTCAAGCTTGGGGGAGGCTTAAGTAAATGTTATATTCATGCCCCAATCATGAGCTCTCAAGAGAAATGATTATTCAAAACTTTTATGCTTGGCTTTCTGACAACAATCGCTCCATGCTCGATACTTCTTGTATTGGTTCCTTTATGATGAAGACTATTGAATTCAAATGGAATTTATTGGAGATAATTAGACGCAGCTCTAAAGATTGGGATCTTGATGAAGGTAAGGACTCAGGTATAACACCTAAGTTTGATTGTGTTAAGTCTTTTATGGATACCGATGCTTTCCGTAAATTGAGCACTAAATATGGACTTGACTCTGAGATAGTAGCTTCTTTCTGTGAATCCTTTGCTACTCATGTTGATCTCCCTAAGGAGAAGTGGTTTAAATATAATCCTCCCATTGAAAAAAAAGTAGTTGCGCCTATTAAAGTTGAAGAAAATACTATCACTTATAATGATCTTGTTGTTCCTACTGCTTATATTGAGAAACCACATTTCCCTGTTAGAATAAAGAATCATGCTAAAGCTTCAACTGTGGTCAACAAAAGTAATATTAAGACACTTAAACCCCCTGAGAAAATTAAAGTTGAACCTAAAATTTCTATGGTTAAAGACCTCTTGGCCAATAATATTGATGGGCATGTTATTTACTTCTATGATGAAGCTGCTAGAATTGCTAGACCTGATGCTAAAATAAACACAGACCTGTTGTAGGCATGCCTGTTATTTCTGTTAAAATAGGAGATCATTGTTATCATGGCTTATGTGATATGGGTGCTAGTGCCAGTGCAATACCTATTTCCTTATAAAAAGAAATTATGCATGATATTGCACCAGCTGAGATACAAGATATCGATGTTACCATTAAGCTTGCCAATAGAGATACTATTTCACCAGTTGGGATTGTTAGAGATGTTGAAGTCTTGTGTGGGAAGGTTAAATATCCTGCTAATTTTCTTGTTCTTGGTTCCCCACAAGATAGCTTTTGTCCCATTATATTTGGTAGACCCTTCTTGAATACTGTCAATGCTAAGATAGACTGCCATAAGTATATTGTTTCTGTTGGTCTAGGGGATATGTCTCATGAGCTTAATTTTGCTAAATTTCGTAGAAAACCCCATGATAAAGAATTGCCTAGTAAAGATGAAATTATTGGTCTTGCTTCTACTGTCGTGCCTCCTACTGATCCCTCAGAACAATATTTGCTAGACCATGAAATGATATGTTCATGAATGAAAGAAGGGAAATAGGTGAAGTATTCTTTAAACAGGGACCTATTTTGAAACACAACTTGCCTGTTGAAATCCTAGGAGATCCTCCTCCACCCAAGGGTGATCCCGTGTTTGAGCTTAAACCATTACCTGATACTCTTAAATATGCTTATCTTGATGAAAAGAACATATATCCGGTTATTATTAGTGCTAACCTTTCAGAGAAGAACGAAGAGAAATTATTGAAAACTCGAAAGAAGCATCGTGCTGCTATTGGGTATACTCTTGATGATCTTAAGGGCATTAGTCCCACTCTATGTCAACACAAAATAAATTTGGAGGAAGATGCCAAACCAGTTATTGATCACCAACGACGACTGAATTCTAAGATGAAAGAAGTGGTAAGAAAGGAAATATTAAAGCTCCTTGAGGCAGGTATAATTTATCCCGTTGTTGATAGTAAGTGGGTAAATCCTGTCCATTGTGTCCCTAAGAAGGGAGGTGTTACTGTTGTTCCTAATGATAAAGATGAATTGATCCCGCAAAGAATTATTATAGGTTATAGGATGGTAATTGATTTCCGCAAATTAAATAAGGCTACTAAAAAAGATCATTACCCTTTTCCTTTTATCGATCAAATGCTAGAAAGATTATCTAAACATACACATTTTTTCTTTCTAGATGGTTACTCTGGCTTCTCTCAAATACCTGTGTCAGCTGATGATCAATCAAAGACCACTTTTACTTGCCCTTTTGGTACTTTTGCTTATAGACGTATGCCTTTTGGTTTATGTAATGCACCTGCTACCTTTCAAAGATGCATGATGGCTATATTCTCTGACTTTTGTGAAAATATATGTGAGGTTTTCATGGACGATTTCTCTGTTTATGGATCCTCTTTTGATGATTTCTTGATCAACCTTGATCGAGTTTTGCAGAGATGTGAAGAAACTAATCTTGTTCTGAATTGGGAGAAATGCCACTTGATGGTTAATGAAGGTACTGTCTTGGGGCATAAAATTTCTGAAAGAGGCATTGAAGTTGATAAAGCTAAAGTTGATGCTATTGAAAAGATGCCATGTCCCAAGGACACTAAAGGTATAAGAAGCTTCCTCGGTCATGCTGGTTTTTATAGGAGGTTCATTAAGGACTTCTCAAAATTTCTCGGCCTCTGACTAACCTATTATAAAAAGACATTCCTTTCGTCTTGGATGATGATTGTGTAAAAGCATTTGAAATACTTAAGAAAGCATTGATTTCTGCACCTATTGCTCAGCCACCTGATTGGAATTTACCCTTTGAAATTATGTGTGATGCTAGTGATTATGTTGTAGGGGTTGTTCTAGGGCAAAGAGTTGATAAGAAATTAAATGTTATTCAATATGCTAGTAAAACTCTAGACAATGCCCAGAGAAATTATGCTACCACTGATAAGGAATTCTTAGCAGTTGTATTTGCTTGTGATAAGTTCAGACCTTATATTGTTGATTCTAAAGTAACTATTCACACTGATCATGCTTCTATTAAATATCTTATGGAGAAGAAAGATGCTAAACCAAGACTTATTAGATGGGTTCTCTTTCTACAAGAATTTGATTTGCATATTATTGATAGAAAGGGAGCTGAGAACCCTGTTGTAGACAACTTGTCTAGGTTAGAAAATGTTGTTGATGACCCACTACCTATTGATGATAGCTTTCCTGATGAACAACTAAATGTCATAAATGCTTCTTGTACTGCTCCATGGTATGCTGATTATGCTAATTATATTGTTGCTAAATTTATACCACCTAGTTTCACATACCAGCAAAAGAAAAAGTTCTTCTATGATTTGAGACATTACTTTTGGGATGACCCACATCTTTATAAAGAAGGAGTGTATGGTATTATTAGACGTTGTGTACCTAAGCATGAACAGGAACAAATCCTATGCAAGTGTCACTCCGAAGCTTAGGGAGGACACCATCCTAGAGATAGAACTACACATAAGGTATTGCAATCCGGTTTTTATTGGCCTACTCTCTTCAAGGATGTCCGTAAGTTTGTCTTGTCTTGTGATGAATGTCAAATAATTGGTAATATTAGTAGACGTCAAGAAATGCCTATGAATTATTCACTTGTTATTGAACCATTTGATGTTTGGGGCTTTTATTATATGGGACCTCTTCCTTCCTCTAATGGGTATACACATATTTTAGTTGCCATTGATTACGTTACTAAGTGGGTAGAAGCTATTCCAAGTAGTAGTGCTGATCATAACACCTCTATTAAGATGCTTAAAGAAGTTATTTTCCTGATGTTTGGAGTCCCTAGGTATTTAATGACTGATGGTGGTTCACACTTTATTCATGGTGCTTTTCGTAAAATGCTTGCTAAGTATGATGTTAATCATAGAATTGCATCTCCTTATCACCCACAGTCTAGTGGTCAAGTGGAATTAAGTAACAGAGAGCTCAAATTAATTTTGCAAAAGACTGTTAACAGATCTAGAAAGAATTGGTCCAAGAAACTTGATGATGCACTATGAGCTTATAGAACTGCATATAAAAATCCTATGGGTCTGTCTCCGTATAAAATGGTTTATGGTAAAGCATGTCCCTTACCTCTTGAATTAGAACATAAGGCATATTGGGCCATTAAAGAGCTCAATTATGATTTCAAACTTGCTGGTGAGAAGAGATTGTTTGACATTAGCTCACTTGATGAATGGAGAACCCATGCTTATGAAAATGCCAAGCTATTTAAATAAAAAGTTAAAAGATGGCTTGATAAAAGGATACAAAAGCGTGAGTTCAATGTAGGTGATTATGTATTGCTATACAACTCTCGTTTACAATTTTTTGGAGGCAAACTTCTCTCTAAATGGGAAGGTCCTTACGTTATTGAGGAGGTCTATCATTCCAGTGCCACAAAAGTCAACAACTTCGAAGGCACAAATCCGAAGGTGGTGAATGGTCAAAGAATTAAACATTATATCTCAGGTAATCCCATAAATGTTGAAACTAATATTATTGAAACCGTAACCCTGGAGGAATACAAAAGGGACACTTTCTGGAATGTTTCAGACTCTGAAAAGGAATAGGTACGTGGTACGGTAAGTAAACCGACTCCAAAATAGTTCTAATGGCAATATTTCCCCGTCTTGGAATATTTAGAAAAATAGGAAAATAAGAAGCAGACCGGAAAGGACATGAGGCTTCCACGAGGGTGGGAGGCGCGCCCTACCCCCTGGGCGTGCCCCCCTGCCTCGTGGGCACCTCGTGTGCTCTCTGGACTCCGTTTACTTGCACGATACTTCTTTTGGTCGGTAAAAATTCATTATATAATCTCCCTAAGGTTTTGACCACCGTATCACGCAAATATCTCTTGTCTTTGTTTTGAACTGTTTTCTGTCAGGGTTGTAAAGTCCAAGCATCATGTCGTCCCCCTCCTCCAACAATGGTGACAACGATGCTTGGCTAATGAAGATAGAACTGATGAGGGAATAACCTATGGAGATCAACAAGGATGAAGGGATCAAGAAGGCCACAGAGGACCAAGTTCCGGCAATAGAAGACATCCTTCAGCTTGATCACAATCTTCTTACCCCAACTAAGATCGAAGCTTTCAAGATGATTGAGTTATCTTGTATACAAAAAAGTATCTCACACGTGAATTTTTTTTGTTGAAGGAGCATATCATCGCACTCAAGGGCATTATCCGCAAGTTGAGGACCTCCTAAAATCGATGTGCGACTATTCATCATCAACAACTCCAACTTATTCACCAACAAAGAAAGAAATATAATCACATGGGTATGGGCACTTCCCTTGGCAACTGCCAAGCTTGGGGGAGTGCCCCGGTATTGTATCACCATCACTTTTATCTTTACCATTTTTCTTAGTTCGATCCTTTTGATAATATCTTGATCTAGTAGAATAATGTTTTAGTATGATCTAGTTGTGAGTTTTTCTTTATGATCCTTCTATGTAATCGAGTCCGTGAGCTATATATAATAAAGATTAGTGTTGAGTCGAGGGCTTGCTTATTTTTCTATGATCTTGAGGGAGTAAAATAAAAAGAGAAAGAATAAAAAGAAATAAAGAGATCATATGGATCTTATGGAGAGTAATGAGCTCACATATAAAGAGTATGATGAATAAAAGTTGTTGAGAGTTGACAAACATAGTTTTGGTCATCGTTGCAATTAATAAGAAGAAATAAAGAAAGAGAGACTCACATATAAATATATTATCTTGGACATCTTTTATGATTGTGAGCACTCATTAAAGTATGACATGCTAAGAATTGACGTTGGATAAGGAAGACAATGTAATGGGTTATGTTTTCTTTCATCTGAGATAAATTATATTGTCATGGATCATCCAACATGTTGAGCTTGCCTTTCCCTCTCTTTCTAGCCAATTTCTTTGCACCAAGTAGAGATACTACTTGTGCTTCCAAATATCCCTAAACCCAGTTTCGCCATGAGAGTCCACCATATCTACCTATGGATTGAGTAAGATCCTTCAAGTAAGTTGTCATCGGTGCAAGCAATAAGAAGTGCTCTCTAAATATGTATGACTTATTAGTGTAGAGAAAATAAGATTTATACGATCTTGTGATATGGAATAAATAAAAGCAATGGACTGCATAATAAAGGTCCATATCACAAGTGGCAATATAAAGTGACGTTCTTTTGCATTAAGATTTTGTGCATCCAACCATAAAAGTGCACGACAACCTCTGCTTCCCTCTACGAAGGACCTATATTTTACTTTTATATTTCACCTTACATAAGAGTCATGGTGATCTTCACCTTTCCTTTTTATATTTTATCCTTTGGCAAGAACAATATGTTGGAAGGATCCTGATATATATAGCTAATTGGATGTGAGTCTTCATGAACTATTATTGTTGACATTACCCTTGAGGTAAAATGTTGGGAGGCAAAACTATAAGTCCCTATCTTTCTATGTGTTTGATTAAAACTTCATACCCATAAATATTGCGTGAGTGTTAGCAATTGTGAAAGACTAAAAGATGGTTGAGTATGTGGACTTGCTGAAAGGCTCTCATATTGACTCTTTCCTATGTTATGATAAATTTCAATTGCCTCAGTGACTGAGATTAGAGTTTGTTGGTTCTCAATGAAGTTTATGATTCATACTTGAAATTGTGATTGAATTGTTACTTTAGCATAAGAGATCATATGACAATATATATATATATATATATATATATATATATATATATATATATATATATATATATTGTTGTTCTAAGAATGATCATGATGCCCTCATGTCCGTATTTTATTTTTATCGGCACCTCTATCTCTAAACATGTGGACATATTTTTCGATTTCGGCTTTCGCTTGAGGACAAGCGAGGTCTAAGCTTGGGGGAGTTGATACGTTCATTGCGCATCATGCTTTTATATCGATATTTATTGCATTAAGAGTTTTTATTACACATTATGTCATACTAATTATGCCTATTCTCTCTTATTTTACAAGGTTTACATGAAGAGGGAGAATGTCGGCAGCTGGGATTCTGGGCTGGAAAAGGAGCAAATATTAGAGACCTATTCTGCACAGCTCCAAAAGTCCTGAAACTGCACAGAAGCTATTTCCAGAATATATATAAAATATTGAGCACAAGAAGTTCTAGAGGGGGGCGCGCCCTACCCCCTGGGTGCGCCCCCTTCCTTGTGGGCCCCTTGGTGGCCCTCCGATGCCCATCTTCTGCTATATGGAGTCTTTCTTCGAGGAAAAAATCATAAGAAAGCATTCGGGACGAGACTCCGCCGCCACGAGGCTGAACCTTGGCAGAACCAATCTAGGGCTCTAGCGAAGCTGTTCTGCCGGGGAAAATTCCCTTCGGGAGGGGGAAATCATCGCCATCGTCATCACCAACGATCCTCTCATTGGGAGGGGGTCAATCTCCATCAACATCTTCACCAGCACGATCTCATCTCAAACCCTAGTTCATCTCTTGTATCCAATCTTTGTATCCAAACCTCAGATTGGTACCTGTGGGTTGCTAGTAGTGTTGATTACTCTTTGTAGTTGATGCTAGTTAGTTCACTTGGTGGAAGATCATATGTTCAGATCCATTATGCATATTAATACCCCTCTAATTATGAACATGAATGTGCTTTGTGAGTAGTTACGTTCGTTCCTGAGGACCTGGGAGAAGTCTTGCTATTAGTAGTCATGTGAATTTGGTATTCGTTCGATATTTTGATGAGATGTATGTTGTCATCCCTCTAGTGGTGTCATGTGAACGTCGACTACATGACACTTCACCATGGTTTGGTCCTAGAGGGAGGCGTTGGGAAGTAATAAGTAGATGATGGGTTGCTAGAGTGTCAGAAGCTTAAACCCTAGTTTATGCGTTGCTTCGTAAGGGGTTGATTTGGATCCATATGTTGCATGCTATGGTTAGGTTTACCTTAATACTTCTGTTGTAGTTGCAGATGCTTGAAATAGGGGTTAATCATAAGTGGGATGCTTGTCCAAGTAAGTGCAGTACCCAAGAACCGGTCCACTCACATATCAAATTATCAAAGTACCGAACGCGAAACATATGATCGTGATGAAAACTAGCTTGATGATAATTCTCATGTGTCCTCGGGAGCGCTTTCCTTCATATAAGAGTTTGTCCAGGCTTGTCCTTTGTAACCAAAAGTATTGGGCCATCTTGCTGCACCTTATTTACTTTTATTGCTTGCTACTCGTTACAAATTACCTTATCACAAAACCATCTGTTACCGATAATTTTAGTGCTTGCAGAGAATACCTTACTGAAAACTGCTTATCATTTCCTTCTGCTCCTCGTTGGGTTCGACACTCTTACTTATCGAAAGGACTACGATAGATCCCCTATACTTGTGGGCCATCACCCACACAGAGCGAGATTGGTTCATGATGTGTCGTTGTACTAGCCTCTTCGACTCGATGGGAGGGATTCATGCGTACACATGAATGTGTGTGTGCTCAAGCTATATCATGCATGTCAACCCAAAGCAAAAATAATAATCCCCTCGTAAGTCAAATTAACCTCTCTTGTTGTCAGGCAAAAAGTAGTGATGGACCAAGCGGGCCCACAAATGGAAAGGGTCAATATCGCTGATAACCGCCTAAGTGGGTGCGAGAGGACAACCACCACCGCTTTGCATGTGGGCCAAACATATATATGTTGAATACCCAAAATGCATAACTTTGATGTGCCACATGCCTCAAAAACTGTAAACCATGCACCCACACAGAGCAAGGTTCATATCAACCGTACTACATATGATGGTCCCCTTCCACCCTCTTCACTACATACTATATGCTCCTGCCGTAATATATGTAACCCAAAAGAATCCTCATCGATGGTGAAATTAATTAACCTCTCCCAATCTAGCTCAAAGTGATGCATGCATGCATCGACGATGGCCTCGTGGGCCCACAGATGGAAGTGTCACACGTGAGTGTCCTAGCTAGGATATGCATGTGGCCCAAAAAGGTGTTGTGTGATGTTTGAATAACCAATTTCACAATGTTGATGTGGCATGTGCCTCAGAAATCAAAAAGTCCTGACATTGAGTGAGGTGTACTTGTTCACGGACACGTACGTATAGTATGTATCCTAGTCCCCTCCCACCTCTTCGACACGTACTATATACCACCATAACACAAACGAAAAAGATTCTACCTTGCTAGTCAAATTAACCTCATTGTGGGCTGTTCGTCAAAGTGATGGACGATGACCTCGCGGGCCCACAGAAAGCGTCACACGCGAGTATCGAGTGTCGTGTAGGACAACCATCAACGGCATGTGGCCAAAACATTTATGTATGACAGGATTGTGTAATGTTTTAAATAACGATTTCACGACTCTGATGTGGCACCGGCCTGCCTAACAAAACGGCCAACCCACACGGTGGCTCACAACTCATAGTGTACTACGAGCCACCCGCCACCCCTAGACGCACACACCCACACACACCACGAATCTACCGCAACTATGATGCATGTTAAATTAATTATCCCGCGGTGAACATACATGTTACCAAAGGAGGGACGTTTTAATTCCAAAAAAATCATAGAGATCATTAAGACGTTTTAGTACATTGATTGATTGATTTTCTATGGGTATAATGTGCAAAAATCAAATTTGAGCTACATTCACACGTGATAGTGCACCTAAATGGATTGCAAAAACACATGTGTCTCACTGGGTGCATGTTTACTCCCCATGCAATAAATTTCAAACATTGAAAATCTTGATTTTTAAATTCTAGTACATCCAAAACTTATTTGAAGTTCATGAAACTTATTGTGTTGTCATATGGACACCAATACAAAGTGGCATTGTACTTTTTTTGTCAAATTTGAGACCTGCTTTGATATAATCTTTATCTAATTACAGATGGGAGATTATTAATAATTGGGAACCACTATCCCAAACAGATTATTTATTCAAACCGTGAGCGTTAGACCAAGAATGGATACGTGCCATGCTTCGGTTAAGAAATAAACCAACAACATTAGTCATCCAAATAGAAATATACGTGTCGTCGCACGACCCGTGTGGCGTGCGAGTAGGAGTGAGTTGAGTGGACGTGTCCGCCGCGCAGGCAGATGGGGAGGCATGCGTGCATGTGTGTGAATTGACGGAGGTGTGCTCGCTGCGCAGTGTCGTCGGGAGTCGTGCGAGTAGCTGTGTGAAACTTTGGTAGGCATGCCAGCAGTCCGGTGCACAGGCTCACTAGGAGGCGAGCCATCGGTTTGACCTCCGCCCGCCTCTCTCCCACAACTCCCACTAATCCATATTAATGGTGTGCCCGATCGGCCGCACCCCCATCCTCACTACGCACACACAATCCTCTCTCTCCGCTTGCATCCTCGACACTGCTCTTAGTCCTCAAAGCCGTCAGTGTATGAGGATGCCGCCAAAGCGCCTCATCAGAGGGAGTGGCGACACTAGGGATGCTAGAGCACCGGAGCATGGCGTGGAGATGGAGACAGAGGTTGCCGTCACCGCCGGCGAGTTATCACTGCACCCTGACGTCGTCGACGGCGTCGAGCTTCCACAGCCGGAGGCGGAGTTCCACACCGACTCCGAGGACCACTCCAGCGACGACTCCGACGACAACGGACTGCTGGTTAGTCATCTATAACCATTTATGTGTCAAATAGATCATAGGGTTTCTCTGGTTACTCCTGCCTCCCCCTTTTTGGAATATAAATCATATGGTTATGTCTTCCCATCCATGAAATCTAAGTAAGTTTCATTAGATCCGTGTAGTGTATTGATTGTTTGAATGGTACATGTGATAAGTGCTTAGTTGTTTCATCGGTGCAAATGATTTCTGTTAGTAATCTGACTAGGGTTAGTGTTCGTGCTAATAATTCCTAGCCAGGGATTGACAATTGATTTTCAATAACCTACATATGTTTGTGCCATTATTTTCTGAAAGATTGGTCTGTACATAGAAGACTGCGCTTAAAATCGAACCATAATCTCTGGATATGTATAAATAAATATCCATAAATTCCTCATCCTACTTCACGGCATGTAATCATTGATTTGATGCCAAATTTGTTTTACTATTTGTATAGGTGCTGTCTGACGATGTGGACAGCAAGGATGAAGATGCCCAGAGGAGGTACAACAGGCAAATCCGGAGGGAGCTTTATGCGGGAATGCATAAGAGGCATATTAGGACATGGAATGGCGGGTATAGGTGCCCATTTTGCAACCATAAGCTTCATGACGCATATCTAAGTGTTCTGGCGCATGCAAGAGGACGGCCCGTTGGCTCCTTCAAGTAGAAGTATTCTCGCAGGGTGGTGCATGGCGCGTACGCCAAGTACCTGGAGAAGCTTCAGGATCGTGCCGGCCTGTGAGATGAGATGTGGGATGGATGGAACTATATATGTACGCGTGAGTATGCTTAATACTGTTGAACTATGCTTATCTACGTGTACGCTTATTATCTATGTCTGAGTATGTTAAATATTTCACCAAATTTTGGTAAATATTACAACGGGGGACCAATAAACTAGGATGGAGGTAGTATGTAAACACACACGGTTCCCAAAATTGGAACTGTGTGCAATGACTTTCATTCTGCCTGCTGCGTCAATCATACATGGTTTGCTCTAGCAAACCGTCGCCCCCAAAATTCTTTGTGGGACAGAAAACCCTCACCACCCAATTCAAAAAAGAAAAAAAACCCTCACCATCCCCACGTCACAAAAACCCACACCCCACCCGCCACCCCCTCGACCCCTACGGTACCTTCCCCATTCACACCTACACAAGCTCCTCCGCGTCTATGGCATGGCACTGCCTATCGCGGCGGTAAACACTTAGCTCGATGCCTGCCGCCGTTGCCAGGCTTTCGGCAAAGCCCATCGCATTTCGCCACTTCCGCTTGCCGCTGCCTATCACCATCGACTTTCTTGATGCTGCTCGCGGTCGACCCATCTCCACTCGGTTGGGGAATTTGCCCTACTGAGGGTTCTTTCTCATGGACGACAAGGTAACTACTTTAACGAGATATTATCTCATCTCTTATCCTAGTTCACCTGCCTCCTTTAATCACCCGGCGGAAATATCCGTGAATTCATTTTTATTCGAGCTGATTTGAGGGTTTTCTTTCATTCATAGAATGTACAGTGCGCCGACACTTCAGGACTTTGCGACCGCCGCAAGAGGTTCCATCTCTCTGTTCCAGATAACTTGAGCACGCACGCGGTATGTTCAATCTCACCCTAAATCGGTTGGCATGGCCTACTTTCCTGAACATATTCTAAATATTGCTACATTTGGATAAAAGGTGCCACATGCATCATATACGTCAAAGGGGATTTTCCCCCTCTTCTTTCTATATTAGGAAAATTAATGATGTATTGTTCTTTCAATTACTCTCATTTTTCCATGACATCATGTTTACCCTATCTGTTTAATTATAGATTTTTGTCCTTCGATTTCAACTGTTGTACAGTTGTTTCAATTTGGGCCCATATTTGCATGTTACCATATTTTCCTTAACAATCCTACCATTTTCTGCAGAACATCCCTCGCTATGCAACAGATTATGTAGTGCACAATTTTATCCTTTACATAGAACAAGGCTCCACAGATGTCATACTTCACACAAACCACGGATTTACAATCGTTGCTACTGTAAGACTTGATGAACGTGGTGACTCCTATTTTGGAAGTGGCTTTTGCAATGAAATTGCGAACTTTTTTGTACTGAAAGCTGGCACTAAAATAGCACTGCACATAAAAGGGCCTAGTCATGAGATGTATGCTAACTTCCCCGACAAAATCATCCATCCAGACTTTGTTCGAAGTAAATTTTCTTTTCAACAATCTGCATATGTTGACTTACCCCGCAATGTCAAATGAATTGTGTAGTATTTAAGCAACCAATTGTTATTCCCTTTTCTTACTATATTCCTACCTAATAACTTCTAGTTACCAATACACTTTTTCTATTGCCCTGTTTTAACTAAATATTCCTGTACTCCCATTTTTATCAGAAAGCACTGCTGACAAGGAGACTCCGGAGGTGAAGAACGGGGCTGCCAACAAGCAGAGGTGGGGCGAGCTAGAACCACAAGCGACTTCAATAAGGCTAGACTTAATCAGCAGCCTCCCCAATGATATGTGGAGAGTCATCATCTCCCTCCTCCCAATCAAATATGTGGCGCGGACAACCCTCCTTTCCCGGCGGTGGCGCCCCCTATGGAACTCCAGCCCTCTCGACCTCATCGACACCCACGAGCTCTGCCATGGCTATCGCAAAAGCTTGGATGTGTTCTCCAAGATCCTCGGCAGTCACCTTCGCCCAACCAAAGGCCTTAGAATGGGCAAGTTCTGTTCCAACGGCAAGGACCAAGCCAAGCTTGACGACTGGTTCCGATCCCCCGCCCTAGATCAGCTTGAGGAGCTCACTTTTGATGATGGGCATATGCGGTCACTGCCAACGTCCACACTCCGCCTCGCGCCCAGGTTGCGCGTCGCCAAGTTCAAGAACTGCCATTTCTCGCCCCTTAATGACGCACCAGCTCTTATTCTACCACAACTAAAGCACCTCGAGCTCGTCGTCGTCTTCCTCTCAAAGGGTGACATGGAGCTCCTGCTCCGTGGCTGAACTGCACTAGAGTACCTTCGTCTTCAGGCGATCAATGGGTTGAGTACCTTCCACATCACCTCCATGACTCCTCGGACTATTTATGTGTGTTGCTGCTGCAGCAGGAAGACATCACAAGATGTGTACCAGGGTATGGTCATCTAGGACACACCTGCACTTGAGATATTACTTGTAGTTGATTAAGAAGGTCCAACAAGAATCAATGTCATTTCTACGCCCAAATTGATAGTGGTGGGCTACTCGTCTGACAAATGCAGTGAACTTGTTATTGGATCCACACCCGTTCACGTACAACAACCACCTTCTACCTCTCCTTCTACAAATTAACATTATTTCTAATTTTGAAGATGTTTGTTGTCTATCATTCAGAAAATGATTCCGACAAGCTTGACCCTGAAACTGCGCACAGTGAAGGTCTTGGCACTAGAGTCTATCGGGCCCGACCTGGAGCAAGTTGTCAGTTTCCTGAGATGCTTTCTGTGCCTAGAGAAGCTATATATCGAGGTAATGTTCCTTTCCTGTTAAATGTTAACCATAAGGGAGTTCAATTTGTGACACCTTTTTCCAAGTTTACAATGACAATGTACTATGATTTCTGAAGGTTCTTTTGGACGATTTCAGTACATACATGTCCCCCCCCATATTGGTTTCTTGATCCATATGGTTACAATCAATAAGCATTTCTCCTTTGCATTCATCTGTACTAGTTTTCTTAGGGAACTTTTCATCCACTCCAACCTCTTGTGAAGAAGGCTACATTTTTCTAGAATGTAATCAAATGCCCATGTTAATCATGTCAGATCGAAGATGGCATGTTAGTGCATTTTACAAATCCTGCAAACCAAATAGCTAGGCATGTAGTAATGTTCAAAACTGAATGTAGGCACTAACACATTTTCTTACTTTGCAGATAAGATTAGGCCCAATGGTGGATAATGTCTTACAATATAACAATCACGTCGAATGCCTAGATCTGCATCTCTCAGAAATTACTTTGAACTCATACCAAGGGACCTTACTGGAGATTATATTCGCCAGGTTCTTTGTTCTTAGAGCAAGGGTGCTAAAGAAATGAGGTTTGCCCTACATTTATTTCACAAAAATGAATGGTTTGTTGATCAGCGCCGGTCACTGTTCAAGATATCTTCCGATATTCCGATAAATCGGCCAATTTATCGCTTATCGTTGTTTGGCCGATAAGATAAATCGGCCGATAAATCAGCCGATATGGCGATAAATCGGCCGATATGCCGATAAACTTGCCGATTTACCCCTTATCATGGGTCGACCGATAAGTTCCTGATAAGCGATATCCCCAACATTGGCGCCGGCGCCAGCGGCATAATGGAGTAGGCTCCAAAAATGCTAAATTTCATTTTGGAACTTCAGATGATAGAGTAATCGGAAGTCATCGTGTCAACCCCATACATGACTTCTCATTGGCTGACCCCTTTGCAAAATTCGTGAGGTTTTGAAGCCAGACTTAGAAGCGGTGATATTAGCTGGAACCTCTCTGATATCCCTGTTTGGTGGATCAGCGCGAGTGTTTCAGCTGATGAGCTAAATTTCATTTCTAATATCAGTTTGAACCTTGTAATCTTGGAATTTGAGCCATATAACTCTGGAATTTGAACCTTGTAACATTTCAAGCTTTTGTGGTACAATCTTTGAAATGGCATTGTATGAGACTCGTATATTGCTAGCACTATTTTGACCATAATATGCAATGGTCTTAGAATTTATTAACCATTCTCGAATCAGTTTACCTTGTTGATCTCACAGCACACGATCTGTATAGCTAACTCGACTGCGATCTTCGACATTACTACACACAATTGGTTTCTTCCACCATGTGCACTGTAGAGCGCAAAATTAATTATCTCACTTGAGTGTCCATCATCACCCTTCTGTGTAACTTTGACCTCATCACCAAAGGGTAATCTTATGACCGATGTCATTCCACACACTTCGTTTTTAGAAAGATTTTTGCCAATAAACGCCCACGATTTGTCCCTCTTCTAGCCAACGCGTGGCCAAACTAGCCGGGCGGGAAGCTTGCTCTGTAAACAGCGTGGTAGCGCAGGAATAGGATCATCGACGATACATTTGGCGCCTCTTCGAGCCCACGCGTGCGGTGCGGTGTTGTCAAGCGTGCACTGGAATCCTCCGCTATGAACGTCGTGACAAGACATGGCGATTACAGGCCGGCCAGCCCCCATTTATTACAGAGGCCATTTAACCTACCCTTCTGTCTCTTCAACCTTTCGATCACCCTCGACCATTGCCAGAAGCACACCCTCCATGAGAAATTCTTAGAGGGTATCCTGCGCGGCTCCAATGGTGCTCCGAGTGGCTGCCAACGACGAGCAGCAGTTCGCCATGCGTACCATGGTGGACACCCACAGGAGGTTCATGGACCTCTCGGTGGTGTACACCAACGACCCAGTCTGGGTGGAGCACTCCATCCACATCATGGAGTTGTTGCTTTTCGCGGAGAAGTACAAGGTGGTCGGGTTTGACCTCGAGTACACCCGCCCTCGTGCCAGCACTCGTCCCAAGGTCGCCGTCACCCAGATGTGCATGCGCCACCATGTCCTTGTCTACCACTACTGCCTAGCCACATGGCCTTGCGATCGTTTCGCCAGGTTTCTCAATAGCCCCCACTACATGTTCGCTACGATGGACATCACCAACGATGTAAAGGGGCTCGAGAATTCAGGAATCGCCTGCCAAAATCTTGTCGGCATCCAGGGCCAATACAAGATCTGGGTCAGCAAGGAGCATGAGAAGGAATCACTGGTTCACCTCGCCGAGGCCATCATCTACCCCTACTACAAAGACATGAAGGATTCGTGCAACAAGGACAAGAGTGTCTGGCACTCGGCCTGGATGGAGAAACTCGAGAAAACTCACGTCGTGTACGTGGCCAAGGAGGCGTACACAAGCTACGACACGTACAGGAGGACCGTTGACATGAGGAAGTGCCTCCTTCCCCAAAACGGCCAGGGATCCAACCGGAAGCAGAGCAATGGCAAGCGTCATAGCAACAATAAGTAGATGATTAGATCCTCGTTTCTCCTAGTTTAGTATGCATGTAATTGCTTTCTTTGGTGTGTGGAAATGTTATGTGTGTAGTTACTTGTGTAGTTGTATGCTTAATTTGGTTACGCAGTGCTGCCATTTTAAGTATATATGTTGATGCTCTATAGACAAAGTGTAGATGTTGTGCGGACAAAGAAAATCACATTGCACATGGACTAAACAATGGAACCCATCGGTGATGTTTTCATCAATCACTCACAATGGTATACCAGCAATCGTTTGCTCACAACACACACTGCTTGTTAGCAGTAATAGTCTGTGTTGTTATCGTTCTTCGCACACATTTCTGATTACAAACCTGTTTGCCTCATATCACACACATCTTGTTCATTTGAACTATTTCTGTTCTCATGTCTCAACGCAAACAGTTCATCCGAGTGAACCGCATGCCGTATATCACACACACTTTTGATCTGGCTGACCGTTTCATTTGTGTTGCCTAATCACAAACACTTCATCCGAGTGAACCGTATGTTGTACATCGCACACACCTTCATCTGGCTGCCCGTTTCTTTTGTTCCTCCTCATTGCAAACGGATAATTGAACTAAACTGTGTGCCCTCAATCGCACACGCAACTAAAATCTGAACCGTTTTTGATGCATCCTCTATCGCAAACATTTTGCACCTTTTTTGATGGGTTTTTTACACCACCATTTGTGATTATGGATTTGCATACAGTTTCGTCGAAGGGTCTAATCATAGTGTCGCGTTAGCAGCACCCTGCAGTAGTGAATGCTTCTTCAACCTTCATAGGTTCAATGCTAGAGATGAATGAATAATGTTCACAAAAATTATCCAAACGAGTTTTAGAGCGAGTGATTCTCCCTATTCGAATATCGTTGAAGATTTGTTCAACGGGATGGTCTCATGAAACCCTTGCTCGAACTCGTGGGAGCTTTTGTTTGGGTTGGGGTGCAGCATCTTCTTTATCATCTCGTTCTTCTTATTGTCCTTCTTCATTGTTGACGTTGTCGTTCTCTTGTCGAGGTCGAGAAGGAGGTTGATGAGGTTCAACTTGGTGTACTTCCTCGTTTTCTTCATCTTGGCGTGTCCCACTTGTGGATGCTTCCATGTCAACTCTTGGTTCACCTTATCATGAGGTAGAAGCTTCCACTTGGATGGACGAGGTACTCTCCTTACAAGTCTTGGATTTCTTCCGAAGGGTCTTTATCTCCTACATCAATTGGCAATTGCTCTACTTGTGAGCCGTTAGATTCATCAAACTTCATATCTACCTCTCTTCAACCTTTGGGTGAAATTGTTGTAGACACGGTAAGTGTGAGAGTTTGAGCCATAACCAACTAGGAAACCCTCATGAGATTTAGGAGCAAATTTAGAACGATGATGCTTATCAAGAATGTATTACTTTGAGCCGAATACTCGAAAGCATCCAACTTGGGGTTTGTTACCGATGAAAAGCCATATGCCGTTTTCCCGAGTAGCTTGTGTAGATACAAGCGATTTGTTGCATGAAAAGCTGTCTCAACCGCTTCCGCACAAAAGTGTTTTGAAGTCTTGTACTCATTAAGCATCATTCTCGCCATCTCAATAGGAGTCCGGTTCTTCCTCTCAACAACTCCATTTTGTTGAGGTGTGTACGTAGCCGAGAACTCGTGTGAAATCCCTTCTTGGCCAAGAAAGGTATCCACATTTGTGTTCTTGAACTCCGTTCCATTTTCGCTTCGAACCTTTTTGATCTTCACTTCAAATTGATTTTGGGCCTTCCAAGCGAAGTTCTTTATGATCTTTGGGACCTACGATTTATCATCAAGAAAGAACACTCACGTAAATCTTGAAAAATCATCAACTATAACTAGATCAAATGAGTTTCCACCGAAACTTTTGTAGGCATTGGGCCAAAGAGATCCATATGAAGTAGCTCGAGCGGTCCTCTCGTGGTCATAATGTTCTTCACGGGGTGACTTCCTCCAACTTGTTTTCCTGCTTGACAAGCATTGCACAATCTATCCTTGTCAAATATAACATCTTTCACTCCAAGGATATGATCACCTTTAATAAGCTTATCAAGATTTCGCATGCCCATGTGACCTAACCTTCTATGCCACAACCAACCTTTAGAAGATTTAGCAATTAAGCAAGTTCTAGGTTGAGCCTTCTTAGTGAAATCTACAATGTAAATATCACCTCTACATAAACCGGTAAAGACCATTTTATGATTATCTCTATGAAACACTTGGCAATCTACTTCAGTAAATAGGACATTGAAACCAAAATCAACAAGTCTAGATACGGAAAGCAAATTATAGCCAATGGACTCAACGAGCATAACATTTTGTATGGAGCTATCATGTGAGATGGCCACCTTACCAAGGCCAACCACCTTACCCTTTGAGTTGTCTCCAAAAGTGACATACTTTCGAGGGACGTCGTTTTCAGCGAGCTCACGAAACATATCCTTATCTCCGGTCATGTGATCGGTACATCTACTATCAAGAACCCATTCCTTTCCTCTAGCCATGTAGCCACGAAGATTTCCATTAGACCAAAGTGTCTCATAGACTCGTCGAGATCAAAGTCACTATCATCAACCTCATCATAGTATCCATGTTCAACATCGTCTTGTGATGGATCAGTTCCAAGAGAGGGTAATTCATTAGATAAATGGTCATCACAATAATCATCTTTATGAATTCTAATGGCTTTGGAGATGAAAATGCTAATGATTCCAACATCTCCTTTGGTACGCATGAGATTGGTAAGCTCAAATAGACAATCACCAAACTTAGGATCATTGGAATTCATCTTACTCAAGGCAATAGACTTATGAATAATTTCATCTAAGTTTCGCGAGGAATAGTTTGGAAATTGTTCCTCAAGAAATCTCCATATGGTGTAAGCACAATCAAGAGCAGGCAAGCAAGCAATCAAGTCTCTAGGTAATCCTCTAGTGATTAAATTGACAGTTCTAAGATTACGGATCATGTCAATAGACTCATCAAGGGTAGGATGCAAGGGGTCAACAAGGCGTGTACAAGGAGTAGTAATGTACTTGTTCAAGTGATATTCATTGAAAATCTCAAGCACCTCAATTTTCCACTCATGAAAGAACTCTCCATCAAGTATAGTCACTCTATGTCGAAGACTCCCCAACGTAGACTCATCCATCTTCCTCAAGTGGTGATTAAAGCAAAACAATGGAGACCAATGCTCTGATACCAATTGAAAGGATCAAGAAGAGGTGTCTAGAGGGGGTGTGAATAGACTCTTAGCAAATAAAAGTAGCAATTTTTCTTTTCTTCAAGTTAAGGTAGAGATTTAGCACAGGTTTAAACATTCACAATACATTTCAATAAAGCATGACAAGAGTATATGAGGAGCGGAAAGTAAAGCATGCAACTTGCAAGAATGTAAAGGGATGGGATTGGAGTGTGCAAAAGCAATTGGAGACACGGAGATTTTTGGTGTGGTTCCGATAGGTGGTGCTATCGTACATCCATGTTGATGGAGACATCAACCCACGAAGGGTAACAGTTGCGCGAGTCCACGGAGGGCTCCACCCACGAAGGGTCCACGAAGAAGCAACCTTGTCTATCCCACCATGGCCATTGCCCATGAAGGACTTGCCTATCTTGGGTAGATCTTCACGAAGTAGGCGATCTCCTTGCATGTACAAACTCCTTGGTTCAACTCCACAATCTTGATGGAGGCTCCCAAGTGACACCTAACCAATCTAGGAGACACCACTCTCCAAAAGGTAATAGATTTTGTGTTGATGATCAAATCCTTGCTCTTGTGCTTCAAATGATAGTCTCCCCAACACTCAACTCTCTCTCAAATATTTGGATTTGGTGGAAAGATGATTTGAGTGGAAAGCAACTTGGGAAGGCTAGAGATCAAGATTCATATGGTTGGAATGGAATATCTTGGTCTCAACACATGAGTATGTGGTTCTCTCTCAGAAAATGTATGCTGGAAGTGTAGGCACTTTCTGATGGCTCTCCTTACTAATGAAGGAAGGGAGGAGGGGTATTTATAGACTCCACACAAAATCTAACTATTACACACAATTCACCGAACTCGGTGGAATCAAATCATAAAACTCGGTGAAACCAATTCAGTTCAAAATGTGAACGTTAGGCTTTTCGGTGGGACCGATATGATCAACTCGGTGGGACCGATGTGCTAGGGTTAGAGTAAAACCTCATTTCGGTTTGATCGATTACACAAACTCGGTGAGACCGATTTTAGTAATAAGCTAACTAGAGAGTTGGTCAAGCAAACTCGGTGGGACTGATTACAAGTCTCAGTAAGACCGAAATTATTGCAATAGTAACCAGAGAGTTTGCAAGCCCATATCGATGAGACCGAGATCCCTATTAGTGAGACTGAAGTGACTAGGGTTTCTGGCAGTGGCTATGTCAAGTAAACTTGGTGCCGCCGGATGGAACAAATCGGTAGGGCCGACTTTGACTTTTGGTTTGGGACATATGTGGATATGTGAAAGTGTTTGAGGGCTTTGGATCATATCACTAAGCATTTTGAGCAAGAAAGCCATTAAGCAACACCTCATCCCCTTTTAATACTATTGGATTTCCTATGGACTCAATGTGATCTTGGATCACTGAAATGTAAATGTAGAGTCTTGAGATTTTGAGCTTTTGCTAATCTTCTCTCCTTAGCATGTAGAAGGGATTCCACATCCTCTTGTCCAAGCCACTCCATTATTGAACTCATCTTAAATATACTAGATAAAAGTATTAGTACAACAAGAGATACGTTGACATTAATTACCAAAACCACCCAGGGAGCACTTGTGCTTTCAGGATGCAAGTATTTGTTCTTTGTGTGCAGGTACCGTTTACATAGTGTTGGTTGGTTCTCCTACTTGACTGATACCTTGGTTTCACAACTATGGAAACACATACAACAGATGTCACTACAAAAAAATACATTTCCATGGTGATACATGTTTGTCACAGTAGGTCACATTTTCTGTCATGCATGTACATCCATGACAATTTTATGACATAATCAAGATAGTCATACCTGTGCAGTTGTAGAAGTGTTCCATGACATTACCAAAATTATCATCATAGAAGTGTCCACTTCCATGACGATAAATTGCGCGTCATGGAAGTGCTTTCGTCAAGTGTGATCGACACGTGGCATCCACCATAATGCGTCGCCGTTAAGCTATTGGGTCCGGTTTTGGATCCGATAACCCACTAATAGCCCGGACCAATAAGGATTTTCCATGTGTAAAATTCTCATTGGCCGGAGGAAACATGTGTTGGCTCACCGTTGGGACAAATGTCATCCATTCATTGGACAGGAGGCGCCTATGATACGTTGACACATGGCACGGCCCAATAGAGGCCCATTTCGGTGAAAAGGCCAGCCCGTTTGACTTGGTCGAAAGGTAACGGGCCGGCCCACGGAAAGCCTGTTAACGGCATGTTCGTATATAGCCCATTTATGGCCCGCTAACTGAGGGCCCGCTACGGCCTATTGGAATTAAGCCCAATAGCTTCATCCGGGACGTCCAATATGACTCCAGCCCATTGTAACTTCCAGCCCATGTATGGCCCATGACGTCTTTTGGCTCATACAAGGCCATTTGTAACTCTTGGCCCATTAACGGCCCGTGGTGAATCTGGCCCGCAATGAACAGTGTACCACTTTATACCCATTAATGGCCCATTATTCCATTGGGCCGTTTCCAACCCGTGTTATCTTTCGTCCTTCTCAGGGCCCATTTATTCTTGGACTCATTTCCAGCATTCGGTTACTTACCGGCCGTTACTGGCCTTTTCTTCTTGTGAGCCAAATTCAGCCCGTGGTTACAATCAGCCCATTTGCGGCCCGTTCATCCGTTGGGCCATTTTCATAGCGTCATCAAATATGGACGATGAATGACGTCCCATTATTGTCGGCCCATGAACGGACGATTCCAAATCTAGCCTGTTTACAGCCCATAATGCAGTCTGTTATTGGCCCATGTTTGGTCGATCGATCATAAGGCCCGTAGAAGGCCCATTGATGCTATGGCCCGTAAAAGCCCCATTGTTTCTATGGCCCGTAGGAGGCCCATGGTAACTACAGTCAACATGTAGCCCATGGTTGTTGTGGCCTAGTTTTAAAAAATAGGTTATTGCGGCCACTAGCAAATCATAGAAAAAGAACTACACTGACTACAAGCAAACAAATAAAGAAGACAACAAGGAAATAAATAAGCAAACAACTTACGCTAGGCTATCACGGCTATTACACATATTACATCCACTGTGCATCAAAGTTCGCCACCAATGCAAATATAGGGAACAAAGCAGCATATCATATACTCTGGTTGTCAAAGTTGGTGACCAGCGCAAATAAACGTCGCAGCAAAACAAGTCCAGAACTAAAACCACTTCGGAAGAGCTCAAGAAACAATATCTTGGGTACCCATAATGCTGGCAAGATGCTTAGCAAGCTTATTAACTTTCTCTTGTTTGGCGCTTAAATCCTCTAGCACTTGCTATTGCACCAGAAAGTATGCAGGGACTTCCTCAGTCCTTCGGCTTCCTGTCACATAACATATGATCGATGTCTTTCAACTTTAAGTTCAGACTCAAGAAGCCAAACTGATTTAGATAGCGAGTTCGAAGAGCTGGTGCCAGCAGTAGTAGCCAGTAACTCAAACACTACATCAAGACAGAACTTCGGGGTTATCTCAGTGTCTTCAATATAGTTTTTATCATCTTTCTTGGAGACCAACAGGGATGTCTCACTATCTTGAACCTTATCTGCAATACTTCCTTTACCATTGCATAACAGGGTCTCTTCTCCAATATTTTATCCGTCTTCTAAAAGAGAAACAAACAAACAAACACATCACAAGATTACCATGTTGTATATGAAACTCATTTTGGTAAACCAGTTCTATAGTAAGCTGGACAGGATAACAGCATGAAACAAACATACATATGTAGTATTGTTATTGTATGGTCTAGATCATTCTAGTTTATGTTGCCAAATCAAGATAGAGACAGCTCAAATCATATCTATTTAAGACAAAGCAGCATGGACAAAAATATAAGTGTGGGAAACTACACAACAATAAAAACTCCTGTAATGTGCATGTCATGAGAACGTCATCGTTTATTCAATTGAAACTAAAATCAACATAGAGCAAGTTACAACAGCAAATACATTAAATAAATAGGTTTAAAACATACCTGTTGCGCCATTGGAGTTTCAATTGCATCCTTCAAATTTGAAATTAGTTGGTACGAGTGAATACAGTGATGCAAGAGCAAAGTAGTATGAACCCTAGCTATGGAACCATACTTGAGAACAATTCTTCTTCCGCTTTAAGAGTTGACTTGGGGTTCGGAGTGGCGGTCCTCTTGCTTTGGGCACTACAGTTGCCTTACTAAATGCTTGTGTTGGGGTGCTCTGTGGTGGAGACGGTGTTGTGTCAACTAGAACTGGGTTACTATCTGCTGGGGTTGGGGTTAGAAGGGGTGTATCCGGTTCTTTGTCCAGCTGGGTAGGGGTACAATCTACGTGACTCTGGGTTATGTGTGGTGGGGCTGGTTCTTGGGCAAGTACAACCGTGGTTCTATCTGCATCGACAGGTAGCACGATCTTTTCTGAAGACCATGTTTTTACTCCCACAGGTGTTGCCATCACCACCTCGAATTGAAATGGCTGATAAATAAGAAAAGTAATTGAATGTACAGACATTGTAAGATAGACAGGTGCAATGGATAGTAGGGAAGAAAACAGGGCATGAAATAATTCACATTTATGTTGTCTAACCAAACAGAATAGCAGGAGATAATTTCACTCATATGATGCCTAATTAAACAGGATAGCATGACACAATTTCACATGTATGATGGCTAACTAAACATGATAGAATGACATACTTCAAAATATGATGACTATGTAAACAGGATGACATGATATAACTATACGATGTGTGTATGAAAGTGGTTGGCATGCCATAAATCAAAAGCATGCCGTCAATGAAAATGTGATGGCATGATATAATTCACGGATAGAATGACATAATTCAAAATATGATGACTATGTAAACAGGATGAGATGATATAATTATATTATGTCTTTAGAAAATGGGCTGGCATGCCATAATTCAGATACATGTTGTCTATGTAAACATCATGGCATGATATAATTTAAATATATGATTTATATACTAAGGAAGTGAGCAGAGGGCAATCGCATATATGATGTGTCAACTAAGGAGATGGCATTCAATATTGTGTATATGATGTGAAAACTAAGTATTGCAATACAACATATGCATGATATGAGTAATATAACCCTGCCAAGTTTGAGCATACACCTCAGGGGGAAAATAGGACTGGTCATCTGCCTCTGAATCATCCTATGAAAAGCTATCTGTAACCAGCAAGATATCTGCTTCAGCAGGTAGCATTGTCTACTCTGAAGACCTTGTTTTCACGCCAGATTTCTCCATCACCAATTCACATGGCTGATGCACGGGAAGAGTAGTTGAATATACAAACATTGTCGACAAATGCAATGAGAAATACAAAAAAGGACGGCATGATATAATTCACATATATGACGCTTGGCTAAACACCATGGCATTGCATAATTCACATATATAGTGCCTTGTAACAACATAGCATTGCATAATTCACGTATATAATGTCTTGCAACAAGATGGCATTGCATAATTTACATATATGGTAATTAGACACTAAACAGGTGGCATTCACACAAAGCATGTCTAAACTAAGCAAATGACATAGCAATGGAAGATACCATACGCATGATATGAGCAACATAGCCCTGTCAAGTTATAGCATGCACCTCGGGGGGGGAAGGGAATAGGACTGGTCATCTGTCTCTGAATCCTCCTCTGAGGAGCTATCTGTAACCAGCAAGACATGCGCTTCGTCAGATAGCAGTGTCTGCTCTGTAGACCCTGTTTCCACTCTAGATTTTTCCATGACCGTGTCGAATGGCTGATGCACAGGAAGAGTAATTGAATGTTCTAAAATTGATGACAAATTTAACATGTAATAAAAAATTGACGGCATGATATAATTCACATATAAGATGACTAGTTAACCAGGGTGGCATTGCAAAATTCACATATATGATACCTGGCTAAACAAGATGGCATTGCATGATTCACATATACAATAAAGAAACTAAATAGATGGCATTCACACAAAGCATGTCTAAACTAAGCAGATGACATATTTGATGTATAAAGTAAGCAATGCAAGGAACCATATGCATGCCATTACCAACATCAGCATGCCAAGTTAGAGCGAAGACCTCAGGGGGTAAATAGGAGTGGTCTTCTCCTTCTGAATCCCCCTCGGAATAGTTATCTTCCCCTTTATTACAATCCGAAATGGGTGAAGCGGGGCTTCCTTTGCGCCCACCATGGAGTGATGTCTGCATGGAATTTTATTGCCACGCAAGGCTCGTCTCTTTTGCTCTACATGTTGATACGTCTCCAACGTATCTATAATTTTTGATTGTTCCATGCTATTATATTATCTGTTTTGGATGTCTATGGGCTTAATTATACACTTTTATACTATTTTTGGGACTAACTTACTAACCTAAGGCCCAGTGCAAATTGTTGTTTTTTTTTTGCCTATTTTAGTGTTTCGCAAAAAAGGAATATCAAACAGAATCCAAATGGAATGAAACCTTCGGAAGAGTTATTTTTGGAACAAACGTGATCCAAGGGACTTGGAGTGGAAATCAAGAAATCAACGAGGAGGCCTTGAGGCATGGAGGCGCGCCCCCACCGTCGTGGGCCCCTCGTAGCTCCACCGACCTATTTCTTCCTCCTATATATGTCCATACACCCCGAAAACATCCAGGAGCACCACGAAACCCTATTTCCACCGCCGCAACCTTTTGTACCCAAGAGATCCCATCTTGGGGCCTTTTCCGGAGCTCCGCTGGAGGGGGAATCAATCACGGAGGGCTTCTACATCAACAACATAGCCTCTCCAATGATATGTGAGTAGTTTACTTCAGACCTTCGGGTCCATAGTTATTAGCTAGATGGCTTCTTCTCTCTCTTTGGATCTCAATACAAAGTTCTCCTCGATCTTCTTGGAGATCTATTCGATGTAACTCTTTTTACGGTGTGTTTCTCGAGATTCGATGAATTGTGGGTTTATGATCAAGTTTATCTATTTAGAATATTTGATTCTTCTTTGAAATCTTTTATGTATGATTGGTTATCTTTGCAAGTCTCTTCGAATTATCAGTTTGGTTTGGCCTACTAGATTGATCTTTCTTGCAATTGGAGAAGTGCTTAGCTTTGGGTTCAATTTTGCTGCCCCAGTGACAGTAGGGGCAGCAAGGCACGTATTGTATTGTTGCCATCGAGGATAAAAAGATGGGGGTTTATATCATATTGCTTGAGTTTATCCCTCTACATCATGTCATCTTGCTTAATGCATTACTCTGTTCTTATGAGCTTAATACTCTAGATGCATGTTGGATTGCGGTCGATGTGTGGAGTAATAGTAGTAGACGCAGAATCATTTCGGTCTAATCTCGCGGACGTGATGCCTATATACATGATCATGCCTAGATATTCTCATAATTATGCACTTTTCTATCAATTGCTCGACAGTAATTCGGTCAGCCACCGTAATACTTATGCTATCTTGGGAGAAGCCACAAGTGAAACCTATGGCCCTCGGGTCAATTCTCCGTTATATTAATCTCCCGACAACTAGCTATTTCTACCTATTTTCTTTGCAATCTTTATTTTCCAATCTATATCATAAAAATACCAAAAATATTTACCTTATTATTATTATTATTATTATTATTATTATTATCTCTATCAGATCTCACTCTCGTAAGTGACCGTGAAGGAATTGACAACCCCTTTATTGCGTTGGTTGCAAGGTTCTTATTTGTTTGTGCAGGTACGAGGGACTTGCATGTGGTCTCGTACTGGATTGATACACTGGTTCTCAAAAAGTTTGGGAAATGCTTAAGCTACTTTGCTGCATCACCCTTTCGTCTTCAAGGGAAAACCAACTCAGTGCTCGAGAGGTAGCAAGAAGGATTTCTGGCGCCGTTGCCGGGGAGATCTACGCACAAGTCAAGACATACCAAGTACCCATCACAAACTCTTATCCCTTGCATTACATTATTTGCCATTTGCCTCTCGTTTTCGTCTCACCCACTTCACCCTTGCCGTTTTATTCTCCCTCTTTTCCCTTCCTACTTCTTGTGTGCTCATTCTTTTTGCAATTTGTTGCCATCATGTCTGAAACTAGGGAGGTTATCATTGATAAGGATAATAATATGGAAAACTTTGATGCTATCGATGATCCTCTTGAAAATCCTACTATTTTACACACTAAAAAGTTTCGGATTGGTAGCGGTAATATTATTGGGAAGGGAGTTATTCAAGATTTCTTTACTTGTGCTGGTGCTTTGCCCACGATGAGTGGGTCTATTCTTCATAAAACTAGTAGTCTCGCGGATGCTATATCTTTGCTCATAGTTGAACTTGAAAGACAATTTATACCTATGCATCCTTCCATACAAAGGTATTTCCTAGAATTTTCTAATATTGAGCATTCTTCTGTTAAGCGAGCAGCGACCATCTTTTTAGCTCATGAGTTCAGATTTATAATAAAGAGGCCAATGAAATTTTTGTGCATTATACGGTGGATGTCGGCCGTCCTCCCATAGAAGCAATCTTTTTTTATCAAGAAGACATTATGCGTTTACGATCTTTAGATCATGTTGCTTTTAATGAAAACCTTAGAAAAAAGGTTCCGACCGATGTTATTGTTGACAGGATCTCTGAACTTAAAGATAGTTTTGCTATCCAGAATAATGGGTTAGGTTTTTCCCTTGAACAAAGGCTCATGACTTTTTCCAAAATAATGCTTATAATGGTGAATTGGTTGTGCAATATGAGGGGCCAAAGGAGGAACCAATACCTCCCGAGCTTGATCTTGGAGACTTTTGTCCCATTAAATTTAGCCCTTTTTATTACTTTTCCTTGCCACAAAGAAAGATTTCTGCTGTACGTAGGGAGTATGAGATGAGTTCTCGCGATTTACCTTATCATTATTATGGCAACACCTAGATCTATTCTTGCTTTTATGCGTAGCTTGGGGCGTTAAACGATAGCGCTTGTTGGGAGGCAACCCAATTTTATTCTTGTTTCTTTCTTTTTGGTTCTGTTTAGTAATAAATAATTCATCTAGCCTCTGTTTAGATTTGGTTTTATGCTTTTAATTAGTGTTTGTGCCAAATAGAACCTTTGGGAAGACTTGGGGCAAGTTTTGGCGATCTTGCTGTAAAAAACAGAAACTTCAGCGCTCACGAGATTTGCTGCCATTTTTTGACTGGAGAGTGAGATTAGGTTGATTCTTTTTGCAGATGATTAATAGATAAATTCCTCACGTCCATCAGTTCATTTAAGAATTTTTGGGGTTACAGAAGTATTCGAAACATAAAGATTACTACAGACTGTTCTGTTTTTAACAGATTCTGTTTTTCGTGTGTTGTTTGCTTATTTTGATGCATCTATGGCCAGTATCGGAGGTTATGAACCATACAGAAATTGGAATACAATAGGTTTAACACCAATATAAATAAAGAATGAGTTCATTAGAGTACCTTAAGTGGTGGTTTGTTTTCTTATACTAACGGAGCTCATGAGATTTTCTGTTTAAGTTTGGTGTTGTGAAGTTTTCAAGTTTTGGGTAAAGATTTGATGGGTTATGGAATAAGGAGTGTCAAGATCCTAATCTTGGGGATGCCCAAGGAACCCCAAGGTAAAATTCAAGGACAATCAAAAGCCTAAGTTTGGGGATTCCCCGGAAGGCATCCCCTCTTTCGTCTTCTTCTATCGGTAACTTTACTTGAGGCTATATTTTTATTCACCACATGATATGTGTTTTTCTTGGAGCGTCTTGTATGATTTGAGTCTTTGCTTTTTAGTTTGACACAATCACCCTTGCTGTACACACCTTTTCGGAGACACACACATGAATTGGAATTTATTAGAATACTCTATGTGCTTCACTTACATCTTTTGAGCTAGATAATTCGCTCTGGTGCTTCACTTATATCTTTCAGAGCATGGTGGTGGTTTTATTTTATATAAATTATTGATCTCTCATGCTTCACTTGTATTATTTTGAGAGTCCTTTAGAACAGCATGGTAATTTCTTTGGTTATGAAATTAGTCCTAATATGATAGGCATCCAAGATGGGTATAATAAAAACGATCATAAAAAGTGCATTGAATACTATGAGAAGTTCGATACTTGATGATTGTTTTGAGATACGGAGATGGTGATATTAGACTCATGCTAGTTGAGTAGTTGTGAATTTGAGAAATACTTGTTCTAAAGTTTGTGATTCCCGTAGCATGCACGTATGGTGAACCGTTATGTGACGAAGTCGGAGCATGATTATTTATTGATTGTCTTCCTTATGAGTGGCGGTCGGGGAAGAGCGATGGTCTTTTCCTACCAATCTATCCCCCTAGGAGCATGCTCGTAGTACTTTGTTTTGATAACTAATAAATTTTTGCAATAAGTATATGAGTTCTTTATGACTAATGTTGAGTCCATGGATTATACGCACTCTCACCCTTCCACCATTGCTAGCCTCTCTAGTACCACGCAACTTTCGCCGGTACCTTAAACCCACCATATACCTTCCTCAAAAAAGCCACCATACCTACCTATTATGGCATTTCCATAGCCATTCCGAGATATATTGCCATGCAACTTTCCACCATTCCGTTTATTATGACACGCTTCATCATTGTCATATTGCTTTGCATGATCATGTAGTTGACATCATATTTGTGGCAAAGCCACCGTTCATAATTCTTTCATACATGTCACTCATGAGTCATTGCACATCCCGGTACATGACCGGAGGCATCATACATAGAGTCACATTTTGTTCTAAGAATTGAGTTGTAATTTTTGAGTTGTAAGTAAATAAAAGTGTGATGATCATCATTATTAGAGCATTGTCCCAAGTGAGGAAAGGATGATGGAGACTACGATTCCCCCATAAGTCGGGATGAGACTCCGGACGAAAGAAAAGAAGGCCCAAATAAAAAACGAGAGAAAAAAAGAGAAGGGACAATGTTACTATCCTTTTTCCACATTTGTGCTTCAAAGTAGCACCATGATCTTCATGATAGAGAGTCTCCTATGTTGTCACTTTCACATACTAGTGGGAATTTTACATTATATAACTTGGCTTGTATATTCCAATGATGGGCTTCCCCAAAATGCCCTAGGTCTTCGTGAGCAAGCGAGTTGGATGCACACCCACTTAGTTTCTTTTTGAGCTTTCATACACTTATAGCTCTAGTGCATCCGTTGCATGGCAATTCCTACTCACTCACATTGATATCTATTGATGGGCATCTCCATAGCCCGTTGATACGCCTAGTTGATGTGAGACTATCTTCTCCTTTTTGTCTTCTCCACAACCACCATTCTATTCCACATATAGTACTATGTCCATGGCTCACGCTCATGTATTGCATGAAGATTGAAAAAGTTTGAGAAACCAAAAGTATGAAACAATTGCTTGGCTTGTCATCGGGGTTGTGCATGATTTAAATATTTTGTGTGGTGAAGATAGAGCATAGCCAGACTATATGATTTTGTAGGGATAACTTTCTTTGGCCATGTTATTTTATGAAGACATGATTGCTTTATTAGTATGCTTGAAGTATTATTATTTTTATGTCAATATTAAACTTTTGTCTTGAATCTTTCGTATCTGAACATTCATGCCACAATAAAGAAAATTACATTGAGAATTATTATAGGTAGCATTCCACATCAAAAATTCTATTTTTATCATTTACCTACTCGAGGACGAGCAGGAATTAAGCTTGGGGATGCTTGATACATCTCACACATATTTATAATTTTTTATTGTTCCATGCTATTATATTATCTGTTTTGGATGTTTATGGGCTTAATTATACACTTTTATATTATTTTTGGGACTAACCTACTAACCCAAGGCCCAGTGCAAATTGCTATTTTTTGCCTATTTCAATGTTTCACGGAAAAGGAATATCAAACGGAATCCAAACGGAATGAAACCTTCGTGAGAGTTATTTTTGGAACAAACGTGATCCAGGGGACTTGGAGTGGACGTCAAGAAATCAACAAGTACTCCACGAGGCAAGGAGGCGTGCCTACCCCCCTGGGCGCGCCCCCACACTCGTGGGCCCCTCGTAGCTTCACCGACCTACTTCTTCCTCCTCTCTATATATATATGTATATATATATATCCATATACCTCGAAAACATCCAGGTGCACCACGAAATCCTATTTCCACCGCCGCAACCTTCTGTACCCAAGAGATCCCATCTTGGGGCCTTTTCCGCAGCTCCACCGGAGGGGGAATCAATCACAGAGGGCTTCTACATCAACACCATAGCCTCTCCAATGATGTGTGAGTAGTTTACTTCATACCTTCGGGTCCATAGTTATTAGCTAGATGGCTGCTTCCTTCTCTTTGGATCTCAATAAAAACTTATCGTCGATCTTCTTGGAGATATATTCGATGTAACTCTTTTTACGGTGTCTTTGTCGAGATCCGATGAATTGTGGGTTTATGATCAAGTTTGTCTATGAACAATATTTGATTCTTATCTAAAATCTTTTATGTACGATTGGTTATCTTTGCAAGTCTCTTCGAATTATCAGTTTGGTTTAGCCTACTAGATTGATATTTCTTGCAATGGGAGACGTGCTTAGCTTTGGGTTCAATCTTGATGTGTCCTTTCCCAGTGACAACAGGGGCAGCAAGACACGTATTGTATTGTTGCCATCGAGGATAAAAAGATGGGGTTTATATCATATTGCTTGAGTTTATCCCTCTACATCGTGTCATCTTGCTTAATGCGTTACTCTGTTCTTATGAACATAATACTCTAGATGCATGCTGGATAGCGGTCGATGTGTGGCGTAATAGTAGTAGACGCAGAATCGTTTCGGTCCACTTCTCGCGGACGTGATGCCTATGTACATGATCATGCCTAGATATTCTCATAATTATACATTTTTCTATCAATTGCTCGACAGTAATTCGTTCAGCCACCATAATACTCATGCTATCTTGAGAGAAGCCACTAGTGAAACCTATGGCCCCCGTGTCAATTCTCCATTATATTAATCTCCCGTCAACTAGCTATTTCTATCTATTTTACTTTGCAATCTTTATTTTCCAATCTATATCATAAAAATACCAAAAATATTTATATTATTATTATTATCTCTATCAGATCTCACTCTCGTAAGTTACCGTGAAGGGATTGACAACCTCTTTATTGCGTTGGTTGCGAGGTTCTTATTTATTTGTGCAGGTACGAGGGACTTGCGTGTAGTCACCTACTGGATTAATACATTGGTTCTCAAAAACTTTGGGAAATACTTACGCTACTTTGCTGCATCACCCTTTCCTCTTCAAGGGAAAACTAACGCAGTGCTCAAGAGATAGCAAGAAGGATTTCTGGTGCCGTTGTCGGGGAGACCTACGCACAAGTCAAAACATACCAAGTACACATCACAAACTCTTATCCCTCGCATTACATTATTTGCCATTTGCCTCTCATTTTCGTCTCACCCACTTCACCCTTGTCGTTTTATTCGCCCTCTTTTCCCTTCCTGCCTTCTGTGTGCTCATTCTTTTTGCAATTTGTTGCCATCATGTCTGAAACTAGGGAGGTTATCGTTGATAAGGATAATAATATGGAAAACTTTGATGCTATCGATGATCCTCTTGAAAATCCTACTATTTTACACACTAAAAAGTTTCAGATTGGTAGCGGTAATATTATTGGGAAGGGAGTTATTAAAGATTTCTTTACTTATGCCAGTGCTTTGCCCACGATGAGCGGGTCTATTCTTCATAAAACTAGTAGTCTCGCGGATGCTATATCTTTGCTCATAGTTGAACTTGAAAGACAATTTTTACATATGCATCCTTCCATACAAAGGATTTTCCTAGAATTTTCTAATATTGAGCATTCTTCTATTAAGCGAGCAGCGACCATCTTTTTAGCTCATGAGTTCAGATTTATAATAAAGAGGGCAATGAAATTTTTGTGCATTATAGGGTGGATGCCGTCTGTCCTCCCATAGAAGCAATCTTTTTTTATCAAGAAGACATTATGCGTTTACGATCTTTAGATCATGTTGCTTTTAATGAAAACCTTAGAAAAAAGGTTCCTACTGATGTTATTGTTGACAGGACCTCTGAACTTAATGATAGTTTTCCTATCTACAATAATGGGTTAGGTTTTTGCCTTGAACAAATGCTCATGACTTTTTGCCAAAATAATGCTTATAATGGTGAATTGGTTCTGCAATATGAGGGGCCAAAGGAGGAACCAATACCTCCCGAGCATGATCTTGGGGTCTTTTGTCCCATTAAATTTAGCCCTTTTGATTACTTTTGCTTGCCACAAAGAAAGATTGCTGCTGTACGTAGGGAGTATGAGATGAGTTCTCACGATTTACCTTATCATTACCATGGCAACACCTAGATCTATTTTTGCTTTTATGCGTAGCTAGGGGCGTTAAATGATAGCGTTTGTTGGGAGGCAACCCAATTTTATATTTGTTTCTTTCTTTTTGTTTCTGTTTAGTAATAAGTAATTCATCTAGCCACTGTTTAGATGTGGTTTTATGCTTTTAATTAGTGTTTGTGCCAAATAGAACCTTTTGGAAGACTTGGGGAAAGTTTTAGCGATCTTGCTGTAAAAAACAGAAACTTTAGCGCTCGCGAGATTTGCTGCCATTTTTTTACTGGAGAGTGAGATTAGGTCGATTCTTTTTTTAGATGATTAATAGATAAATTCCTCAGGTCCATCAGTTTATTTAAGAATTTTTGGGGTTAAAGAAGTATTCGAAACATACAGATTACTACAGACTGTTCTGTTTTTGACAGATTCTGTTTTTCGTGTGTTGTTTGCTTATTTTGATGCATCTATGGCTAGTATCGGAGGTTATGAACCATACAGAAGTTGGAATACAGTAGGTTTAACACCAATATAAATAAAGAATGAGTTTATTACAGTACCTTAAGTGGTGGTTTGTTTTCTTATACTAACGAAGCTCATGAGATTTTCTGTTTAAGTTTTGTGTGGTGAAGTTTTCAAGTTTTGGGTAAAGATTTGATGGATTATGGAATAAGGAGTGGCAAGAGCCAAAGCTTGGGGATTCCCAAGTAACCCCAAGGTAAAATTCAAGGACAACCAAAAGCCTAAGCTTGGGGATGCCCCGGAAGGTATCCCCTCTTTCGTCTTCTGCTATCGGTAACTTTACTTGAGGCTATATTTTTATTCACCACATGATATGTGTTTTGCTTGGAGCGTCTTGTATGATTTGAATCTTTGCTTTTTAGTTTGCCAGAATCACCCTTGCTGTACACACCTTTTGGGAGAGACACACATGAGTTGGAATTTATTATAATACTCTATGTGCTTCACTTACATCTTTTGAGCTAGATAATTTTGCTCTGGTGCTTCACTTATATCTTTCAGAGCACGGTGGTGGTTTTATTTTATAGAAATTATTGATCTCTCATGCTTCACTTATATTATTTTGAGAGTCCTTTAGAACAGCATGGTAATTTTCTTTGGTTATGAAATTAGTCCTAATATGATAGGCACACAGGAGTTGGAATTTATTAGAATACTCTATGTGCTTCACTTACATCTTTTGAGCTAGATAATTTTGCTCTGGTGCTTCACTTATATCTTTCAGAGCACAGTGGTGGTTTTATTTTATAGAAATTATTGATCTCTCATGCTTCACTTATATTATTTTGAGAGTCCTTTAGAACAGCATGGTAATTTTCTTTGGTTATGAAATTAGTCCTAATATGATAGGCATCCAAGATGGGTATAATAAAAACTATCATAAAAAGTGCATTGAATACTTTGAGAAGTTCGATACTTGATGATTGTTTTGAGATACGAAGATGGCCCCGGGTCAATTCTCCATTATATTAATCTCCCGTCAACTAGCTATTTCTATCTATTTTACTTTGCAATCTTTGTTTTCCAATCTATATCATAAAAATACCAAAAATATTTATCTTATTATTATTATCTCTATCAAATCTCACTCTTGTAAGTGATCGTGAAGGGATTGACTACCCCTTTATCGCGTTGGTTGCGAGGTTATTATTTGTTTGTGTAGGTACGAGGGACTTGTGTCTAGTCTCCTACTGGATTGATACCTTGGTTCTCAAAAACTGAGGGAAATACTTACGCTACTTTGCTGCATCACCCTTTCCTCTTCAAGGGAAAACCAACGCAGTGCTCAAGAGGTAGCACATGTTCAGTTCCATTGTGTACAATAATTGACATGCATAGGAATAAAATATAGTGAGATTATGTAAGGAGTGCATGCACAAATCCAGAGTGATGGTAGCAAACTGTGGATAGACCCAAAACCAATGATAGTAGGCAGATAATCGTTTTAGTTAAAAAATACAGATAATGGCTCGTTTAATGTTTGTTTGCACCCAACATCAAACTCATAGTAGACAGCTTAGATTAACCAGATAGTAGACAGATAGTACTGGTTGCTGCCCCAATATGTACCCCACAACCATTTAAAAACTCATGTTTCAACATTAGTTTGGACCTGACTCGGAGTCTAATAGGTGAACATGACGATAAAGTAGCATGTCATCATATTAAGCCATGCATAACGTAAGCAAACACTGAAGAGTGCCACCTCTCTTGCGGACCCGTGTAGTCCTCAAGGTCATCTGCTCAGTTGATGATGGTAATACAGTTGTCATGGCTGCCGGCGGCGGGGAAGAAGATCTGAGGCGGCAAAAGACAGTTTGGAGAGTGAATCCCTGCTGTGGTGAACCCTTCCATCGTTGGAGCAGCTGAGCTGGGGTGGAACACAATGCAGCAGGAGCACGACAAACCACACAAGGTTTTCTTTGACACATATCTGTAACAGAAGTAATTGTGTAAGGGCTTGTTTGAATTTGAGGATTCTAACAATGCAGGGTTTGGAAATAGACAGGAATAGGATAGGAATGCATGTGCAAAACACAGAATTAAAATTCATAGGATTTCTGCCAATCTTGGTGTTTGGTTCACAAGAATGGGAAGATCACAGGATGCAAAGAAGCATGGTGAGATTAAGTCAAACCACAAGAAAATGTACGGTTATAATGCTATTCTGATACTATCTCTTAATCTTGTGCTTCATGAATAGGAATTTGAAAAGGAGGACAAGGGGAATTAAAATTACTACGGTTTTTCTATCAAGGAGACACTAAAGGAAAAAATCCTACAGTTTTCCTTTGCTCCATTCCTTTGAACCAAATGCATGAATAGTAGTACCATAGGAAAATTTTCCAATTCCTATGTTTTTCCTTCACTTTTCCTTTCAAGCACTGGCGATTCTAGTAGGCAGGCTTGAGCAAGGAAAAGGCTACACTCAAAGAATGTTTTCTGCTAATTCTACTACTTTGGACCCAGGCCATTGCCCTACTAGCTCAACTCCTAGGCTCATCGACAAATGCACAACTCAAACGCGCAGAGATAAATAATGATGGCATTCAAGAGAGTCCATCAAGGATAGCTAAGTTGCATGGTACCTCACTTCTTGTCATATAGTAGGATAAAATAATCGTATTTCACGTTACTACGTGTGCTCAGTGGACAATATATATAACATGTACCGTAAAAAGGAGATGCAACAAGTGTACAACCTCTTTGGCGAAGCCATGTCATTCTCAGCGTGATTGGGTTGGTCGGTGAGGATGCTCCGGCTGACTTGGCTGTCGGAGGAGGGGAAGAAGATCTTAGGCGTTTGGAGATGGAGCCTGGGGTACTGCTCCACTGGGATGGAGGGTTTTTTCGTTGGAGCAGCTCCGGTGAGTTGTACGAATTCTAATAGCATCTCCAATAGATGATGTAAAATACATAACCACAAAGTTCTAGATGTAAAATACATCAGCCGCACATCTCCGAACTTATCTGTCGAAACTGAATTTAACTGTCAAAACTGAACTTAACTGTCGAAACTGAATTTTGCTGTCAAAACTGTATTTTACTGTCGAAACTAAATGCACTAGTAGCACAAAAGCAGTAGCAGCAGTGCGTGCGAGAGCCGGGGCAGCAGGTCGTGTAGTAGTTCATCTTCAACCTCCACCCCCTGAGCCGCAAAGCCACCACCAGCCAAACCGCCGCCCCCCCGCCGCCCGCGGCCAGCGGTGTGCCGCCCGGCCCACCCCGAAACCACTCCCCACCGCCAGTCCGCCGCGGCGCCAGCCATCCCTCTAAGCCCCACGTGCCGAGCTTTTTCTCCGGCGATCTCCACGCCACCGCCCCACCACCACCGGGACTAGCGCACCCACCCGAACCCTGAGATAGATAGTAGGGTACCTCTCCAACGAGCCCCCTCCCCGCTGTGGCTGGTTCTTCCTTAACTCCGGCGAGCCACCCACCCCCTGAAAATTGACTGACCCAAAATTTGATTTAGTCGACTGAAGTGTAGCCAAATTGGAGCAGCATCGCAAGCAAGAGCGAGAGCGAGAGCAGTAGCGCCTACAAGAGAATGAGCAAGAGCAATAGCAAGAGCAGACCATGCAGGGGAACGATAGCAAGAGCAGAGCAGCAGCGCGAGGGAGAGCTAAAGCAGCAACAGCTCCTACTGATGTGGACGTCGCTGCCGAGGGAGCTAAGCCATGGAGGAAGTGGCTGGCGACGCCGCCATGGATGGAGCCGAGCCATGTCGGCTCGGGACCGAGCGCCGACAGCACTGTGAGATCGAATCAAGAAGAAAATGCGGCGATTAGTGTACAACCTCTTTGGTGGCACCGATTAGGCCTCAGCTTCATCCGAGGAAATGGTGATGATGATGCTCTTCCGGTGGTGCAGGTGAAGACGACGGTGTAGGAATGGAGGTGGTGCGAAAGACGAGGGGAACATCGGGGCAGCTCCTTGGAGGTGGAGGACGGAGTGGCTAAACCGGCGGGACGATGAGATCGACAACGGATCCTCATCCGGTACGATGGAAGAGGGACGTCGAGGTGTTGTTGTGGACGATGTCGTCGCGGAAGAGGCTGTGGCTGGGTGGCGGACGGAGGAGGGTGTGGGGCTTCGCGGGTTTTCGCGACCTTGGTGTACGAATGGGTGGGCGGATGGGATGGGAGTGGGGAACCATGGCTTAGGGAGGCGCTTGTCCGAAATGTAGGGTATGTTACGAAAGTACTCCCACCGATATGAGCTAGGAGGTTCTTTCGGTTCAGGGGTATCACGGGCATTTCACATGTCGGGATTTCGCATGAGGTGGGAGTTTTCGCGCGCGTTGTAATTTTGGGATAGCAAGGCGCGGGTTGAGATGGAGGGAGTTTTTGGAGCACAACGAGACAAAGATATATATTAAATATTTTTGGTTAACAAGGAGCGGGTTGAAGAGGCGGTAGTTTCGCAGCACGATATACAGAGATACTAGCTTAAAATTTCAACATAAGAAGGCGCGCCTTGAAATTTCGGGAGAACAAGCTTAACGTGTACCAAAAAAAGACAATTCACACCTCATCACTAGAGAGAGCCATGTCCCGTTTTACTATATTACTAGAAATGCATTGAAATACAACAAAAAAACTAAAAAATTGGGACACCAAACATAACGTGTACAGTACCAAAACAATTTGCACTTCCCTGAACAATAAAAAAACTATGTGTGTTGTCTAGCATATGGACTAAATTTGAGTACATTTTCCCTGTTTGAATGGGATTGTACAACCATCTAAATATTATCTTCACAACACATGACATGAATATAGGAGAAGTAAATTCCTATATAAATACAAACTACTTGTACATACGATCTCAAATTCAAATATATGTATCCATTTTATGTTGAGTTCAAATCATAGCACATGTATGCTCTAGCTAGATGTTCGGAATCTAAACCATGTATGATACTACGTACAATGTGTTTACCATGCACAACACACACACACAAACATGATTTAGACTAGTAAGGTACAGGTGCATTGCACGCATGAGATTTGGCAACCAAATTGTGAATAAATACCACATTATAGCATGTAAGCTTTGAGTCATATATGCATGATGTAGATGTTCGTTTAATTCTTATAATTCATTTCATTCAAAATCATCTAGCTTTTATAAGAAAGCTAATCTATTTTAAGATTCATGGAAATTGTGCGTTGTAAAGCATAAAGTAAAACAAATAATGGAAAATCATGTAGAAAACATTTGGGCAATTGTGATACGGAATATTCTAGAACAAAGAATAAGTGATTGTGTTTTGAGGTTTGTGCATTATCCTTAAGTTCAACCATGGAGTCTTCTAGATTGTACATGTGGCAAAATCTGGTGGAATCTAGATGATATCCAATGGCCAATAATTCTGAAATTTCCATCTCTGCATGATCGGATTGGCTTCATCCAATGACCATCTTTCAAAGTTAAAGTTAACCACACACTATATATAAAATATAAAATATCATATATATATATATAGGTGTATAGATATAGATATGTGATGCGAAAGCCACCCATCATCTCCAGTTAGAATAGTGTGTCCATGCACGGAGGCAATGTGGCCAAATGATATCTGCCATCAGTATCTCAAATTCAAATCAGTCTGACCTTGTTTAATGTGTATACAGTACAACATGCTCGTTTCCAAACCACACCACGCATATCTTAGTTATCTTCATGCATGCATGGGTTTCAAACATCATGATCTCTTATTCAAATATTTGAATTCAACTTTACATTGATTATGACCTCACCTGGTCTTTTACACCCACACGGTCATCTTCTCTTTATAATTGTACCACACACTACCAGTCGGCATTATCCATCGCACACATGCAATATTTTTCTTCAGGTCGGTCTCCCATGCATGCACACACACACCTCCCCCTCTCCATCAAATCAAGCATTCTTTATCTCCCACGTGCATGTGCAACAATTGATGTTCCTCTATGTGTGTGTATATATAGCTAGGAATTTCACAGTTTTTCACACAAACCGATCAATCCATATATCTAGTGAGGTCTCACCCTCTTTCCTACGTCCACATAGATCAATCTATACCTCTCAATATAGGATTACATAGCTAATACACCCACATTAATTATATATCCAACGCCCCCTCTCATCATCCATACCTTCCGCTTCATCTCTCAGACGCGCGCACAGTGGCGAAGACAGGGGGCAGCAAGGGCCCTGCCCCCCTAACATCACTATATATCGAGGCTAATATGAATGTGATCATTAGAAAATTGCTGGTAAAATGGTTTAAGTTGATGAATTGGCCCTCCTCGTAAAGTATTAGCAATGCTTGGCCCCCTAGCTCATTTATTTTTCATGGCTCCGCCACTGTGCGCAACAGCGCATGTTCTCGCCCCCTCTCTTTAAATATCGATCTCGCACTTGTGCACTCCTACATAGTCTCCCTCCCCTTGGCCCCTCGCACCATCATCTAGCCCCCACCAGATTTTGCCACATGTACAATCTAGCATACTCCATGGTTGAACTTAAGCATAATGCACAAACCTCAAAACTCAAGTGCTTCTCCTTTGTTCTAGAATCTTCCGTATCATAACCGCCCAAACTTTTTTTCTAGTTGAATTGCCATTATTTGTTTTTACTCTATGCTTTACAATGCACAATTCCATCAATCATAAAATAGATTAAGGCCTTCTTTGACTCAAAGGATTCTCAAAAGGAATTTTGGAGGATTCTAATCCTTAGGACTTTTTCCTATCTTGGTTGTTTGATTCGTAGGATTGTAAACCATACGATTCATTCGCACTAGATTTCATAGGAAACATCCCATCCACTCAAACCTCTTTGAAAGAATCCTGCGTTTTTCTATGCACAATCAAAATCTCGAACAATCCTGTAGGATTCAAGACGACATTCCACTCTAATCCCATGTTTTTCCTATTCCCGCGTTTTGGAAATCCTACGAATCAAAGAGGCCCTAGCTTTTTTATAAAAACTAATTGATTTTTAATGAGATGAATGAATTAAACGAACGTCTACATCAGGCATATATGACTGAAATCTTACATGCTATAATGTGGTATTTATTCATAATTTGGTTGCCAAATCTGATGCGTGCAATGCACATGTACCTTACTAGTACTTCGAGTACGTGCAAAACACGTAAATTAGAATTCCAATGGCACGCTATACAGTGTCTCTTTTACAATTCATGAAGCCACGTGGCACAAGTGGAGGCATTGTCGCGACCTCCTTGTGTGGATTGATCACAGTGACATGCTGCTGGTTCCAGAAGAATGTACTCGTCCTCTCTGAGGCACACTGGCGGTACATGCACGAAGCAAAGATGTGCACGCATGCCACGCACACGCGGGTACAAGGGGGGACACATTTTTGTACGAAGATTCACTCCATGTGATAATTTGACTCGTGTAAAGTCCTTCCCTTCATTCATGGTCAATTAATACATCACATGCAAATTGAGTGGACGTGAGGGAGGAAGAAAGACATTACTACTCCACTGCATGCATGCGAGTAGTTAAATCATGGTTCGCTACTTCCATTGGTCTCCTTCGTATTTTGTGCCAATTTTTGACCATATTTTTATGTAACATAATATTTATGCATGTCATAAAAAGTGGCACAAAAAAAGGGGGCCAATAAACCAGGACGCAGGCAGCATGACCAATTTTTGCCAGGGCTACCGTTGGTGGCCTTTGTATTTAAATATGGATGGAGTGGAGTAGTAATATCTTTATCTTAGCCTCGTAGGTCTCTCCCAGCGCCTAGGCTTGCCTCGCCGCCTCGCCCACTAGATCCTGCCATGGATAATCCCTTCGATCCTAGGATCCCGCGGGCTACCCTCTCGCTGCGGCCAGCAGCACTGCCGCCTTTAAGCAAAACCCACATGTGTTTTAGAGGGGATCCATTGCTCTGGAATCACAGATCGGTGGCACCAGAGGACATGCCAGGGCTGTATTTCAGGTGGTGGGAAGGAAGGGGAAATCGGATCGAGGAAGCGTCGCATCGATTCGAGAGAAGTTCCAAGGAGTTACGCCTGGCGCAACACAAGGCGGAGGCACAAGTCGATCTCAGGGGATAGATGCTGAGGGATGTCAGCATCTGGCAACTTCGCATTGATTTTGAGCTAGGGCTAATGGCAGAGATCATATTCACGGAGTCGACTACGGAGGAAAGAGCACACATGCCTACGCAATGGCATGAGCAGCCGGTGCAACTGTTCAAATGGGCAGTCTGAGAAGCCAAATCCTGGGACCAGTTGTGGCGGCGCTGCTAGGCAAGCATCGTAGGCGAGATGAGCTGCCCTCCTTCCCCGCCAGCTATGCAGTGACCTAGTAGTCAGTTGCTGCTGTAGTGAACTTGCAACGCCATGTCGGTTTGCAACCTTGACCTATATGTATTGTATTCCTGTGAAAATACTTGGTCATTTGGAAAAAGGTGGTAATTGATTTATCACTAGTTTTAGAATGCTTGGTCGTGACAATCAATCGAAGCCACCATCGCATAATACTTTACGGTCGGTCGCACCAACAGACGGTCGGTCGGACCCGTGTCTCACCGAAGGGACACGCATCGGCTTGGTCTGACATGTACGACCAGTTACATCACTGACTTGTGCGACCACATTTGAACTTCAAATATTTTATTTTTTTAATGATATATTTTTTATGTTAAATAATTTATTTTATATAAGTTACACTAACGACCTAGATACACGTGCAAGCCTTAAACTGAGATAGAGGGAGTACTTGAAATTTATGTTCCATTAAGCTCATCAGGAGCCGTTTCGGGCCTCGAAACCAAAACCATCAATTAATCTTTACCTTGTTCCCATCACATTCCAAAGTACTAGTGCTACAATTAAGTACAAGCCTGCTCACACCTACTAGTACGTACCAAACCTGAACGTGTTCCCACTATGCAGGTTTTAGTACTAGTGCTAGTACTTAGGTTATAAAAGGGGGAACTACCTAACCGAAAATTACTCTACCTCCCTCCTCATAAGTCCTTCTTCATCCGTCCTTGACATGGCCGGTGTGCAGAGCTTTAGGTCGAGAAATAATCGTAACAAGGGAGCGGCAACCAAGGCTGTAGAAAAAAAGAGGGCTTGCCTCCTCGTGGAGACCTCGAAAGATCTCTCACGGGCAGGCGATGGCTCCCAGGAGCGCCCTAGCCGTGGAGGCGAACATGCGGGCATGCCCGATTAGCTCAATAAGAACCTCAATAAGAAGAAGGAGTTCATCCATGGCTAGGTGGAGCTGCTGAAGGAGAGCCTCGACGACATGCACGTTGAGCTCAATGAGCAGGGAGAGTTGACCGCCGGCTTAGTGATGCTGCTGAAGAAGAGCATTGCCTCGGAGAAGAAGGCAACCGGTGAAATCCTGCAACTTCAGAAGGACAAGGCGAAGCTCTGCCATGAGATCGACCTACTGAAGGAGGAGAACGCCGACTGGAAAAAGTTGCATGAGAATAGTAGTTCCGCGATGAAGATGCTGAAGGCCCTCGTCATGGAACAAAAGGAGGAGTTGGCGAAGCTCCGCATCGAGCACCCGACTACTGTCAAGGTATGTAATGCAGGCGTGGAACAGATGATGAAGGCTCGCATCGAGAAATCCCGCGTCATGGACATAATTAAGAAGATGGCAGAGGAGACGCGCAAGGAGATGGAGGTCGTGGAGGCGATGAAGAAGAAGTTACGACTCTGTGGCCTGGAACCCTTCATGTAGTAGAGAGCAGCGCCCCAGACTTGTGTGTGCGTCTTCTTCTTTTTTGGGGGTGATAATCTTCCTTGTTATTTTTCTCCTATGTTTCTTCTTTTGCTTCGGGTGTTTGGCCGCATGTGTCACGTTCTGTGTGAGGCATGAATAGATCAATGCTAACAATGAGATCACTAACAAATTAGAACATTTTTATCGCCATATTGCACTTTGGAAAACTTGAGTATACCGCATCGTTCGTTGCTCCTCCTCAGGTCGTAGGCACATTTGTATGAGCATTCAAATCACAAGGCCCCGCCTTCCAGCAGTAATGAGCCATCAAATCACAAAGACCCTCGCCTCCCTTGAAACCGACCAAGCTAGACTACCCCGCCCTCTAGCCTTTTTAAAAAATGTATACTTTTGTACAGTAGTAGTAACGATGGATTGCTCCATGGAAAAAAACTAACAAGAGGAAATTAAAGAAAAAAGGTGGTACATATAGAGAGCGGTCATCGCCATATTATGCATATAGTACTATTAAAAAAGCTAGTACGTGCTTAAATGGGGTGCTTAATTATATTAAAGAAATTAGCATACCTATTTAATTCTTGGGTTCTTGCTATTTATGCCAGTAGTTGTGTATCACTACTCAGTTTTTCCATTAGAAGATACAACTACTCAAAAATGCCATTGATCCGTGAGATGCCTGCTCAAAAATGCAATTAGATATCTCACTGCTACCTCTTGAGCACTGTGTTGGTTTTCCCTTGAAGGGGAAAGGGTGATGCAGCAAAGTAGCGTAAGTATTTCCCTCAATTTTTGAGAACCAAGGTATCAATCCAGTAAGAGGCCGCGCATGAGTCCCTCGCACCTACACAAAAAAATAAATCAACGCAACCAACACGATAAGGGGTTGTCAATCCCTACACGATCACTTACGAGAGTGAGATCTGATAGATATGATAAGATAATATTTTTGGTATTTTTATGATAAAAGGAAATAAAGATGCAAGTAAAATAAATGGAAAAAGAAATAACTAAGTATTGGAAGATTAATATGATAGAAGATAGACCCGGGGGCCATAAGTTTCACTAGTGTCTTCTCTCACGAGCATAAGTATTTACGGTCGGTGAACAAATTACTGTTGAGCAAATGACAGAATTGAGCATACTTGTGATAATATCTAGGTATGATCATGTACATTGGCATCACGTCCGAAACAAGTAGACCGACTCCTGCCTGCATCTACTACTATTACTCCACACATCGACCGCTATCCAGCATGCATCTAGTGTATTAAGTTCAAGAGAACAGAGTAACGCTTTAAGCAAGATGACATGATGTAGAGGGATAAACTCATGCAATATGATATAAACCCCATCTTGTTATCCTCGATGGCAAAAATACAATACGTGCCTTGCTGCCCCTACTGTCAATGGGAAAGGACACCGCAAGAGTGAACCCAAAGCTAAGCACTTCTCCAATTGCAAGAAAGATCAATCTAGTAGGCCAAACCAAACTGATAATTCGAAGAGACTTGCAAAGATAACCAATCAAACATAAAACAATTCAGAGAAGATTTAAATATTGTTCATAGATAAACTTGATCATAAGCCCACAATTCATCGGTCTCAACAAACACACCGCAAAAGAAGATTACATCGAATAGATCTCCACAAGAGAGGGGGGAACTTTGTGTTGACATCCAAAAAGAGAGAAGAAGCCATCTAGCTAATAACTATGGACCCGTAGGTCTGAAGTAAACTACTCACACTTCATCGGAGAGGCTATGGTGTTGATGTAGAAGCTCTCCATGATCGATGCCCCCTCCGGCGGAGCTCCGGAAAAGGCCCCGAGATGGGATCTCGTGGATACAGAAAGTTATGGCGGTGGAATTAGGGTTTTGGCTCCGTATCTGCTAGTTTGGGGCTACGTAGGTATATATAGGAGGAAGGAGTACATCGGTGGAGCAATAGGGGGCCCACGAGGGTGGATGGCGCGCCTGGGGGTGGGGGGTAGGCGCGTCTCCCTACCTCGTGCCTTCCTTGCTGATTGCTTGACGTAGGGTCCAAGTCCTCTGGATCATGTTCGTTCTGAAAATCACGTTCTCGAAGGTTTCATTCCGTTTGGACTCCGTTTGATATTCTCTTTTTCTTTGAAACCCTAAAATAGGCACAAAAAACAACAATTTTGGGTTGGGCCTCCAGTTAATAGGTTAGTCCCAAAAATAATATAGAAGTGTATAATAAAGCCCAATAATGTCCAAAACAGAATATAATATAGCATGGAACAACCAAAAATTATAGATACATTGGAGACGTATCAAGCATCCCCAAGCTTAATTCCTGCTCATCCTCGAGGAGGTAAATGATAAAAACAGAATTTTTTATGTGGAATACTACTTGGCATAATTTCAATGTAATTCTTCTTAATTGTGGTATGAATATTCGGATCCAAAAGATTCAAGACAAAAGTTCAATATTGACATAGAAATAATAATACTTCAAGCATACTAACTAAGCAATTATGTCTCTTCAAAATAACATGGCCAAAGAAAGTTATCCCTACAAAATCATATAGTCCAGCTATGCTCTATCTTCACCACACAAAGTATTTAAATCATGCACAACCCCGATGACAAGCCAAGAAATTGTTTCATACTTTTGGTGTTCTCAAAATATTTCAATCTTCACGCAATACATGAGCGTGAGCCATGGATATAGCACTTTAGGTGGAATGAAATGGTGGTTGTGGAGGAGACAAAAAAGAAGGAAGATGGTCTCACATCAACTAGGCGTATCAATGGGCTATGGAGATGCCCATCAATACATATCAATGTGAGTGAGTAGGGATTGCCATGCAACGGATGCACTAGAGCTATAAGTATATGAAAGCTCAACAAAAGGAACTAAGTGGGTGTACATCCAACTCGTTCCGAAAATCACGTTCCCGAAGGTTTCGTTCCGTTTGGATTCCGTTTGATATTCTTTTTCTGCAAAACCCTAAAATAGGCAAAAAAACAGCAAATCTGGGTTGGGCCTCCGATTAATAGGTTAGTCCCAAAAAAAATATAAAAGTGTATAATAAAGCCCAATAATGTCCAAAAAAGAATATAATATAGCATGGAAGAATCAAAAATTATAGATGCGTTGGAGACGTATCACTCACAAATGCCATCGTTAAGTTAGATGTTTGCCCAAAAATGCCATTAGACATTGTTATTTTCATGGAAAACCCGTTGACCATGTTATATGAAAAAAATAAGCCGATTCTCACAATGATAAGTGTTGCCCCGCTTGTCAGGAGTAACAGAGCGAATAATTTTACAGGAAAATAAGAACTCTATTGGGATCAAGTAGGCCCCACACTTTATTTTACTATAGTGAGATAGATGGAGAATTGGCATGTTGGTCCATCGGTATTTATGTCATTATAACTTGGCAAAAGAGATTTGAGTCACAATAATGGTTTCTAGCACAACACACCACTCAAATAAAACTAAGCACCCTAAATTCTTTGACAAAACTAAGCACCCTGAAATTCTATGACAACTAAACTGTTGGCTATATGATGTTGGCCATATATATTGTACATATATAATGTGAAGAAACGAGTGGTAGTACTATACCAACTAAAATATGAACTATAAGAAGTACAAGTTTGTACATACTGAAGAGTTAAAGTAATGAGAAGAAACACAACAGAGTTCTACTGTGGGCTCAGCACAACACACCCCTCAAATAAAACTAAGCACACCTGAAATTAAACTAAGCAACTAATCCGGTAGACATTGCATTAGAACCACCATGAGCAACGACACTGCCACCTTACTCGGAGTCCTCGTCCATGTCCTTGTGCCTCTTCCTCTTGGCCGATACTTCTTTGCTTGAACCGCACACTTGGCCCTTGATCTTCATCCAACCCTTGTAGATATTGAAACAAAGGTAACCATCCATTGCAGCATAGTGGATGTGGTCTATATCTAGTACATTTCACTGCCATGCACGATGAAACATGTGCGGAGGTTTCTTCATATTACCGTACGATGGATGAACCATGGCTCCTGGTAGGGTCAGCATTAAAGGCTGATCAGGGGAGGGCACCAGCCCATTCTTCTGGAGGTCGAAGGGGTTGCCTACAACGAGGCCAATCCAATCCAGGACTCTTTTGTCGTTCATAAATTGTACAGTAACGAATTTGACTCGGCCGCCCTTAAGGAAGTTCCTAAATTCCTCGCACTCAACATCGGCATGGCATATGTGGTAGACTAAGCATAAGTCATGCACGCAAACCTGGATCATGGCGGGCTTCATCTTCTCTTCCTCCTTTAGATTCTTATCTTTGCCCAGGGTTGTGGTGTACTCAACATCTATCCCAGCGACCCACTCATCATTTGAGTTTTCAAACGTGCATCTGAAGCAAGCAAGGCATCCTTTCACCATCGTGGAAGAACAAGTGTAGATGATGTCGAACTCATCCCCGGTGATGGTTCTAACCTTGTACACACTGCTGATCATGGATATTTGGGACGCCATGGATTTGGGAGGAGGGCTAGGGTTAGTAGAACAGCCGTAATGTGAAAGGACGTCCGGGGACGAGTAGGAGCGAACAGCCAGTGGTTTTTCAATTGTAAAAATGCTGAGTGGGCGTGCCAACGGCAGGGTAGTGGCTTTCCCGGCGGATAAATGGATTCATGCACAGTACTATGGGGGCCCAATTAGATGTCGTGGTTACTCAACGCCCAATTAAATGGCTTTTGATGTCATGTCAAGCGTTGGGAAAATTACAGGTGATATGAAACTTTTCAATCTCGCATGATACTGGCTTCCAAGATCCCTTGGATCTGAGATCGAATGGTTGCGTGGCGTGATTCTAGACCTATGGGTGAATATCCTATCCTGGAGGGTTATTCTACAAATTTTCAGCAACTTAGCATGCGACCGTTCGATCTCAGATCCAAGGGCGGCCAGCAGCCCGTATCATGGTCGTACCTACCACGACCGTCGCCTCACTCACGCGGTCGTGCCCTTGGAGATTTAACACGATGTGTTAGGCTATCTGATGTTGGCATGTCATACATAGTCATCACGTATTCACTCATACCACAAGGTTAGCTATAAGGTTGGATATAAGAGTATTTTTTTACTTCTCTCTATCTCTTTCTTCGTAGTGTTTATGGCATTTGCCAAGGAGTGACCTCTTCCAATGAAATGGTGCTTAGGTAAGGTGCTAAGGGCATTAAATGGCTTAGCAACTCAAGTCCCTAGTGCATAGGTGCTTAGTTTCTTGTTGCTAAATTTGCTTCATTTAATTAGCTATACACTCAAAATTGTATTTTCACCTAGGTACACGCGCTTAGCACCGTTTCTTCCTAGGGTCACCAAACTAGTCTCTCTCTCTTCTTAATTTACTTGCCACATCAGACTTTATGCCTATGTGGCAAGCTTAGTACCTGTACGAGCAAGTACAATAGTGGGCTATAAGCCTACTTACATGGAATTTTTGCATATGTGGAGGAAAGAAGCAAGGAAAAACTAGAGGAGTGCACTCTCATGCAAGAGCCAGCCTCTACATGGTGGAGCATTGGGAGAGGCACTTGTATACCATGGAGGTGGTCAGGAATCTAGAGAATCACGACAGTCGGTGCACCGCAGTAAAAATGATAATGGCAAGTCAAATCACGGGGCCCCACCTGTCCAACAGTAACTCGTTGTCAAATCACACACCCTATGTTTGCAGAAGCCTACTCCCTTGTCTTCTCGCGTCTCTGTCAAATCGACTAGGCGGAACTGCCACGCCTACCATGCGGGAAAAGCCCTTCCCTCGACTTTTAAATAGTACGGTATACTAATTTTGTATCCATGGATTGCGCCATGGAGCAAAGCCACAAGAAAACGACGGTACACATGTATGGAGTATACAGCACGCCTGTCGTGTTTGCGTCGCACCCTAGATGGTCAGTCGGTCTGGCACGCCGCTCTCTGAATGGAACGCGTGTCACATTGCCTTTGCACACACATCTGGGACCGCAATTGAGAACCATCCATAGGCACACTCCCCGGCCCCGCAAGTTGGATGCGTTAATAGAAGAGAGAGACGAGCGATAGTACTAGACAAGTGTTGTATAGACGTTGGTGCCTAGACGATCCCTGCATGACACGGAAGATCAGTTCGTCCATGCATGTGACCAGAATCCACCAGAAACGCCTGGATTGGCTATCATCTACATATCGTGCAGGTTGTGTTGTACAGGGCTGTAGTTCTGATGAGAAATCTAAAAAAAGGTTTCTTATCATCTCGCAATATTAGGTGTCATGTGCTTTGGATCACTGCGAGGGTTAAACAATGACAACTGAGTTCCTCCAAGGAGCTGGTCATTGGGGGCACATGCACGAAGACTACTCGGCTGCCATCTAGGTCAAGCCCGCTATGTTAATTAGGACTGTAACATCCCAAATTTTCAATTTGGAATGTTATACATAGGTCATTCATGCATATCATATTTTATTGCATTTAGTTTTGTGATCCTCGGAATCCTAAGCAACTCAAGGACCCTCGGAGAGAGTTGGGGATTTTCCTAGTTCTCAGATTTGAACTTTTCTCAAATATCGAAACAAGGATCACTTTGGTTTTAATTATTTTCTCTCCAAAAATATTTCATATTAAAATTATATGACATGGGATAATATGACTTCTCCAAAATAAATGAAATGTTGGAGGGAAAATATTAAAATCGATTTACATATTTTATCTGGGTTTTATCGATATTTTATTTGAATTAGGAAAAATATGCATTTTTCAAAATTGCATTAGAGGCCCAAATAAATGTTCACTTTGTCTGCTACGTTTATAGAGGACGGCAAAAATTTATTTCAGGATTTTTGGAGTCTGTTTAGTATTTCTTTTCTTTGTTTTTCTGCACATCGGAATATCTAAAAAAAGTTACCGCCTTACCGGGCCGTGTCCGACTTGGACTTCGACCCGGCAGGCCTTATAAGCCACCCCCGCGACCCCCCTGCAGCCCGTCCCGCCACCGCAGCCCACCCGCGCCCCAAACCCTAGCCGCCAGCCCCACCCGCCTCGATACGCACCGCTGCCGCCGCCAGAGTAGCCGCAACTGTCCTCACGAACGCCGAGGTAGCCGCCGTTTTTTAAAACCAATCGGTTTTATTTCAAAAATCAGATTTGTTTTTTTAGATTAGATCGGTTCGGTTTTTCCGTCGGTTTATCTATTTTGCGGACATTCGTCCGTACGTTCGTTTTAACGAACACCGTTCATCCATTAGTCATAGACAGCGAACGTTCGTTCGTTAGCCTATTCGTCAGTTTTTCTTTTTCCAGGGTTTTTTCGTGATTATTCTAGATCACGATTTCTGACCTGATCTTAGTTTTAGTTTATCTTTTTTGCTCGTTTATCGGAATCAGGCGAGTCAAGCGCCTAGGTCTTCGTCTCTAAGCCCTCTTTCTGTTTAACCAACTTGAACAAGATTTTGGTACTGTAAAAGTTGACTTTAGTCCAGATTAGTAATCGGATCTTGTTTCTTTCGCAGTTTGAGTTTTGTTGCTCCATTTGATTTGATTCTTTTTGTAAAATGGAGTTATTCAGTTGAACTTTCTGGTTAGATCTTCTTACTTGCGATTTACCCATGCAACTTTGCTTGTTTGCTTATGTATTCTATTGTTTGTTTGCGATAGAACACCCGGAGTGTGAAGCGTGCTACTACGAGTCTTTAGGATTTGCAGATCGTCAGCAAGGCAAGTAACACTTTGATCATACCCATTTATCACCCAGTTTTTATGCATTAGTTACAACGCCCACACATTGCATGAGTAGGATCTCTTAACATGTGGGTCTGAGAAGTAGATGATGAGGTAGAACCTATTACCTGTTTTTATTATCAAACCCCTTGGAGTTACTTCTATGTTACGCTTATATTGCCATGCTATTCTCGTAGGCATGGATTGGGTTTGAGTGTATCCATGATAGATTTGAGTTGTTAATTAATGGTTCAACTTAAGGTGACAACTTTAATACACATCTGGGTGTATTGCTTGCGGGCACCTGGAGAATCCAGTGTTGTCCTAGGATATCCCGGAGTACCCGTGTGATCATCCTATGGTCCGCCACCCAGGCTCAAAGGGATCATAAGATTATTCATTCTAGAAACTTCCGTGTGCCGCCACAAGCTATTATGGCCTCTAGCATAGTTGAGTATGTTGCATGACCTCTTTTAGTGGTGGGCTAGCAGATGTAGGGGAAAGTAGGTGTAACTGTCCACCTAGAGTAAAGAGTTAGTGGTTCTGAAAGACTGTGTCTCGGTCATCCGTTTCTCAAACACCATGTAGTGCAAGAAATCCAACGGAGGACATCGAGTCTTGTGGGGAAAAGAGCGCAAACCTCTGCGGAGTGTACAAACTAATCATGGTTAGCCGTGTCCCCAGTTATGGACATCTTGAGTATCTGGTTCTTGGATTATCATATGGATCTCATCACTTTAATAAATTTTGTTGTGTTGATAATTACTTTTAATTGGGATTGAGTTGGAGGAACCTTCTCAATGTTGTTTCAACTACCATGATAGTTAAATAAAAAAATATTCCTTCCTTGTAGGGAAAATTTGGCTTTTCGCAAAACATATTAACCATACAGCCTCCACCAGCCATATATGCATGTAGTGATAGCATTTATTTGTTCATTACTCTACTGTGTTACATTGCCAGCATATTCCATGTGCTGACCCGTTTTCGGGATGCAATGTATCATTTTGAAGACTTTTCAGACAAGGAGTAAGGTTTGCTAGGCTGTTGTCGTGCACTCAGCTATGCCGTTGGAGTTGATGGACTCACTTTATCTTCCAAGCCTTCCACTATTATCGTATTAGATGGCCTTAAGCCATATTTATTGTATTAAGTTCTCTCTTGAGACATTCTATGTAATAAGTGTGTGACTGCTACTCTATTATAAATCCTTTGAGTACTGTGTGTGTCAGCATTACTGATCCAGGGATGACATAGAAGCACAGAGACTTGACCGTTTGAGGTCGGGCCGCTACAAGATGGTATCAGAGCACACGCTGAATGTAGGACACGACCACTAAGAAAATCCATAGGCCACTCTTCTCTACTCATTTCTGACTCCTCTCCATTTTCTACTCTTTAGGATGGCAGACTCGAGGAACAAGTTTGCACAACCGGATGAAGACACACCTTTTGGACGACACTTGAAGGAAGTCACTAGGTACCTGAACATTGGAATACCAAGCTTCACTGGGACCTATACCGCCACTTTAACAAAAGAGGAGCACTGGATGAATCGAGTTCAAGTTCTAGGAAGGACGTTCACGCCAGTCACTAAACCCATAGAGTTTTCCTTTGATGAACCAACCTGGAGTCTAGGCAAGAGTATGGCAGCCCACATTGCTATAGGACGCATCGGCGAATTTTACCACAAGGAGCATAAGGACACTATTTTAACACCCACAATGCGGCTATATCTCCCACATGTCAGGGCACGACTTAGAGGCATACACTACTGGAATCAGCTACTTTGCCATCTGCCAGCTCTTTGCCGTCTGCTAGCGGACGGCAAAGAAGCTCTTTGCCATCAGCTACCCAAAAGCTGACGGCAAAGAACTGGCTGATGGCAAAGACCTTCTTTGCCATCAGCCAGTTCTTTGCCGTCCGCTAGCGGACGGCAAAGATTCTTTGCCGTCGGCTAGCGGACGGCAAAGAGGGAGGGGGGGGGACCCACTGACGAGCTGGTTAAAAAGAACTTAACGCCCCCCTCTTTGCCGTCTGCCAGCAGACGGCAAAGAGCAAGTAAGCGGACGACAAAGGGGGGCGGACGGCAAACGTTTAGGTTACTAACGGCGCCCCACCCCGCCCATCTCTCTCTGTTCCCTCTCCTCCCCGACGACCACCGCCACCCGCCGCCTCCCCCGCCACCCACCGCGCTGCCCCCTTGCCCCGCCTCCCCCGCCACCCACTGTCGCCCCCTTGCCCCACCTCCCCTCGCCCCGCCGCCCCCTTGCCCCACCTCCCTCGCCCCGTCGCCCCGTCGCCCCCATCACCCACCACCGCCCCGGTGTCCCGTCGCCCGCGCCGGAGCCAGGCTCGCGCCCCGGAGCTCGCCGCCCTTGCGCCTCGGAGCTCGCCGTCCCTGCGCCCTGGAGCTCGCCGCCCCTGCGCCCCGGAGCTTGCCGCCCCTGCGCCCCGGAGCTCGCCGTCCTGTCTGCCTCGCGCCCCGGAGCTCGCCGCCGCCCAGGAGCCAGGCTCGCTGCCGCCCGGAGCCAGGCTCGCCGCCGCCCCTGCGGCCGTGCCGCCCCCTCCATCCTCCATCGAGAGGAGCCAAGGTGAGCTTTTTTTTCTACTGTTTTTCTTTGCTGTTTAGGTTTAATTAAGTTATTGATAGGTTTAGGTTAGTGCTAGATTTAGGTTAGTGGTTTAGGTTAGTGCTAGATTTAGGTTTAGATTATTATTACAAGAAGAAAGTTGAAAAAAATAAGAAGAGGTAGAAGAAGAGGAAAAAGGAAAAAAGGAAGAAGAATAAGAAGAAAGTTGAAAAACAGAACAATATAGAAGAGGAAAAAGGAGAAGAAGAAAGAAGAAGAAGAAGAAGAAAGAAGAGGAGGAGGAGGAGGAAGAGGAGGAGGGAGAAGAAGAAAGAAAAGAAGAAGAAGAAAGAATAAGAAGAAGAAGACCCCGACGCGCCACCCCGACACCCCGACCCCGACCCCCGACCCCCGACACCCCGACCCCGACCCCCGACACCCCGACCCCGACCCCCGACACCCCGACACCCCGGCCCGACAACCCGACCCCGACCCCGACCCCGACCCCCGACACCCCGACCCCGATCCCGACACGCCACCCGACACCCCGGCCCGACACCCCGACCCCCGACCCCCGACACCCCGACCCCGACCTCCGACACCCCGACCCCGACACGCCAGCCCGACACCCCGGCCCGACACCCCGACCCCGACCCCGACCCCGACACCCTGACATCACACCCCGACCCCGACACGACACCCCGATACCCCGACACCCGACCCCCCGACACCCGACCCCCTGACCCCCCAACCCCGACAACACACCCCGACCCCGACACCACACCCCGACAACCGACCCCCTGACCCCGACACCACACCCCGACCCCAAAACAGCACCCCGACCCCGACACGGCACCCCGACACCGACAGGACACCCCGACCCCCGACACCTCCCGAAAAGGTGTTCTTTGGCCTTCCAGAGGCCGACGGGGTCATATATTTGTGAATTACTAGTTAGGTCATATATTTTTCGATTTTGTTATGAAAAACATCATATATAATTGTGTTGATCGTGTAGTTTTAAATGTGCAGTTGTTTCATCGCTGCGAGGTTTGGTGTTCGACGACCTCGCCGTGCGTTTGACGAGCTCTGCCCCTTCGTTCGTGGGTGAGCACAAATGACAAGTCCTCCTCCCCCATTAATTATTTGATCTATTCCGATGAAACTTGATAGCTAGCTATGTATGTGTCTTGAATCATCAGTATGCGTAACCAATATGTGTCTCCCGTTCGAAAGCATCATAGTTATAAATATGCATGCATTTGCATATATATATATAACCTTGATTCTTTCGAATTGTCCAACACTATCCATGGACAGCCCGAGTATGTGTAGATTGGGTTCGTTTTCCCATATGCTTTGCTCCGGATCCGACGCATATATTTCGTCAGTGCCTCCCCTGTTGTTCTCCGGGTACACATCCTCTCTGTTTATTGCAGAGACGTGTATCAGGAGAACAGCGGGGAGGTGCTGCCGAAATTTTGCGTCGGATCCGGAGCATAGCATGGGAAAATAAACCCAATCTACACATACATGGGTGGGATTAGGACCTATCATTACCTATTAGAGTGTAGGTTGCATGGACGTAATAAAATTGACAAAGAGCTATCTATGGCCGACCGAAAGTCAACAAATTGTTGTGTATCTGCTATCGGCGAAGGAGGTACCGAGTATTATGGGAGAGTTGAAGCAATTTATGAACTTCTGTTCTATGGTGAAAATCCACCGAATGTCGTAGTCTTCAAATGTTATTGGTTTCAGCCGAAGGAGACTAGAAGGACTCATGAACATGTAGGGCTAGTTGAAATCAACCAAAGCACTCATTTAGATGTTCCTGATGTCTATATTATGGCTCAACAGGCGACCCAAGTATTCTATCTACCGTGGGCCTGCCAAACTAATCCAAATCTGAAAGGTTGGGATGTCGTTTATGAAGTGTCGCCATGTGCTAGACTTTCTCCCCCAAAGGAAGAGGATTATGAACCTCACATTAACCCAGACACATATGAAGGAGAATTCTTCCAAGAGACACGTCTTTCCAAAAAGCGTTTCAAGAACCGCTATACTTCACCCCAAAACATTGAAGTAGACAGCGACAATGAATCCGACATCACCCCAGAGGAGGAACAAGAAGAGCCGGAACAAGAAGAGGTTACTGCTGCGGATGACCTGTCAATGCTTGACCGATTACGTCAAGGTGGCCTTGCACATGTTGATGCCAATGAACCCTATGAGCCCGTCATTGATTATAGTGATGATGATGATTATGCATTTATTGATGATACTGATCGAGATTATTAGTAGTGTCAGGTATTACATTTTTTTATGTTGTACTTGATGATGATACACTTAAGTGATACACATATTATTATTCATGTTGGTCTTTTTTTATGTTGTACTAATTCCGTTTACTGTTTGTCATGGCAGGTGTTGAAAGATGGTGGGCGCTGGTCGGGAGCGTGGTCTGAGGTCTTCCATTCCAGACGCACCTCTCCGCCGAGCGTTGCTGGACAGTATGGCCACACCGCCGGGCCCTTCTTCGTCGACCGCGGTGCCCAGCAGGGGACGAGCTCGAGGTAGGAAGAGAGGAGGTGGGGCACGTGGTCATGGGAGAGGAGGTAGGGCTACGGCGCCTTCCTCGCCGCCACCCCCGGCTGTTTCACCCAAGCACGTGACTGCTAGGGTGGACTCGTCCGAGGAGGAGGCTACATGGACTCCGGTCCACGAGCCTCCGGTCCACGGGTCTTGGGCCCACGAGCCTCGGGTCGACTGGCCTTCGGCTCACGAGAGTTCGGCCCACGTGACCCCGGAGGAGCACACGTCCAGATGGGGTACCTGGCCGGATCAGCCCGAGGAGCCGAGTGGCCATGTTGATGATGGTGGGGAGCCAACTGATCTTGAGGAGGAGGGGGGCACCGTCTACCAGCGTGGTGCTACACGGCTCACGTCCGTGCCGGTGACCCGCGAGCATAGGTGGTTGATTTTCCCTGATGGGGAGAGGTACGTAAGTGCATTTAATATTTTTGTACCTTGTGCATTCACGTTTTTTCAAATAACTAATGTGTTGGCCTTGTCATGCTGCAGGGGTTGGGACCACCATCATAGTGTCCGCCGGCCCAACTCCGTCCTTGGAGTTCTTTGTCGGCAAAACTTCCCGGGGTTTGTCACGTTGCCTGGTGAGGGTCAGCTTCCAGAGCTTGGATTGAGCTGGGAGCACTACGTGGCTGCCCCGGCCCCGCCGGATGAGATTATCGACGGTGTCGTGTGCGACACGAGGGCAGACATGGTGATCAGAAAGTTTTGGGTAATTTCTCCTTTACACATTTAAAAATCTTCAACTAGCTAGTTATTAATTGTACTAATCAATATTGTCTCATTTGATTGCAGACATTCTACAGGTGTGAGGAGGGATACGAGGAGGACGCGGCACATGTTATCGAGAACGTCTGCAAGCGCCTACTCCAGAACTTACGGCACGAGGCTCGGGTGCAGGCTGTTCGAGACTACTACGCCTTGCGTGGTATCAAGAAGACCAAGCCGGCGTGCCGCGGTAAGTTCCTGAGTAAGGAGCAGTACATGAAAGTAATTCTTAAGGCCTTCTCTACTTAAGTTCCTTCATTTAGTAATTCTTAGCCATAGCGCTCAAGTTTCTATTTGCTAACTTAGGCGCCTCCGAGATGGTGTGCGGATCGGATGGATTGTTGGGAGGTGTTGGTCGATGAGTGGTGCTCTCCACAATGGCTAGCCCTCCACAACGAGGCCAAGGACAAACGTGCCCAAATGGAAGGTGTGCCACACCATCAAGGCAGCTCCAACTTATATCAGTTCGGGCGCAACTGGGTATGTGGTTTGCTTCATGATTCATGCAATTCATTCATCATGCTAGCTTGAGCCCTTTAATTACTAATTTTCATTGTTTCTTTCTTTCAGGCACGCTACAATAAGGCGGATAAGGTTCCTATGCCATGGCCCACACTGCCTCTTTCAAGAAAGTCAAGGCTTTCTCTCAGTCTGACCTCGATGATGCAAACAACTTCACCAACATCTCCTCCCACAACAAGCTCGTGAGATATAGAGATGAGGGGAAGGCGAGGAAAGGGGAGGACTTTAACCCGAGCCAGGGTCCCATTGATCCAGAGCTGTTGATGATATCTGGTGGCGGGAGGTCCCATGGCTCCATAGCCATTGGAGATGGACTTATCCGTTGTCCTAGCACTCTCCCAGAGATCAAGGCGCACCAGTCGAGCTCCGCTCCAGAGATAAGGCCTCGTGAACGGCCAGTGCAACTCGCCATGAAGGTTAGTGATACGTACTCAGTTATCTTTCTCCATTACATTCTGTGCGCTTCCATCAATGATTACAAATGGTCATGTGAGTGGTGTTGCAGGCTGCTATACAGAGTGAGAGAGATAGAACGGAGAAACTTCTGGCGGAGGCGGCGGAGAGGCAGCGGGAGTTGGAGGAGAGGACGACAAAGATGATGGAGGAGGAGAGGGCACGGAATGACATGCAGGCAAGGGCCATGTACGAGCTCCTTGTGGTAAGTTTCTTCTGCAGATTAGCCAAAACATTCATGTAGTGTTTGTCTCATTACTAACTAGTATGACTGAGTCGTCAAAACCAAATGTGCAGTCTGTGTGCGAGAAGACAGGTCAGACCGCTCCGCCGATGCCAGTGATTGCTCCTGGGACCACGGTGAGTTTTATTGAATGGACATTACTTGCTAGTCTTAACATTTGAGTGTCATCATGCTAACAAGACATTGGAAATGATCTTTGGTGCAGCGTAACTCCAAACAAGCATCGCACGATCCTTCTCCAGCTACCGACACGAGCCACCCCGCTCCTACACCTCCTACATCTTGGTAAGTTTATCTAGTGTTTTGCTTAACACATGCATAAAGACCTAGACTTAGCTTTATTTCCTCCAATGCTTACCATAATGACCTAGACTTAGCTTCTTCACCTCCAAAATGACTTAATAAGCTTATTGACCTCCAAAACCATCCATTTTACCTAAGTTAGCTCTAAAACGATCTGTACTTAGCTTTGTTTCCTCCAAAATGACCAAAGTTAGCTCTAATATGCTTAGTTAACTAGGTTTGCTCAATAATGACATGTACTTAGCTTACTTATGTCAAAAATGGCATAATTAGCTTAGTTAGCTCATAAACGATCCATTTTACCTAAGTTAGTTCTAAAATGATCCATTTTACCTTACTTAGCTCATAAACGATCCATTTTACCTACGTTAGCTCTAAAATGACCCATTTAACCTTACTTAGCTCATAAATGATCCATTCTACCCAAGTTAGCTCTAAAATGACCCATTTTACCTAGGTTAGCTCCAAAATGATCCATCTTACCTAGGTTACCTCTAAAATGATGCATTTTACCTAAGTTTGCTCATAAGCGATCCATTGCACCTAGGTTAGCTCATAAACGATCCATTTCACCTAAGTTAGCTCACAAATGATCAATTTCACCTAAATTAGCTCATAAATGTCATATATTCTTCTTCTTCTTCATTTTCTTCTTCTTCTTCTTCTTCTAATCTTCTTCTTCTTCTAATCTTCTTCTTCTAACTTTCTTATTTCCCATTTTGCAGAATTCATTCACTTCACGGAAGCTTGCATAGATGGAGTGCTTGTTTGGATGAACTATGTTTCCTTTGTATCTATGAACTATGCATGTATGGTAGGATGACACTATTGTAATATGTATGGTTGGATGCATGTATGTCGAACTTGCTATGTATGGTTGATGGAACTATGCATGTATGATGAAATTATATGTGTTGGATATCTCATATGTTTGTTGTGAACTTGCCATGTGAAAAATATATATGTATCATCTATTTGCTGTGAAAATGGTTGGGTATATGAAAAAACAGAGGCAATGCAGGCTCTTTGCTGTCTGCCACTGACGGCAACGGGCTCTTTGCCGTCTGCCGCTGATGGCAAAGAAGCCACGTGGCATCCAGCTGTGCTTCCTGGGAGCTGACCCATTTGGTCAGTTTGCCTATAGTGGCAGACGGCAAAGACTTTGCCGTCAGTGGCGAACGGCAAAGAACCTGCCATGTAGTGACGTATAGATGACATCATACGGCGAACGGCAAAGATCCTAGAAATTTTGCCGTCAGCAGCGGACGGCAAAGGCCTTCCGTTAGCCACTTAACGGACTGACAGCGCAATTATTGCCGTCCGCTCTCTTTGCCGTCCGCCGCGCTCTCTTTGCCGTCCGCCGCAGACGGCAAAGACTTTGCCGTCAGTAGCAGACGGCAAAGTAGCTGTTTACCGAAGCCTACTTTGCCGGAGCCTTTTGCCGTCCGTGGCTGACGGCAAAGGCCTTTGCCGTCCGCCGTTCGGGCCTTTGCCGTCCGCCGTAGCGGACGGCAAAGTAGCTGATTCCTGTAGTGTCTGAACTTTCGAAAGCCATGCCCGCGGTTATGGGCGGATGGGAATTTGTTAATATCAAGTAGAGGATCCCACATGGGGCGATCGGGGATCTAGCATTTGGGGTTGTCTTTCTTTATTTTGGTTCCGTAGACGGACCTTTGATTGTACCTTGGATGATGTATTTACGTATTGTGTGAAGTGGAGATTGTAAGCCGACTCTTTATCCCTTTCTTATTAAGTACATGGGATGTGTAAAGATTACCCCTCTTGCGACAGACCTACTATGCGGCTATCACTACAGGAATCAGCTACTTTGCCGTCCGCTACGGCGGACGGCAAAGGCCCGAACGGCGGACGGGAAAGGCCTTTGCCGTCAGCCATGGACGGCAAAAGGCTCCGGCAAAGTAGGCTTCGGTAAACAGCTACTTTGCTGTCTGCTACTGACGGCAAAGTCTTTGCCGTCTGCGGCGGACGGCAAAGAGAGCGCGGCGGACGGGAAAGAGAGCGGACGGCAATAATTGCGCTGTCAGTCCATTAAGTGGCTAACGGAAGGCCTTTGCCGTCCGCTGCTGACGGCAAAATTTCTAGGATCTTTGCCGTCCGCCGTATGATGTCATCTATACGTCACTACATGGCAGGTTCTTTGCCGTCCGCCACTGACGGCAAAGTCTTTGCCGTCTGCCACTGTAGGCAAACTGACCAAATGGGTCAGCTCCCAGGAAGCACAGCTGGATGCCATGTGGCTTCTTTGCCGTCAGCGGCATACGGCAAAGAGCCCGTTGCCGTCAGTGGCAGACGGCAAAGAGCCTGCATTGCCTCTGTTTTTTCATATACCCAACCATTTTCACAGCAAATAGATGATACATATATATTTTTCACATGGCAAGTTCACAGCAAACATATGAGATATCCAACACATATAATTTCATCATACATGCATAGTTCCATCAACCATACATAGCAAGTTCGACATACATGCATCCAACCATACATATTACAATAGTGTCATCCTACCATACATGCATAGTTCATAGATACAAAGGAAACATAGTTCATCCAAACAAGCACTCCATCTATGCAAGCTTCCGTGAAGTGAATGAATTCTGCAAAATGGGAAATAAGAAAGTTAGAAGAAGAAGATTCGAAGAAGAAGAAGATTAGAAGAAGAAGAAGAAGAAGAAAATGAAGAAGAAGAAGAATATATGACATTTATGAGCTAATTTAGGTGAAATTGATCATTTGTGAGCTAACTTAGGTGAAATGGATCGTTTATGAGCTAACCTAGGTGCAATGGATCGCTTATGAGCAAACTTAGGTAAAATGCATCATTTTAGAGGTAACCTAGGTAAGATGGATCATTTTGGAGCTAACCTAGGTAAAATGGGTCATTTTAGAGCTAACTTGGGTAGAATGGATCATTTATGAGCTAAGTAAGGTTAAATGGGTCATTTTAGAGCTAACGTAGGTAAAATGGATCGTTTATGAGCTAAGTAAGGTAAAATGGATCATTTTAGAACTAACTTAGGTAAAATGGATCGTTTATGAGCTAACTAAGCTAATTATGCCATTTTTGACATAAGTAAGCTAAGTACATGTCATTATTGAGCAAACCTAGTTAACTAAGCATATTAGAGCTAACTTTGGTCATTTTGGAGGAAACAAAGCTAAGTACAGATCGTTTTAGAGCTAACTTAGGTAAAATGGATGGTTTTGGAGGTCAATAAGCTTATTAAGTCATTTTGGAGGTGAAGAAGCTAAGTCTAGGTCATTATGGTAAGCATTGGAGGAAATAAAGCTAAGTCTAGGTCTTTATGCATGTGTTAAGCAAAACACTAGATAAACTTACCAAGATGTAGGAGGTGTAGGAGCGGGGTGGCTCGTGTCGGTAGCTGGAGAAGGATCGTGCGATGCTTGTTTGGAGTTACGCTGCACCAAAGATCATTTCCAATGTCTTGTTAGCATGATGACACTCAAATGTTAAGACTAGCAAGTAATGTCCATTCAATAAAACTCACCGTGGTCCCAGGAGCAATCACTGGCATCGGCGGAGCGGTCTGACCTGTCTTCTCGCACACAGACTGCACATTTGGTTTTGACGACTCAGTCATACTAGTTAGTAATGAGACAAACACTACGTGAATGTTTTGGCTAATCTGCAGAAGAAACTTACCACAAGGAGCTCGTACATGGCCCTTGCATGCATGTCATTCCGTGCCCTCTCCTCCTCCATCATCTTTGTCGTCCTCTCCTCCAACTCCCGCTGCCTCTCCGCCGCCTCCGCCAGAAGTTTCTCCGTTCTATCTCTCTCACTCTGTATAGCAGCCTGCAACACCACTCACATGACCATTTGTAATCATTGATGGAAGCGCACAGAATGTAATGGAGAAAGATAACTGAGTACGTATCACTAACCTTCATGGCGAGTTGCACTGGCCGTTCACGAGGCCTTATCTCTGGAGCGGAGCTCGACTGGCGCGCCTTGATCTCTGGGAGAGTGCTAGGACAACGGATAAGTCCATCTCCAATGGCTATGGAGCCATGGGACCTCCCGCCACCAGATATCATCAACAGCTCTGGATCAATGGGACCCTGGCTCGGCTTAAAGTCCTCCCCTTTCCTCGCCTTCCCCTCATCTCTATATCTCACGAGCTTGTTATGGGAGGAGATGTTGGTGAAGTTGTTTGCATCATCGAGGTCAGACTGAGAGAAAGCCTTGACTTTCTTGAAAGAGGCAGTGTGGGCCATGGCATAGGCACCTTATCCGCCTTATTGTAGCGTGCCTGAAAGAAAGAAACAATGAAAATTAGTAATTAAAGGGCTCAAGCTAGCATGATGAATGAATTGCATGAATCATGAAGCAAACCACATACCCAGTTGCGCCCGAACTGATATAAGTTGGAGCTGCCTTGATGGTGTGGCACACCTTCCATTTGGGCACGTTTGTCCTTGGCCTCGTTGTGGAGGGCTAGCCATTGTGGAGAGCACCACTCATCGACCAACACCTCCCAACAATCCATCCGATCCGCACACCATCTCGGAGGCGCCTAAGTTAGCAAATAGAAACTTGAGCGCTATGGCTAAGAATTACTAAATGAAGGAACTTAAGTAGAGAAGGCCTTAAGAATTACCTTCATGTACTACTCCTTACTCAGGAACTTACCGCGGCACGCCGGCTTGGTCTTCTTGATACCACGCAAGGCGTAGTAGTCTCGAACAGCCTGCACCCGAGCCTCGTGCCGTAAGTTCTGGAGTAGGCGCTTGCAGATGTTCTCGATAACATGTGCCGCGTCCTCCTCGTATCCCTCCTCACACCTGTAGAATGTCTGCAATCAAATGAGACAATATTGATTAGTACAATTAATAACTAGCTAGTTGAAGATTTTTAAATGTGTAAAGGAGAAATTACCCAAAACTTTCTGATCACCATGTCTGCCCTCGTGTCGCACACGACACCGTCGATAATCTCATCCGGCGGGGCCGGGGCAGCCACGTAGTGCTCCCAGCTCAATCCAAGCTCTGGAAGCTGACCCTCACCAGGCAACGTGACAAACCCCGGGAAGTTTTGCCGACAAAGAACTCCAAGGACGGAGTTGGGCCAGCGGACACTATGATGGTGGTCCCAACCCCTGCAGCATGACAAGGCCAACGCATTAGTTATTTGAAAAAACGTGAATGCACAAGGTACAAAAATATTAAATGCACTTACGTACCTCTCCCCATCAGGGAAAATCAACCACCTCTGCTCGCGGGTCACCGGCACGGACGGGAGCCGTGTAGCACCATGCTGGTAGACGGTGCCCCCCTCCTCCTCAAGATCAGTTGGCTCCCCACCATCATCAGCATGGCCACTCGGCTCCTCGGGCTGATCCGGCCAGGTACCCCATCCGGACGTGTGCTCCTCCGGGGTCACATGGGCCGAACTCTCGTGGGCCGAAGGCCAGTCGACCCGAGGCTCGTGGGCCCAAGACCCGTGGACCGGAGGCTCGTGGACCGAACTCCGTGTAGCCTCCTCCTCGGACGAGTCCACCCTAGCAGTCACGTGCTCGGGTGAAACAGCCGGGGGTGGCGGCGAGGAAGGCGCCGTAGCCCTACCTCCTCTCCCACGACCACGTGCCCCACCTCCTCTCTTCCTACCTCGAGCTCGTCCCCTGCTGGGCACCGCGGTCGACGAAGAAGGGCCCGGCGGTGTGGCCATACTGTCCAGCAACGCTCGGCGGAGAGGTGCGTCTGGAATGGAAGACCTCAGACCACGCTCCCGACCAGCGCCCACCATCTTTCAACACCTGCCATGACAAACAGTAAACGAAATTAGTACAACATAAAAAAAGACCGACATCAATAATAATATGTGTATCACTTAAGTGTATCATCATCAAGTACAACATAAAAAAATGTAATACCTGACACTACTAATAATCTCGATCAGTATCATCAATAAATGCATAATCATCATCATCACTATAATCAATGACGGGCTCATAGGGTTCATTGGCATCAACATGTGCAAGGCCACCTTGACGTAATCGGTCAAGCATTGACAGGTCATCCGCAGCAGTAACCTCTTCTTGTTCCGGCTCTTCTTGTTCCTCCTTTGGGGTGATGTCGGATTCATTGTCGCTGTCTACTTCAATGTTTTGGGGTGAAGTATAGCGGTTCTTGAAACGCTTTTTGGAAAGATGTGTCTCTTGGAAGAATTCTCCTTCATATGTGTCTGGGTTAATGTGAGGTTCATAATCCTCTTCCTTTGGGGGAGAAAGTCTAGCACGTGGCGGCCCTTCATAAACGACATCCCAACCTTTCAGATTTGGATTAGTTTGGCAGGCCCACGGTAGATAGAATACTTGGGTCGCCTGTTGAGCCATAATATAGACATCAGGAACATCTAAATGAGTGCTTTGGTTGATTTCAACTAGCCCTACATGTTCATGAGTCCTTCTAGTCTCCTTCGGCTGAAACCAATAACATTTGAAGACTACGACATTCAGTGGATTTTCACCATAGAACAGAAGTTCATAAATTGCTTCAACTCTCCCATAATACTCGGTACCTCCTTCGCCGATAGCAGATACACAACAATTTGTTGACTTTCGGTCGGCCATAGATAGCTCTTTGTCAATTTTATTACGTCCATGCAACCTACACTCTAATAGGTAATGATAGGTCCTAATCCCACCCGTGTATGTGTAGATTGGGTTTATTTTCCCATGCTATGCTCCGGATCCGACGCAAAATTTCGGCAGCACCTCCCCGTTGTTCTCCTGATACACGTCTCTGCAATAAACAGAGAGGATGTGTACCCGGAGAACAATAGGGGAGGTACTAACGAAATATATGCGTCGGATCCGGAGCAAAGCATATGGGAAAACGAACCCAATCTACACATGCTCGGGCTGTCCATGGATAGCGTTGGACAATTCAAAAGAATCAAGGTTATATATATGCAAATGCATGCATATTTATAACTATGATGCTTTCGAACGGGAGACACATATTGGTTACGCATACTGATGATTCAAGACACATACATAGCTAGCTATCAAGTTTCATCGGAATAGATCAAATAATTAATGGGGGAGGAGGACTTGTCATTTGTGCTCACCCACGAACGAAGGGGCAGAGCTCGTCAAACGCACGGCGAGGTCGTCGAACACCAAACCTCGCAGCGATGAAACAACTGCACATTTAAAACTACACGATCAACACAATTATATATGATGTTTTTCATAACAAAATCGAAAAATATATGACCTAACTAATAATTCACAAATATATGACCCCATCCGCCTCTGGAAGGCCAAAGAACACCTTTTCGGGAGGTGTCGGGGGTCGGGGTGTCCTGTCGGTGTCGGGGTGCCGTGTCGGGGTCGGGGTGCTGTTTTGGGGTCGGGGTGTGGTGTCGGGGTCAGGGGGTCAGGGGGTCGGTTGTCGGGGTGTGGTGTCGGGGTCGGGGTGTGGTGTCGTGGTTGGGGTGTCGGGGGGTCGGGTGTCGGGGGGTCGGGTGTCGGGGTATCGGGGTGTCGTGTCGGGGTCGGGGTGTGATGTCAGGGTGTCGGGGGTCGGGGGTCGGGGTCGGGGTGTCGGGCCGGGGTGTCGGGGTGGCGTGTCGGGGTCGGGGTGTCGGAGGTCGGGGTCGGGGTGTCGGGGGTCGGGGGTCGGGGTGTCGGGTCGGGGTGTCGGGGTGGCGTGTCGGGATCGGGGTCGGGGTGTCGAGGGTCGGGGTCGGGGTCGGGGTCGGGTTGTCGGGCCGGGGTGTCGGGGTGTCGGGGGTCGGGGTCGGGGTGTCGGGGGTCGGGGTCGGGGTGTCGGGGGTCGGGGGTCGGGGTCGGGGTGTCGGGGTGGCGCGTCGGGGTCTTCTTCTTCTTATTCTTTCTTCTTCTTCTTTTCTTTCTTATTCTCCCTCCTCCTCTTCCTCCTCCTCCTCCTCTTCTTTCTTCTTCTTCTTCTTCTTCTTTCTTCTACTCCTTTTTCCTCTTCTATATTGTTCTGTTTTTCAACTTTCTTCTTATTCTTCTTCCTTTTTTTCCTTTTTCCTCTTCTTCTACCTCTTCTTCTTTTTTTCAACTTTCTTCTTGTAATAATAATCTAAACCTAAATCTAGCACTAACCTAAACCACTAACCTAAATCTAGCACTAACCTAAACCTATCAATAACCTAATTAAACCTAAACAGCAAAGAAAAACAGTAGAAAAAAAAAGCTCACCTTGGCTCCTCTCGATGGAGGATGGAGGGGGCGGCACGGCCGCAGGGGCGGCGGCGAGCCTGGCTCCGGGGCGGCGGCGAGCCTGGCTCCTGGGCGCCGGCGAGCTCCGGGGCGCGAGGCAGACAGGACGGCGAGCTCCGGGGCGCAGGGGCGGCGAGCTCCCGGGTGCAGGGGCGGCGAGCTCCGGGGCGCAGGGACGGCGAGCTCTGAGGCGCAGGGGCGGCGAGCTCCGGGGCGCGAGCCTGGCTCCGGCGCGGGCGACGAGACGCCGGGGCGGTGGCGGGTGATGGGGGCGACGGGGCGAGGGGGCAGCGCGGTGGGTGGCGGGGGAGGCGGCGGGTGGCGGTGGTCGTCGGGGAGGAGAGGGAACAAAGAGAGATGGGCGGGGTGGGGCGCCGTTAGTAACCTAAACGTTTGCCGTCCGCCCCCCTTTGCCGTCCGCTTACGCTTGCTCTTTGCCGTCTACTGGCAGACGGCAAAGAGGGGGGCATTAAGTTTTTTTAACCAGCTCGTCAGTGGGTCCCCCCCCCCTCCCTCTTTGCCGTCCGCTAGCCGACGGCAAAGAATCTTTGCCGTCCGCTAGCGGACGGCAAAGAACTGGCTGATGGCAAAGAAGGTCTTTGCCATCAGCCAGTTCTTTGCCGTCAGCTTTTGGGTAGCTGATGGCAAAGAGCTTCTTTGCCGTCCGCTAGCAGACGACAAAGAGCTGGCAGATGGCAAAGTAGCTGATTCCAGTAGTGAGACCCTGCAGGGGTGTCCCAACTTAGCCCATCACAAGCTCTCACGGTCAATGAAGGATATTCCTTCTCCCAGGAAGACCCGATCAGACTCGGAATCCCGGTTACAAGACATTTCGACAATGGTAAAACAAGACCAGCAAAGCCACCCGATGTGCCGGCAAATCCTGATAGGAGTCACACGTATCTCGTTCTCAGGGCACACCGGGATGGGCAAGACGTCGGGTTGGCATAGACTTTGGTTGCCCAGGGGGCGCCGGACATCGCCCAGTTTGGACCAACACTAAGAGGAGCACTGGCCCGTGGGTTTTGAAATAAAGATGACCCTCGAGTTCGCGGAACCCAAGGGAAAAAGGCTTAGGTGGCAAATGGTAAAACCAAGGTTGGGCCTTGCTAGAGGAGTTTCATTCAAACCGAACTGTCAAGGGGTTCCCATAACACCCAACCGTGTAAGGAACGCAAATTCAAGGAACATAACACCGGTATGACGGAAACTAAGGCGGTAAGAGGGGAACAAAACACCAGGCATAAGGCCGAGCCTTCCACCCTTTACCAAGTATATAGATGGATTAAAGTAAATAAGAGATAATAATGATATCCCAACAAATCCATGTTCCAACATGAAACAAACTTCATCTTCACCTGCAACTAGCAACGCTATAAGAGGGGCTGAGAAAAAGCGGTAACATAGCCAAACAACGGTTTGCTAGGAAAGATGGGTTAGAGGCTTGACATGGCAATATGGGAGGCATGATATAGCAAGTGGTAGGTAGCATGGCATAGCTATAGAGTGAACAACTAGCAAGCAAAGATAGAAGTGATTTCGCGGGTATGGTCATCTTGCCTGCAAAGTTCTTAGAGTTGCCTAAAGCTTGATCCTCGTAAGCGTTCTCAACAGGTTCCTCGGTCACGTACTCGTCTCCTAGCTCTACCCAAAGCAAGAACACAAGCAAATGACCAACAATCAATCACGGTGCAATGCACAAGCAACATGATGCAAAACATGGCATGATATGCGAGACATGATATGCAATGCAAATGCGTGCTCCGGAAGGGAAATAATGACCAAGGCATCAACTTGGCAAACCAAGTGTGCCGCTGGAAAGATTAGATGATTTCGGTCGAAATCGATATAAGGATCACCAGAAACGGAGGCACGGTTTACAAATGGCAAGCAAAACAAGAATGGCACAATTCTGCGATTAACAGCACGATGCCATCTAGAATGCAACTAGAAACTAAGCTACTGCACTCCAACATAACAACAAAGTATATGGCAGTGATGTACACAAGATGCTTGCCAAAACATGAACACTGAGCTATAGCTAAATCACACAAGAGCAGGTTCAAACAAGCATGGCAAAAGTGCAAAAGATATCAGCTTCACAGACTTAGTGAAAATACTAACATGCTAGAAATAACATCAGGAAGCCATGTTTAGAGCAAGCAAACAACATGCTACAAGAACATATCATAGGAATACAAGGCATGGCATGATTCTACTAAATGCATAGAACATAATTCTCTTACTGAACATGAGCCAAAAAGGCACAGAAGATATGATAACACCCATGTGAATATGGCAAGTTTTATTAACAGAGCATGGCATAAACAGAATTATGAAGGAAACTTTGCGAGCTCAAATCACTCACCACAAAGCATTGCATGACAAAACAAGCATAACAACAGCAAGTTGACATGTTCATGAAGCTAACCATGGAAAGAGCAAGCTCATAGCATGCATGGATCACTAGCAACAACCATGGCAAAATTGATTAACATGTAAACAATCTGCCATGAACATTTTTAGCAAAAGTGGAGCAAGATTAAGACACGCTAGGGCACTCCATAATTGTAACAGGGGCATGGATGGATAGAGAATAACCATATGTTCAAAACGTCCTTACTAAAGGAACTCAAAACAAGCATGGATCTCACTCTAGCATCATGTTTACATGACATCAAAATAACAGCAGACCAAGGATTTAGCAAAATCCTAAGTCACTGAAAACAACAATATCACGAAGCCTAGTTTGCATGTTTGTGCTAGTCACCAAATTGATCAAAAAAATAAAAGGCAAGCACCCTGCAAAGACGACATGGCATAGTTCAAAACACATGTAGAGCTCACGCCCATATGAAGCACACATCAAATGTGGCAAAAATGACAAATCACCCTAAATTGATTAGTAGCAGCAGTAAACAATTTATTGCACTCTTGCATCAATGATTTGGGCACCCAGATGAAGTCAAACAAGCATGCCACAATTGAATGAAATGAAGAGCATCTCCCAATGAACATTTCTCTATATAATATGCATGAAAAGGAGCTACGGTCATGGAGATATGAGGCAATGAACAGAGGCATAAAATGTTATAGAGATAAGGACTTGGTGGAATTTTAACCTCCCAGAAAACAGATCTAGGGTTGCACGTATTTCGAGGTTCACCGTGGTGATGTCACCGGAGTCAGTGGAGAAGATGACCGGAGAGGGAGATCGTCGGATCCGCGTCGGAGGAGGCCGGAGCGAGGGCGGCGCGGATGTCGAGGCGGCGCGCGCAGGGCAGCGATGGCTGAGTGGCGGCCGGCATGGAGGAGCAGGGCGGAGGCGGCGGCCGGCGTTGAGGCGCAGGCGCGGAGGAGGCGGCGGGGCACAGGCGGCGGCGTACGGGGCCCACAGGGGCCGGCGATGGGTTCGGCGGGCTTCGGCAGCGGTGGGCAGCGAGGAGCCACGTGGCGGGTGGAGACTGGTTGCGGGCGGCGGCGCGGACGCGTCCGACCCGATCCGGACGTGTCCGGCGGCGCAGAGGAGCGGGGCTAGGGTTTTGGACCGTGAATTTGGATGGGGTGCACATATTTATAGACAGGAGGAGGTAGGAGTGTCCAAATAGAGTGTAGTTTTCACCCACACGATCGTGATCCGACGACGGAGGACATGGAAGTGGTTTAGGTGGGTTTTTGGGCCATTTTGGAGGGGTGTTCGGCTGCAACACACACGAGGCCTTTGCGGTTGGCCGGTTAACCGTTGGAGCATCAAACAGACTCCAAATGACACGAAATTTGACAGGCAGTCTGGCGGTGGTGTACCAAGGCTGCTTGGCAAATCTCGGTCCATTCCGAAAATGTTTAACACCCGCTCACGAAAAGAGATAAAAGGGGTATGCCAGTGCACGTAGGAGTGTCGGGTTGCAAAACGGAAAACGGGGAAAATGCTCGGATGCATGAGATGAACATGTATGCAAATGAGATGCACATGATGACATGATATGAAATGCATGACATGAACAAAATTCAAAACAAAGACAAAACCCAACCACGAAGGGAATCTCATAACTTAAAGCCGAAAATGGCAAGAGTTGGAGTTACAAATATGGCAAGTTACATCTGGGGTGTTACAACTATCTACCAGATATGTGGGCGCCGAGATGAGCAATGGGAGATGGTCAACACCAGGAAAGACAGGTCCATTGCAGCATTCATCCAGGAATTAAACCATCACATTCATCGCCAGGAGAACCAGATATGCGCAAGCATGATAGATTTGAAGAAGGCGATAACCAGGATCATAGAGCTAGAAGAGGAGCTTAAGTCTACACGCGATGGATATGAGGAGGAAATGATGATACTTGTGAAGAGGAATGACGACATGACAAGGAAGCTAGGAGTTTTCATGGCAGACCCCGCGCCAGGAGGAGAAGACAACGAACCTAAAGAGATTCGTTCTGAAGAGTACATCATCATCGATGACACCGACTCCAACCCTGATAGTGGTGATGATGACTATGAAGACGAAGCTGGAGCGGATATCATGGAGTCTTACACCGATCAAAATTTCTAGTAGACCACCATACTATTAGTAGCATTCCCCCATGTAAATATTAAGTAGTCTGAGAACTGTAACGATAATTAGATCAATTGTATGCCCTTGCTTGATTGATTGAGTGATATGAAATGACTATGTTTGTCTCATGTGCATTTGGGTAGTGCTTTCTCATTAGACCTCATTATATTCTAATCTCTTCCCTCTAAACCCATCAGATGCCTCCGAGACGTGACCCCGATTTTGCTTTCCCACCGGAGCTCACTCAGTTGATCCAGCAGCAGAATGCCTTGATGCAGTTGTTAGTTCAGAACCAAGGCAACAACAACAACAACAACAAAAACCCACCGCCACCTCCTCTAGTTGACAACTTAGCCCATTTTCTGAGGTTGCAGCCTCCGGTGTTTTCTAGTAGCACCGAGCCAATAGTTTTTGATGATTGGTTGTGCAGGATTGGAAGAGAGTTGACCACCGTAGGTTGCACAGATGCTGAGAAGGTGCGTTTTGCCGCACACCAATTGGATGGACCAGCAGCCTCATGGTGGGAGAATTACACACCCACTTTTCCTATAGCCAATGTCACTTGGGAGTAGTTTCAGCCAGCATTCTGCACAGCCCATGTCTCAACTGGAGCTATGAGCATGAAGAAGTGTGAGTTTTGCGACTTAAGCCAAGGGAACCATAATGTGGGGCAGTACATGGATGAGTTTAGTAAGTTATCCCGCTATGCCCTAGATGATGTGGCCACAGATGCCGCGAAGCAGGAGAAGTTTATGGAAGGGTTGAATGATGAGATGAGTATGTCGTTAATGGTGGCAACATTTAACAACTACCAAGAGTTGGTAGATAAAGCTCTCATGATCGAAGGGAAGTAGCGGCAGATAGAGAGCCGCAAGAGGAAATATGGACAAGGAAAGTACAATTCAGGACCTTGGCAGAAGCCTCGCTTTACCCCGAACTCGGGAGGGCTTACCCATAACCATGCAGGCCACACTCACAATGGAGGAAGTTCTCATAATCATAATGGCCCAAAGAATGGGAATGGGAATGGAGCAAGCAGCAAACAGAACCGCTCCAATGCAGCCACACCCGCCAAGAGGGACCTAAGCCACGTTACTTGTTTCAAGTGCGGGAAGACTGGACACTATGCCATTGAGTGCCCTGAAGTGAAGAACAGAAATGGTAATGGGAGCTCTGGGAAGAATCCCAATCCATTTAACAAAGGACAAGTGAACCACGTGAACATGGAGGAGGTTGAAGAGCAACCAAATGTAGTTATCGGTAAGTTTTTAGTTAAGTCGTTTACTACAATCGTTCTTTTTGATACTGGTGCATCGCATTCATACATATCAAGGGGATATGTGGATAAGTATAAGTTGCCCACTAAAGTTCCTAGGACACCTATGCTAGTAACCTCACCCGGAGCTGAGTATATGGCAAGCAGTGGATGTTTTCATATGCCATTAACCATAGGTAGTCATGTTTTCCCCTCTGACTTGATAATTCTGGAGTCGCAAGGGTTGGATGTGATACTAGGAATGGATTGGCTGTCGATGTATGGAGGAAACATCGATTGTGCCAGTAAGTCGATTTTGCTCACTACCCCGGAGGGAAAAAGGATCAAGTATGTATCCCAGCATGCGCCAAGGAGGACCCAAGTAAATTCTCTCACGAGAGTTGTTCAGGAGGAAGTGCCTGTTGTGAAGGATTACCCAGATGTATTTCCAGAGGAGTTACCAGGCATGCCGCCAGATCGAGACATCGAGTTTTTGATAGAGCTGTTGCCAGGCACCGGGCCTATATCAAAGAGACCATACCAGATGCTCGCGAATGATCTAGAGGAGATCAAGAAACAGATTAAGGAGTTATTGGAGAAATGTTACATCCGACGGAGTTCATCACCATGGGTAGCCCCAGCGCTATTGGTTGAGAAGACGGATAAGTCTCTGAGAATGGTTGTTGATTATCGGGCATTGAATGAAGTGACAATCAAGAACAAGTACCCACTGCCAATGATTAATGATATGATTGACCAGCTGCAAGGAACTAAAGTGTTTTCGAAGATCGACCTGCGATCAGGATACCACCAGCTGAAGATTCGAGAAAAGAATATACCTAAGACAGCTTTCACCACAAGGTACGGGCTATATGAGTATACGGTTATGTCATTTGGATTGACTAATGCCCCTGTCTATTTCATGAGTATGATGAACAAGGTGTTCATGGAGTTCTTGGATAAGTTAGTCATTGTGTTCATTGATGATATTTTAGTATACTCAAATAATGAAGAGGAACACAAGGAGCATTTGCATTTAGTTCTCGAAAAACTCAGAGAACATCAGTTGTATGCCAAGTTCAGCAAATGCGAGTTTTGGTTGAAGGAAGTTGGATTTCTTGGACATGTTATATCAGGAGAGGGTATAGAAGTGGATCCTACCAAGGTTCAGTCTGTCACGGAGTGGTTGGCACCCACTTTAGTTGGAGAGATCCACAGTTTTCTTGGACTAGCAGGATATTACCGGAGATTTATTGAGAATTTCTCTAAAATTGCGAAGCCCATGACAGAGTTGCTGAAGAAGGACACCAGGTTCAAATGGACAGAAGAATGTGAGGCCAGTTTCCAGGAGTTGAAGAAACATCTGACTACAGCCCCAGTGCTAATTCTGCCCGATATACGCAAGGATTTCCAAGTTTATTGCGACGCATCTCGTTTAGGACTTCGAGGAGTACTTATGCAAGACGAAAGAGTTGTTTCGTATGCCTCACGACAACTTTGACTGCATGAGTTAAATTATGCCACACATGACTTGGAGTTGGCAGCGGTAGTGCATGCACTCAAGACCTGGAGACATTTTCTTATTGGGAACCATTGTGATGTGTACACAGATCATAAGATTTTGAAGTACATTTTCACACAGAAGGAATTGTACCTCAGGCAAAGGAGATGGTTGGAGCTTATAAAGGATTATGATATGAAATTGCATTATCATCCAGGAGAGGCCAATGTCGTAGCCGACACTTTGAGCCGGAAGAGTTATGCCAATACCTTAGTAACAGGAGGTTTGCCAAGGGTATTAGCCAAGGATCTTAGGGAACTTAGTTTGGAGATTGTTCCTCGAGGTTTTGTTGCAGCAATGGAAGTTCAGTCTACATTGTTGGGAAAGATTCGTGAAGCTCAAAAGGATGACAAAGAAATTGCTGAGATAAAGGAGAAGATGAGTGAAGGCAAAGCCAAAGGTTTTCGTGAGGATGAGCACGACACCCTGTTGTTTGAGGACCGTATATTCGTGCCCAAAAATGCAGAGATCGGGAAGTTGATATTATAGGAAGCTCATGACTCACCATACTCGATACACCCCGGAAACACCAAGATGTATTTGGATTTGAAGGAGCGTTTCTGGTGGACTGGAATGAAGAGGGATATTGCCGAGTATGTAGCCGTATGTGATATATGTCAGAGAGTGAAGGCAGAACATCAGAGGCTAGCAGGATTACTGCAGGCTATGCCGATACTCGAATGGAAGTGGGATAAACTTGGCATGGATTTTATCACCGGATTACCCAGGACACGATCGGGATATGATTCTATCTGGGTAGTAGTGGATCGGTTGACCAAAGTAGCTCACTTTATCCCAGTGAAAACCACATATACAAGTGCTAAGTTGGCCAAGATATACATGACCAGGATTGTATGTCTGCATGGAGTTCCGAGGACCATCGTATCAGATAGAGGAACACAGTTTACTTCAAAGTTTTGGCATCAGTTGCACCAGACTTTGGGAACAAGGCTAGAGTTCAGTACAGCCTTTCATCCACAGACAGATAGACAGACTAAGAGTCAATCAGATTCTGGAGGACATGTTGAGAGCTTGTGCTCTAGACTACGGGTCTAGTTGGGACGATAATTTACCCTACACGGAGTTCTTGTACAACAACAGCTACTAGGCCAGTTTGAAGATGGCACCGTTTGAAGCCCTGTATGGAAGAAGGTGCAGAACACCGTTGATGTGGGATGAAGTTGGAGACCGCCAGTTGTTTGGACCGGATTTGATTAAGGAGTCTGAAGAGAAGGTTAAGCTGATTCGAGATAGACTGAAGGACGCTCAGTCCAGACAGAAGAGTTATGCAGACTCAAAACGCAAGGAGGTATCCTATGAAATCAGAGACGGAGTATATCTACGAGTGTCACCTCTGCGAGGAGTTAAGCGTTTTGGAGTTAAAGGAAAGTTAGCCCCGAGATTTGTAGGGCCGTACCGTGTTTTGGAACGTATGGGAGAGGTTGCCTACAAGTTGGAGTTACCCGAAGGAATGTCGGGAGTTCATGATGTGTTTCTCGTTTCTCAGTTGAAGAAGTGCCATGCTGAGATGGCCGATATTCCTCTAAGAGATACAGTGCCCCTGGAAGCAATTCAGTTAGACAGTGATTTGACATATGAGGAGAAACCAGTCAGGATTCTCGAATTTTCTAGCCGAGTTACTCGCAGCAAGGTTATCAAGTTTTGCAAAGTTCAGTGGATCCACCGTACCGAGGATGAAGCCACCTGGGAAAGAGAGGATGATCTACGCAAAGACCACCCACAACTATTTTCTAGCCATCCCGAATCTCGAGGGCGAGATTCATCTCAAGGGGGGTAGGTTGATTGTAACATCCCAAATTTTCAATTTGGAATGTTATACATAGGTCATTCACGCATATCATACTTTATTGCATTTTGTTTTGCGATCCTCAGAATCCTAAGCAACTCAAGGACCCTCGGAGAGAGTTCGGGATTTTCCTAGTTCTCATATTTGAACTTTTCTCAAATATTGAAACAAGGATCACTTTGGTTTTAATTATTTTCTCTCTGAAAATATTTCATATTAAAATTATATGAGAGGAGATAATATGACTTCTCCAAATAAATGAAATGTTGGAGGAAAAATATTAAAATCAATTTATATATTTTATTTGGGTTTTATCTCTATTTTATTTGAATTAGGAAAAATATGTGTTTTTCAAAATTGCATTAGAGGCCCAAATAAATGTTCACTTTGTCCGCTATGTTTTTAGAGGACGGGGAAAATTTATTTTAGGATTTTTGGAGTCTGTTTAGTATTTCTTTTCTTTTTTTCTACGCGTGGAATATTTTAAAAAAAAGTTACCGCCTTATCGGGCCGTATCCGACCTGGACTTCTACCCGGCCGGCCTTATAAGCCGCCCCCGCGACCCCCCTCAGCCCGTCCCACCGCCGCAGCCCACCCACGCCCCCAAACCCTAGCCGCTAGCCCCGCCCGCCTCGATCCACGCCCCCACCGCCGCCGGAGTAGCCGCCGCTGTCATCACGAATGCCGAGGTGGCCGCCGTTTTTTTAAAACCGATCGGTTTTATTTCGAAAATCTGATTTGTTTTTTAGATTAGTTCGGTTCGGTTTTTCTGTCGGTTTATTTATTCTGCGGACGTTCGTCTGTACGTTCGTTTTAACGAACGTCATTCATCCCTTAGTCACACACAGCGAATGTTCGTTCGTTAGCCTGTTCGTCAGTTTTTCTTTTTCCAGGGTTTTTCCGCGATTATTCTCGATCGCGATTTCTGCCCTGATCTTAGTTTTAGTTTATCTTTTCACTCGTTTATCGAAATCAAGCGATTCAAGCGCCCAGGTCTTCGTCTCGAAGCGCTCTTTCTATTTAACCAACTTGAACAAGATTTTGGTACTGTAAAATTTGACTTTAGTCCAGATTAGTAATCGGGTCTTGTTTCTTTCACAGTTTGAGTTTCGTTGCTCCGTTTGATTAGATTCTTTTTGCAAACCGGAGTTCTTCAGTTCAAATTTTTGGTTAGATCTTCTTATTTGAGATATACCCATGCATATTTGCTTGATTGCTTATGTATGCTATTGTTTGTTTGAGATAGAACACCCGGAGTGCGAAGCGTGCTAGTACGAGTCTTTAGGATTTGCAGATCGTCAGCAAGGCAAGTAACACTTTGATCATACCCCTTTATCACCTAGTTTTTATGCATTAGTTACAACCCCCACACATTGCATGAGTAGGATCTCTTAACATGTGGGTCTGGGAAGTAGATGATGAGGTAGAACCTATTACCTGTTTTATTATCAAACCCCTGGGAGCTACTTCTATGTTACGCTTATATTGCCATGCTATGCTCATAGACATGGAATGGGTTTGAGTGTATCCATGACAGATGTGAGTTGTTAATTAATGGTTCAACATAAGGTGGCAACTTTGATACAAATCTGGGTGGATTGCTTGTGGGCACCTGGAGAATCTAGTGTTGTCCTAGGATATCCCGGAGTACCCATGTGATCATCCTACGGTCCGCCACCCAGGCTCAAAGGGATCATAAGATTATTCATGCTAGAAACTTCCGTGTGCAGCCACAAGCTATTATGGGCTTTATCATAGTTGAGTATGTTGCATGACCTCTTTCAATGGTGGGCTAGCAGATGTAGGGGAAAGTAGGTGTAACTATCCACCCAAAGTAAAGACTTAGTACTTTTGAAAGACTGTGTCTCGGTCATCCGTTTCTCAAACACCATGTAGTGCGAGAAATCCAGCGGAGGAGATCGAGTCTTGTGGGGAAAAGTGCGCAAACCTCTGCAGAGTGTACAAACTAATCATGGTAATCGTGTCCCCGGTTATGGACATCTTGAGTATTTGCTTCTTGGATTATCATATGGATATCATCACTCTAAATAAATTTTGTTGGTTGATAATTACTTTTAATTGGGATTGAGTTGGAGGAACCTTCTCAATGTTGTTTCAAAAAACATGATAGTTAAATAAAAAAATATTTCTTTGTTGTAGGGAAAAATTGGCTTTTCGCAAAACATATTAACCATACAGCCTCCACCAGCCATATATGCATGTAGGGATAGCATTTATTTGTTCATTACTCTATTGTGTTACATTGCTAGCATATTCCATGTGCTGACCCATTTTCGGGCTGCAACGTATCATGTTGCAGACTTTTCAGACGAGGAGTAAGGTTCAGTAGGCCCTTGTCGTGCACTCAGCTATGCCATTGGAGTTGATGGACTCACTTTATCTTGCAAGCTTTCGGCTATTATCATATTAGATGGCCTTAAGCCATATTTATTGTATTAAGTTCTGTCTTGAGACATTCGATGTAATAAGTGTGTGATTGCTACTCTATTATAAATCCTTCCAGTACTATGTGTGTCAGCATTACCGATCCATGGATGACACGGAAGCACAGAGTCTTGACCGTTTGAGGTCGGGTCGCTACAAGGACATATATCGATGGACCCCTTTTCTACGAGTTTATCTTTAATTTCAACTCTGATCCTCGTCTAGTTTGTTCATCGGGATTCATGTTGTTGTCTCCTTTGGGTAGTGAGATTATGGTTTCTTGTCATGTGGCATGTTTTCATGTTATAGGTTATAATCCGATGCTTCAGATCAACATGACGACAACTGCGCCTCCGAGGCACGTGCATGAAGACTTCTTGACAATCATTGACAAGGTCAAGCCGGCTCTGGTAGACAAAAGAAAACTAGTAGTACTCCATTATATAGGCAGGAGCCTCCGCGCTTGCTTGCTAGTGTTTCTCTCTTCACACTGTCTCGTCCTCTATAGATCTAAACATGAAAGCGCTGCCCACACACACACTCTTGCTCTCTCTCTCTGCTCACTGCTGGTCATAGATCCAGCCGGATCCTCTCCATCGGGGAAGGTGAGAAGGTGCAACGTTCACGCGACCGTCCTCGACGACGGCTCTTACCCACTGTCGGCGCGTCCCGATCAGCGTGCCTTGTCATTCTCTCCCAAGCACAGCTTTCTAGGGAGGGCCTCCGATCCCTTCTTCCTTGCTGCCGTAGTGTGGGAAGATCCGGCCTCCCGCCGCCCACCTAGCGACATCCCGGCAACCCTCAGGTTTAACTTCCTTTGAAACCGGCCTTGCTCTACTTCCCAAGCTCCTGGCGTCGCTGCATTTGTGTCTTTTACTATTGCTCTGGCCTCCTTATAGATATGATCGATCGGCTGTTCGAAAGCCGCCTAAATTTTTACTATTAAGAGGTAAAACTACTTCATGCACTCAAATCTAGTACTACCTGGTTCAAACAAGGAAGAAAGGGGGTGGGGAAGATTTGTTACCTGAATCTAGGACTTGGTCGAAAGAGGAAATAATGGGGGCGAAAAGTAGCAGAGACTGGCTATCCAACTGGTCTCTTGGTCTAATAGGGAAATAAAGGGAAACACAGTACAAACTCAATATAACCCAATATATTGGTTGAAAAAGGAAAGAGAGTGGGGACTTGGGGACAAGTCAACAGAGTAAGTCCAGTAATAGATTTGCTAGCCTCACATAGTATAAGGTGGCTATATCGAACAAAAATGGGACCAACCCAGATATCATGTTCTGATGTTTGTTGCCCTGAGACACTCTTATGTAATGCCACTGGTAAAATGTAGTAGTCGCACTGTTAAAAGTAAGGACACATTAAACTAATGTTGTTTTCAATGTAATGCCTCCAGTAATATGAATCAATGGCACTTTTTTTCATGTCCTGCTAAATTTGCCATTAAGATAAGTTGCATCTTTTCGTCAAAAATGCAACTGTCCTGGTCCGCCTACTCTCCCGTGCCCAAGTACCAACTCGGTAGCAGATGTTAATGTAATGTTGCTGGTAAAATGAATCAATGGCACCAGTAAAGTATTGTTGTATTTAATGGTTGTCATAGTTAATCCTAATGCCCACACTAATATCTAGCAATGATGCTGCTTTAGAAATTGCTACTATCCTTATAGGATTTCCATTCAGATAAGGAACATGCTTCCTTTCATTTGATGTACTATGTTTCATCACTTGTTAGTCACCCTCCTTTCCATCTTTTTTGTGCAAACAGAGATATACATTTCACGCTTGATCTTAGCTGAACTGCACAAATGATATCCAAATTATAGTTGAACATTCTAGGAGCTTCGCAACCAACCTTGATGTTGCTCAATTTTATTGCAATTAATGAAGAAGAAGCTCTGTGGGTTTCGTTTTCTAATGGAAATCGAACCAGGGCTGGAGCCCTTTTCTTAAAAAATAAATGAAGAAGATGCTGCTAGCTCATGGGACATTACTTCATTCTAGGTGAACTGCACCGAATGGTACCATGAATTGAATCATCCGTGTTGGTGACTGGTGTCATCTCTTCTACAATGGCATTGCTTGTAGATATTGTTCCCATCACGAGGTATGTTCCTTTTTGGTCTGACCATTTGCCCAAGATCCTGCATGTTGCGTCCGCTCTTGTTGCTAGCAGTAATGTTATTATTTTGCACCTTAATCTAGTGACAATATTAATTTGAGGCAATGTTTTGGCACCACTAGTGCCACTATTTTTTTATATATCAAAAGAGGGGATTTCCTCCGATTTCATTAAAGAAACCCAACGACAACATCTTAGTGTAAACGGGCAGTTATGCAACTACTACTAGAACGGACTGAGTACTAGATGGAGATAAGTTTGCCACATAAGTTAGGAAGGTACGTCGACGCAGCACCAGCTCGACCAAGTTTGGATTACAACCCAAATGCTACCACATAAACTTCAGGGGGGAAGATAGGGACTCAAAGAGCCAGCTTTAGCATCCCAGTCTAAGCACCCTCGACCTCCATCCTTGTGACGCATGGTACTCCTCGTTTGCCACCTGCTCGACCCTAGTGCCACTCATAAAATGAAATAATAATATAGTTAAAATAGAGCGACTGTCCCCTCTATCTTTTCATTTCCAATGTAGATAAAGAAAGTGCTTATCTTTGTTAGTATATGTTTCATCAACTAGTCCCATTGTTAATGTTTAAGCATTTCTGCAAACTGGGGTGCCTAATTTTATTTGATCTGCACAAAAATAGAGATTTGAACGTCTCAAGGCCCCTCCTTGTATACCGTTGTACACTGATGTTCATCACTGGCAGAAGGTGTATCGGGGATACTTTGGTCGATTTCCAGTATGAGGCGTACCGTATGAAGCGTCGCAGGACCCATCTCGCCCTCGCAGCATGGCATACTATGATACTATCGCAATATTTTCTTCTATTTATTAGTGTATGTTTCATCAACTGGTGCCACTATAATGTAATCATGCTTTTTCATAATCTGTGCAAACAGGGTTATTCAGCTGCATTTTGGTGGAACTACACAAATGTATAGATGGAACCGGCATATATGCAGAGTGCGAGGTGTGCCAAGTAAAAATAACCGACACCAACCATGCTCCATGCATGCATTGGATCCACCACCACCAGTGGGATGTGTGGCGCTCTCTGTGGACGAATCTTTCTCAGCAGCAAATCCTCTAACCCAATAATAGTAGCTTATATTGCAGTCTTCTAGGGAGTACTCTTTTCTGAAATAAGCACCAATCTATTTTTCTTTATGTGTACATAGTGTCACAACTTTGACCCAAAGGTCCAGAGATATTTTAGGGTGATTGGCGTAGTACTCAGAGACTGATTGTAAGCATGATTTTCATTAGCTGTCACACTGATTGTAAGCATGAGTAGATGGAAGATTAGGTTAGTGCGAAACTTACCTTAAACCCTACCGCCACCATTGAAACGAGGCGAGCGTCGAGGGAACCATGGAGAACGGAGGGGAAGCGTCATCGTGCCATCCAGCCTCCTCTTGCGATGGGAGAACGAATACTGATGTGGCTCCGGATGGGTCTGCACCCTCACGAATGGCACACCGTATTCGATCGATTCGTTACCCTCTGGGTGCTCGACCTTTGACCTGTACGCCCACTACCTCCACCTGACTTTCGCCTTGGGTAAATCTGTCTGCTCCATCGCCTAGAGGAGATACTCGATGAACGCAAAGGACTGCGGTGGGACTGCCATCGAGGAGTACATCGCCGCCCTCTTCGGCGTCGTCTCGCTCTTTCGCATACATTGCCACATGGCCCTCACCGTCCTCGAAATCCCCCACTCATTGTCAAACCAAGTAAGGATCTCCTTCAACCTAGCTAACTTTGCCTGGTCGCCACCGGCGATCTTCTTGATTCGATGTTGCATCCTCTCCATAGATGTCCTTCTAAGTGGTCTGGTGCTATCTTTGGAAGATGGGAGGAGAGACGGTGGTCTTGCAATAGAGAAGAGGGAGAGGCGAGATGGTGGTTTTGGAATGGAGATGATTGAGAGGAGAGGGGGTGGTTTTGCAATGGAGAATAGGGAGAGGCGAGACGGTGGTTTTGGAATGGATATGATGGGGAGGACAGGAGGTGGTTTTCCAATGGAGAAGAGGGAGAGGTGAGACAGTGGTTTTGGAATGGAAATGATGGAGAGGAGAGGAGATTGTTTTGCAACGGAGAAGAGGGAGAGGAGCGTGTGGCAGCGATTTAGGATTAGACGAGAGGGCCGGCGCGCTGTGACTGGATCAAAATCAAAATCAATTTACCCTTCAATTAAGAAAGCGACCCCACATTAACTAGTCTCCCTTTTATTCTGGATCATAATTGGCCATGATTTTCACAAATAAAATATATGTTATACATTGCAAAAATAATATAATTTGAAAGTACAGCAGATACGAACCAAACGATACAATTTTTGATGACATGCATTCACATTTTGCTTGTCAAATACAGTACGTGGTCAAACTTTGACCCAAAATAGGCAAAACAAAAAAAATACTTCCAAGACCAGCGTTGCTCCTCTCCTCTCCACCGCCGCTCCTCTCCTGTTCCAATTTAAATCCAGTGCCGCTCCTCTCCTCTTCCATTTCAAAACCACCGCCCCTCCTCTCCTGTTCCGGTCGAAAACAAGCATTGCTCCTCTCCTGTTCTAATCCAAAACAAGCGTTGCTCCTCTTCTGTTCTAATCCAAAACAAGGTGCTATGGAGAAGTAGATAGTTGGAGGAGCATAACCGATACGTGAGGACCACAGGTGGTGACCCCGTGAAGCTAGCTAGGATGTTGGAGATACAGTCTTGGTTTGACAACAAGGACCAACTAGCGGCGGCGACATCCATGGCCAAATGTCTGCAACAGAGCGAAAAGGCGGCGATACTCCCGAAGGGTGTTGCGTGGGAGTACATATAGCTGCTCCTCTGGGCCATGGAGCAAACAGATTCACCGAATCCAATCATGAGAGAGCGGTGGTGGGAGCTTAGGGTTGTCAGTATTTGCAAGTTTTGAATTGTGTTTTGTGTTGTGTATTTTGAGAGTACTTTCAAATATGAATATCTTTTGAATTTCAGATTTGCAGTATTGAGATATGAATTATTTTATGAATTCTAGAGATATATTTTTAGCATTTAAAAAATGTAGTTTCATAGGAGTATAAAAGTGCAGATAATGTGATCCTCAGAGAAAAAACTGCAAGTTTCAGTTTCAGATAAGAAACTACAACTTTCAGAGGTAGAGCATTTATATTAACACGGCCTTTTCAAACATGGATAACAACATGTTGGATGTTTTATTCATGGTCGAAAATGGAACTACCAGCCAATTAACATCATGCTGATCAACATTCATACATAGCACATCTTCATATGATGCACAGTCAAAAAGATATGCTATTTTCAAAATGCCCACACAATGTCGATTGTGCAAAAAACAGAGAAAGCGAGGGACGAAGTTTTGGCAAGTGTTGGATGTGGTGTGCGTAGATGACAATGGGGACCCACATGTCAATAATGGCAGAGGCAAAACATTTGGAGATATTTTCCTTGCATCAGGTGGAATCGAACCCAGGCAGAACAGCTGTCGGGAAGTGTCACTTGTCCACTGGGCTAGTTCAGTACTTTTGTTACAAATAAGGCACTGCCTCAAGTGGTCCTATCTCCTCTTGCGCCTTTGTGCACTCGTTGTGGCGCCGCTTTCTGCCATTGTGAACATGCTGAACAAACGAGAGGAATCTGGAGAGGATTGTACATGGAGAGGCGGACAGTCGGGACCCACCAGGTTTATGGCCATACGCAAGCAAGTGCCTCATTGAAAAAATACTTCCTCCTAATTTTATATTGACGTTGGGGCCCATGGATTTGTCAACATAGTTACATTTTTAGGTGCTTCAACGTAGTTACTAAAGGAGATAAATTCACAATGAAGCCGGGGAGCTGGCAGGTATCATTAATTATAACTGGGGCAGCAAGTATCAGCTGGGTTGTGGGCTGCCTCGTCTAGGCTTTCTATTTTAACATGCGCATCCCACAACATGTCGGTTTGGATTTTCTTGAGGGCCGTCATGTATCGAACGGCCTATGGACCTCCCATCCGAGGTTATATTTTTCCTGAAACATCGGCAACCCAATTTATATATTTTTTTTGGAAGAAGACGCAGAGGTCTGTTCTATTTTTCTATATAGAATGCCTGGTCCAACTTATGTTTCCCTTCTAACTATATTATATATATTTAGATTATTTTATATGTTATTACATATTATTGTTATTGTTATCAAATATTTAATAGATACTCACATAAGTAAGAAAAGAATATCCCACATCTTATTAACTTATAAAAATAATTTCTTAACAATAAAATCCTGGATTTTTTGGCAACGAAAATCCTGGTGATTGTGTACAAAAGCTTGGTAAGATTTAAGGACCAATGTAATAATAAATCACTTATTATTTAAATATATTTATAGCAAAATGCTCAGCCCCTATTTATTTTTTGATAACATTGTTGCGCCCAACCCAACATTATAATTAGAATCAGCCTAGCAAAATCGTGTATTTCGAGAAAGTGCAAATGGCCTTTAATTTTAAGGAAAAAGTTGGGTCGCATGGAAGCTACATTATATGTTCACCCAACCCAGCAAATGGACTGTAATTCTAAAAAAAAGAGATCAAATTGACTGTAAATTCTGAAAAAATGGGTTGAATACGTGCCACATTTTTGGAGGCTAAATTGTGGGCCAATAGGTTGAAGCCAACGCAAGTTGTTGTCAACTTAGTCAACAGATTATTCTGACATCGTTAGCCATTGGATTTACATCCAACGACCGGAATCCATCTTCAATCTCTCATCTTCTTCCTCTACCGCTACCTGGACCACGGCCATACGCAAGGAAATGCCTCCTTATTACGCGCATAATAATGATTCCTCCACCTGACAGCTGGGACCCACAAGAAGGGCCTTTGTATTTCGTGAAGAAAATGTTCCCCCGCTGACAGGTTGGACCTAGCAGTTGTATCTTCGCACGCACGGAAGTGCCTCCTTATTACGCACAAAAAATGAATACTCCCCCTGCTAGCTGGGACCCACCATAGTGGGAGGCTGACTTGTGGGCCCACTAAGATGACGGGGATGAAGGGCTTTGTCAACTTAGTCAATACGAAGGATTCTAGCTCCAGTGACCGTACGATGTACATGCATCGGTCATAGTGCTTCTTCAACCTCTGGTCTTCTTGCTCCAGCCGCCCAAACCAGCGTCGGTCATGCCGTGCTCCTGTCTCCCATGGTCAACTGTGATGCCGCGGAAGCCCCACCGCCCCCTACTACTCCCACTGCTAGCCAGGCCATCCACTCACCCACACCCCCTGTTATTCTGCGGTGATGACAGCCTCAGACCACAGCCTAATCGTGGCCGTGTAAGAAAGGGCACGTGTCATAGTAGAGGTGGGCCCATGTCATAGTAGAGGCGCGCATGTAGGATGTACCTGTACATAAAGTGGTCAGGGTGCAAGGAAGTAAATACGGCCAGGTACGTACATACGGGCGGGGTCTCGAACGCCTACTCGTGCATACGTACGACTAGGGCTCATGTACATGGCTGGGTCAGAACGGAGAAACTCCATCGTCGTCATGTTCATGGGGAGGCAAAGGAATGCGTCGTGTTCATTGGGAGGCAATGGAATACATCGTGTTAATCGGGAGCCAACCGGCTTGGACGGAACAACCGATCGAAACGAGGCCTGGCGTACTGCAGAACGGAGGAAACAGCCTTCTGTTCAACCGGCCACGGTCGAAACATGATCCTATTCATCAAGAGGGGTCTGGCTTACCGCAAAACGGAGGAAACGAACTTCTCTTGGACCTCCTACAGTCGAAATGGGGTCCCGTTGATCTATAGGGGTGTGGCGTACCACAAAACGGAGGAAACAGACTTGTGTTGGAGCGCTACGGTCTAATGGGGGTCCTGTTCATCAGGAGGGGTGTGGCGTACCGTAAAATGGGACTCCACGGGGTACTATTCATCTCCACCGTCGACCTCCTCCAGCCTCCACGGGCTACTGTCCATCCACCTTCGACCTCCTCCAGCCTCCACCTGCTACTGTTCATCCACAGGCTCTGGTTCATCCAGCCTCCACCGCTCCTCCACCGAATAATGTTCAACCAACCCTCTCTACGGGGGCCTGTTCAACCAGCCCTCCATGGGCTACTGTTCATCTAGCCCTCCCCCGGCTACTATTCAACCAGCCCTCCACGGGGTCATGTTCATCCACCCCCAACCGGCTCCATCGGGGTCCTGTTCATCCAACAGCAACGGCCTCTACTACCACGGGGTCCTATTCATCCAACCGCCCACCGGGAACTATTCATACAAACCTCCCCCAATAACGCTCACTGTTCATCAAGGGAAGGAGGCAGCAGGGCTTGATCGGCTTCAGTTAGCAGTAGTAGCGAAGGAATCACTCGGGTTCAGTTAACAGCAAGGGATTGATTGCTCGGGTTCAGTAACATAGGTAGTGCAATCGCTCAGGTTCAGTTAGAGCGCAATGCCTCGCACACACGCGTGTACGTACAAGAGAAATGTGCATTGCTCGGCCCTCGACCACCCATCATAACCGGGAACTCCCCCGATATTTTCCTCGCCTTCGCTTCCACCGCGGTTTTTTCCATCATGGACAGCCCCAAGAATGTCCACGAACAAAGCACCAAATTGTGTGCGCTGCTACGAAAGAAAACAAAATGTGCGTTCCATTTTCTAGGACATGGCACAAAGGGCAAAGGCCATTGCCCGGATCATGGCGTTTCAGCACCTCGGTCCCTGAAGGGAGACGATCTCGTAGAAGCTGCCATCTGAAGATCTCAATCTTCAAGGGCATCGATACCTTCCACAGTGGGGATAGCCACTATAGAACCAGCACACGAAATAATGCCTGGTAGGCGGAACTAACAAAGAATTCACCCAAAGGAGAAAGGCTCCAACAAATAGTTTCAGGGTCCCAGGACAGACGAAGAGGGACTACTTCCCTCAGGTATGTCCATTCCCGTACCTCATCTGGTCCGAATGAGCGGCGAAACGCAATGTTCCATCCCTCATCCAAAGCAGCCGCAGAAACAAGGATGGTCAGGTCGGCACAAATCGCAAGAAGCCTCAGGAACCGCAAGCGGAGAGGCTCGCCCTCCAGCCAGGGGTCCAACCAAAACTGGGTCCCCAACCCATTGCCAACCGAGAAACGCAAACGCAGCCTAATCCCTTCCTTGATGGCCTGAATAGATATCCAGAACTAGGACCCAGCCGAGTGAGAGCAATACAGGAGGGGTTGTCCTTGCAAGTACTTGGACTCAATCAGCTGCAGCCACAAACCCCCAACTCCCCGCAAGATCCACCAAACCCAATGCAGCATAAGCGCAACGTTCATCCGGCAAGACGCAGGGATGCCCAACCCATCTCGGTCCTTCGGCAAGCATATGTCAGCCCACTTCACCATATGGTACTTGGGCCGACCATCCCCTCCCTGCCAGAAGACCCTAGCCAGCTCCTTGTCGAAGGAGCTATGTACACCTTCGGGCAAGATGTACATCCCCATCATATAGAGACTAGCAAAGTTAGAGCTAATGAGGACAATTTTGCTACCTTTATAAGTGAACCTACCACACCAGGGCTCCGCACGGGATGCTACTCGTCCCACAAGCGGATCATACCCACTCACCAAAATCCTAGACTCAGCCAGGGGCATCCCCAAGTAGGATATGGGGAATGATGCCAACCTACAGTTGAGGTTGTCCACGATCCGAAGCTACTCAGCCTCTTAGTAGCCAAGGACCACCACCTCGCTCTTATCAAAGTTAATCTTCAGTCTAGAAATTTCCTCAAAGCAGAGAAGAAGGAACTTAAAATTGACAATGTCCGAGTCCGAGCCTTCCACCATAATCAGGGTGTCATCCACATACTACAAGTGAGTAACCCCCCCCCCCCCCCCCGCGCATCCGTGATGAGGTGACTAACTACACCCTTAAGGTGGCCGGCTAACTTGGCCTTATCTAGGATGCCCGCAAGGGCATCAACTGCAAGGTTGAAAAGCAGGGGGAGATAGAGTCCCCTTGCTTTACCCCTCTAGAAGCCTAGAAAAAGGGTCCCACTTCGCCATTGATGTTGATCGCCGTGTTACTAGATCTAATCACTCGCATGGTCCAGGAACACCACCTCTCGTCAAAACCTCATCGCTGCATCACCAACCTCAAAAAGGACCATTCCAGACGATCATACGCCTTATGGAAGTCCAATTTGAGGAAGACCCCCTTAAGACCCTTCGCCTCGTGGACGATCTCGTGATGGGCAAGAGTCCCGTCATGGATCCGCCTGCCCTTCAAGAACGCGGACTGAAGGGGGTGGGCAATCCTTTCTGCCACGGGGGATAAACGGGTCATGCAAACCTTCACAAAGATTCGCTCCAACATGTTGATCACCGTGATGGGACGAAACTTCTGAATATCCATAGCCCCAACTACTTTGGGGATCAGAGATATGACACCATAGTTAATCCTATCCATATCCAGGGTTCCAATATAGAACTCATGTAACATGGGCATACTGACCGGACGTAGGATCTCCCTGAATTTCTGGAATACCGGGAGGCCATCTTGCCCCGTGGCCGAACAAGCTTTCATAGAAGCAATCGCCCGACCCACCTCCTCAGAAGAGAATGGGAGACTAAGTTCCACATTCTCCACATCGGAGAACTGGTCTGCAAGCAACCAGAAATCAGTACCAAGGGAGACACCTCCACGTGGCTCAGCCGAGAACAGCTCCTTATAAAAGGAGTATATATGGGTGGAGATGTCAACTGGGTTCTCCAAAAGGGCATCCCCATCCCAGAGGAAAGGGAGGGCACATTTCCCCCTCCGGCCATTAGTAATCGCGTGAAAGTAGGAGTGTTGCATCCCCCTTAAGGAGCCAGTTCCGGCCCCCTCGACGCTACCAGAACAGCTCCATGCTCTTGTAGATGTCCATGAGCGAGGCCTCAAGGGAGTATCTCCTAAGACAATCATCAGGAGACAGGCCCTGCCCATCTGCAAGGCCATCCAGCACCTTAATCTGATCTAGAAGGGCCCCTTTACGGGCCCAAATGTCAGTGCCAATGCTCGCCCCCAGCCCCTCATGGCCTGACAAGCCAATTTAGCACAGAGGTGCCAGACATCCACAGCACAGAACACATGAGGTGGGGACGCGGCCGCCTCTAGCCAACGGTCACAAACCAGCTCAAAGAAAATCGGTTGCTCCAGCAAGGATGTCTCCAAGCGGAAGCGATGGGTCCTATGGGGGGCCTCATCCCAGACGTGAAAAGCAGGGGGTATGGTCGGAGCCAACCCAAATGACCGCTTTGAGTGAGCACAATGGGAACACCACTTCCCACTAGGCCAACACAAAGACCCGATCTAAGACACTCTGAATGGGGTCCGCCTCCTTATTTGTCCAAGTGAACCTAGCCCCTACGCAGGCTATCTCACAAAGCGCAAGGTTCGCAATACAGTCATTGAATAGACACATGCTGACCTGATCAACATTAGTTGAGCTTTTATCAGAAGCCCACCTAATGAGATTGAAGTTCCCAGCCACCACTACCGGAGTGGTGCACCTCTGTACCTTATCTTTCAGCTCGGCAAGGAAGGTAGCTGAGCGTCCATGATCCACAGGACCATAGATAAAAATCACCTCCCAACTGAAGTGGACTTGTCGGCCGGTGATGGACATGCTTAGGAAGAATTCCCCTCGGTCCATATCCTCAACCGAGAAAGCATCCTCCCTGACTCTGAGCTAAATTCCCCCAGATTGACCCATAGCAGGCAACCACTGCCAGGCAAACTGGTGGCAAGAGAGCCCCTGGAGCTCGTGCATACTAAAGTACTGGCAAATCGTCTCTTGAAGACCGAGAATGTCTATCTCCTCTTGCTGCAAATATTCAATGAGCTGGCGCCGCCGGCCAGAGAGGCCAAGCCCCTAATGTTCCGACATAGGAGCTTCATTTAATAACCTTAGTGGAATCCCTAGGCCCTGCAAGTAAGGCCGAGCTAGCCCGCCCGTCAATCGCGGGTCGAGGGGATGGCTTCACTGGGCGGCCACGACGTCCCCGCGTAGGAGGGGCAGTGGATTTCTCCGGTGAGAGGGAAGCAGACCTGGAACTAGACCCACACAACTCTATTCGGTGTTCAGTGGGATTGAGACGTGTGGGGGGATGCCCACGCAGCGCCCTCACCGAGCGGGGGGTTGCCAGGGGCGTCTCAAACACAGACTCCACAAGGGGTGCCGCACCTTCCCTAGTCTCTCTATGACCAGGGTCGGTGTGCGCCGGGGTGCTGGGATCACCACGTGCAGCATAAGCATGGCCTTCAGCCAACGCCCCATCGAGCCGCTCCTTAGCGCAAATAGTAGAAATCTGCTCAAGGATGGGCCCCTTCTCGCCACAAAACACAATGCCAGTATTGGTAGCCACCTCTGCCAGATGGGGCAATGGAGCGGAACCAAGCACAGAAAACCGAGAACCGGAACATGAAGGATCAGAAGGGATGGTGGGTGTACCTGAAGACAAGTCGCGAGTAGCCGCCCGCAAGGCGGCCTTCTCCTGGATTGTCTGGACCCGGCCATCCAGGAGGACCCAGGACTAGCTGAGCCTCGCACTCTGCCGTGCGGCCATCAGCGGGGACGCCCCAACTCGAAGCCTGGAGCCCGCCACGGTAGGGGTTACCATGACCCGGTCCAAGGGTGGAGGCGGCTCCAAGTCCGGGGACTCCTATGCAGGGGAAGGGCGACCCCGATGAACGCGAGTAGCAAACCACCCCAGGCGAGCACGGCGACGACGAAGGGCGCACCTCCATCCCCACACTGTAACGCCCTCGACGCGGCTATATCTCCCACGTGTTGAAGCACGACTTAGAGGCATAACCGCATTGAAAGCAATGTCGCAAATGAGGTAATCTTCACACAACCCATGCAATACATAAGGGAAAGATACATAGTTGGCTTACAATTGCCACTTCACACAATTACATGAATAAAGCATTACATCAGCCAAATACAAACAAGGTCCGACTACAGAACCAAAATAAAAGAAGACTACCCCAAATGCTACACAGATCCCCGATCGTCCCGACTAGACTCCACTATTGATCAACCGGAAACGGAACAACACAAAGGACAAGATCTTCATCGAGCTCCTCCTTGAGGTTGGTTGCATCATCCGCACGGTTCAACGGCACCTGCAAGCGGGTTTTGGAAGTATCTGTGAGTCACAGGGACTCAGCAATCTCACACCCTCGCGATCAAGACTATTTAAGCTCATGGGTAAGGTAAATGTATGATGTGGAGCTGCAGCAAGCGACTAGCATATATGGTGGCTAACCTATTCGGAAAAGAGAGCGAGAAGAGAAGGCAAAGTACGGTCGAACAACTATGATCAAGAAGTGATCCTAGAACAACCTACGTCAAGCATAACTCCAAAACCGTGTTCACTTCCTGGACTCCGCCGAGAAGAGACCATCACGGCTACACACGCGGTTGATGTATTTTAATTAAGATCCACTTCAGGTTTTCTCCAACCGGACATTAACAAATTCCCATCTGCCCATAACCGCGGGCACGGCTTTCGAAAGTTCAAAACCCTGCAGGGGTGTCCCAACTTAGCCCATCACAAGCTCTCATGGTCAACGAAGGATATTCCTTCTAGCGGGAAGACCCGATCAGACTCGGAATCCCGGTTACAAGACATTTCGACAATGGTAAAACAAGACCAGCAAAGCCACCCGAATGTGCTGACAAATCCCGATAGGAGCTTCACATATCTCTTTCTCAGGGCACACTGAATTGTCCAAGGTTCCGGTAGGCCAGCCTAGAGTTGCCCCTGGTGGCCACCGGCAGCTGACAGGTTGGACCAACACTTAGAGGAGCACTGGCCCGGGGGTTTAATAAAGATGACCCTTGGGCAGGCCTACCCAAGGGAAAGAAAAGGCTAGGTGGTGAATGGTAAAACCAATGTTGGGCCTTGCTGGAAGAGTTTTATTCAAGGCGAACTGTCAAGGGGTTCCCATTATAACCCAACAGCGTAAGGAACGTAAAATCCAGGAACATAACACCGATATGACGGAAGCTAGGGCGGCCAGAGTGGAAGAAAACACCAGGCATAAGGCCGAGCCTTCCACCCTTTACCAAGTATATAGATGCATTAATTAGATAAGAGATATTGTGATATCCCAACAAGTAAACATGTTCCAACAAGGAACAACATCTCCATGTTCCAACAAGGAACAAACTTAAATCTTCACCTGCAACTAACAACGCTATAAGAGGGCTTGAGCAAAGCGGTAACATAGCCAAACAACGGTTTGCTAGGACAAGGTGGGTTAGAGGCTTGGTTCAACAATATGGGAGGCATGATAAGCAAGTGGTAGGTATCGCAGCATAGGCATAGCAAAAGAACGAGCAACTAGCAAGCAACGATAGAAGTGATTTCGAGGGTATGGTCATCTTGCCTGAAATCCCGCAAGGAAGAAGAACGAGTCCATGAAGAAGACAAATGGACGTAGTCGAACAGGTCCTCACAAATGCGACGTTATCGGAACCAACCCGAAGAAGCAAAACCGGAAAGAAGCACACAACATAGTAAACAACCATCACATCGACATGACAAGATGCACAAGCGAGTATGATGCATGTCCTTTCTAAAGAAGCATGGCATGGCAAAGTGCACAAACAACACTACAAATTAAGTGGAGCTCAATATGCAACGGATTTGCATATTGAAGAAAACACCACATGACTTATTTAGTTCTCTCTCGTTTAGGTACTCAACAATATTAAATGTTGGTTAGCATGGCAAGAGGTGAAGTAAAGCAAAACTACCTATCTAGTCAAGTTTATATGAGGCCGGGAACAACAAAAAACAAATCCGGAAACTCCTCATGTGCATATATTAGGTTAGGTCCTGTTCTGCCCTAAACCATATTTTAGAGTTGTCAAACATGCAAAGTAAAGCCACCATGATAAACTAGGCATTTTTCCACCCCATTTACATATAAAGTTTATTAAATTTGGAGCTACGATTACTTAGTTATTAATTAAAGCATTTTAGCATGACATAGGAGCAAATTTAAACAAACATCATTTTAGACATTTTAAACATGGATGGAAGTGGCATATTATTAATCTACACAAAATTCTAAGCAACTTTCATATATAACTTATTTTAATCCGATGCATGGTTTGTGAGATATTAAATGCATGAACATGAGGGTCTTTTCTGCAAAACTGACGTTCTCTGGGAAAAATAGGAAAATGTTCTATGTAAAATAATAGGATATGGGCCGGATCTGGTTGGCCCATCAGTGCAGAGGAGGGGCTGGGGGGTCTCTCACCATGGGCCTCGGCCCAGCTGGATGGAGCAGAGGAGGAGAAGGGCCTGCCCAGGGAACGGAGGATGCTGCTGGGCCTCGCTGGAGAAGTCAACGCACACGGCGCAATGCTCGTCGTCTCGTTTCAGTGTTGGTCGAAGCTAGGCGGCGGCGTAGCTGCACAGGCAAGGGCGCTGGCGTCGGGGATCGGTGCGGGAGGAGCTCGGGAGGCAGGCTGCAGAGGCGAGGCGATGGCACGACCGGGCCCTACACGCAGAACTGCGGTCAACGGTGATGCGGTCCTCGCACGTGTACAGGAGTGCGAGCACTTCAAGCTCCTCTGCTCGATGCAGAGCGAGCAAAGGCCGGCGACGGGGCATGGAGATCGACGGGTCGATGTACAAGCGATGTGGGAGCAGAGGACGACACCAAGCTCGGGGTTGCGGAGGAGCAAGGGGCTGCGGCTGCGGACATCGAGGGCTCCGGCGAGGTCTTGGCAGCGAGGCAGGGACTTGGCGTGCCGCGCAATGACCTGAAGTAGACGGCGTCGACGGCACGAGACGGCGGACATGGCTGGAACCGGTCTGGCTCGATCAATCCGAGGCGGCGTGGGTCGAGGGAGCATCGGGGAAGGCTCGTTCTGGCCAGAGACAAGACCATGGGCGACGCTGCATCCTGGCACAGAGAGAGAGAACGAGAGAGATGACATACTGAGAGGACGAAAACAAAGGAACGAGAAGAAGACAGGAGAAAGAAGGGGAGGGAAAAGGACGGAGGTGCTCATCTTCGGCGGGGTTCCGATCGCCGGCGTCAGCCGGACAACGAGGCAGGGGACCTACTGGTCCAGCGGCGGCGTCGAGGTGGTAGAGGCTGCCGGTGGCGTTCTGGATCGAGGTGCGGGAAGGGGAATGGGGCGCTCGACTCTACTGCTACTTTGCGGGCGCGCGGACGCGAGGGGCTGCGAGCGCTGACCGTCTCCAGGAGCCCGAGGGCGAGGAAGAAGGATTCATGGGGATCGGGAGGAGGAGCGGCGTTGGACAGACACTGAAAACAAATGAGGGATTTTGGATCGGGGAGGATCACGATGAGGAGGAGACAGGAAGAGTGGCGGCGCTCGGGAGGATCCCTAGAAATTAGGGATTTGTCTGATTTGGGTAGGGGTTGGACTATATATATATGGAAAAGAAGGGAGTTGGCTCATCCGATCAAAATACGACGGTCGAGAATAGATAGGCTAGGAAAGTCTAAATAAGAAACGGAGACGTTTTGTAGACGTTCGGGGATGATCCGGACATAACGGTGACGACTGTCCGAGTCTGGTCCAGGATAATTTCGGACGCGCCCGTGAGGGGTTCGATGCACTGTGCAGAGATGGTAGGCTGGGCCTAGGTGGACTGTGGAAAGTGGGTTGGTCTGAGAGAAGAGGGGAGAGATGCAGCCCGGCAGGGTTTCCGGAGACCAAAAACGTCCGACAAAAAGACCGGCTATACTGCCGCTATAGTTTAACGGTTGGGCTATCAAACGAACTCCGAATGCGATGAAACTTGACAGGCGGTCTATCTACACTATAATAAGACCGCACGGCAACTTTCAACCCAATCCGAGAACATTTTCCGGCCACTTAAAAATACTATTTCAGACATGCCGCGGGCGCGTGCAAGTGTGTTTGGGCTCAGAACGGACAACGGAAAGAGCTGGGGGAAACCCGGACGGATGCAGGTTTTGAAAACATGAAGATGCAATGCACATGATGACATGAGGAGATGCAACACGCAAGCAAATGACATGGCAACGTCGGCAAATAACTGGAAGACACCTGGCGCATCGGTCACGGGGTGTTACAACACTCCACCACTACGAGAGGATCTCGTCCCAAGATCTATAATGGAACCGGAGGGAAACGGAAGAGGAAGAGAGGAGGTAAAACTAAGTTGCTTCTTGACAAATGAGTGAAACCGAAGAATCTTGAAAAGGTTAAGCCATTTCAAGAAAAAAATACAACAGAGATGAATGAAGTTGAAAACACTCCGTTAGAAAAGAGAGACGAGGAAGAACAACTTCGGGCAGCACTCCGACTGAAAAGAAAAGGAATTGAATAAGAACTTGGTAAGATGAGAAGATACTTGATGAAATCACAACACACTGCCTCCTAAACTATTGAATGAATGTAACAAGGGGTAAGAACGATTTCAGACGGCACTCCAGTTGAGAAGGGAGCCAAAACTTGACAGAATGGTAAGAACTTGAAAAGAGGGCATGACACTCCGGTTAAATGGATAAGCACGAAAAGAACATGGTCCTCATAATCCGAGAAGATGAGTGAAGAGAGCAACATCACAATGCCTCCAGAATGAAAGAATAGAAGTTGGATCGTTGGAAAGGAAAGAACTGAGAAGAACATGACATCTTCTAGCACAATTGAATTTGAAAAGCATCCTTAAAAAGAAGGATTGGACGGAGTTGTTGGGAAATCAACAACGGAAAGAACAAGCTTGATATGGACTTATAGAAGACATCTCAAAATTATGAGGTGAAATTCTGCCACTAACGGAAACAATAAGTTGGATTGATATGAACAAGAAGACGAGGAACTTATACCACCGGGAGAATAAAAGAACTTGGGTCAATTATAAGCACCATAATAGCAACAATCCTTAGGGAAAACTTTAGGTAAGATATAACCCAAGATAACTCCAATGACGCGATTGATGGATTTACAATATCTCATTCTTGACAACATGTGAATCATGAGACATTTACTCAAATTATCAAGAATGACATAATACCACCTCCGATATTATGGTAGAAAGAATTGCACTCCGGATAGCAAGATGAAGAATGCTTGAGCACCTCTGAAAAGAAACTTGATGAACACTTTGAGAAGGAATTAATTCCTTGATGAACCATCATGTAGAACCTTGGTGCAGAACTCCGGTAACAAAAGGATGATCAAAACGGAATGAAGGAGAGGTTGATAACACAAGTTGAATCCTTGCAATGATTAGATGCGTCTCCGTGGCGATATAATTGAAAGAGGTTGGAACTCCGGGAAAAAAGATAAGATGAACAATTTACAACGAGAATTAGTTATTGTGAAGAAACTCCGGAGGAACGAATCCATCATCTGGGTGAAACAAGACTAAGAATTATGTTATGTGTATGCTTCACCAATTCAAATTGATGACAAACAATGGATTTGGCATACTACTTATTCCAGTTGCAAAGGATTAAGAAAGATATAGCATAAACTCAATGGACCACCAGTAGGATTTAACCAACGAATAAATTGATATGATAATGAAGGAATATAAATCTTGAACGAACCACCGTAAGAGTTGAAAATGAAAGTAGCAAAGGCACATTTCACCGGGAAGAATTGGAGAGCAAATGAAGATACCTGAGAGAATTTAGATACATGTGTACGAATAGATCACGAGCTGTTAAGAGAATAGTTGAATGACGCACCGGTGAGATTTGGAGAATGAGAGCTGAAAGCTGGAATGAATAATTCTGAGATCATGGGCTCCGGAGAATCAAACTGAAAAGAGTCCTGAATTGCTCCGGATAGGTGGAAAGAATTCCCGCAATTGAAAACAATTATGAGAGGATGGCATCAAGATAGAACCATGAATTTTGAAGAGAATGGAGCAAGATTTAAGAGAAACTCTTCTTCGGTCTTCAAAATCTGAGAATTACGACGAGAAACACCACCATGAATTGTTGAGATACTACGGAATGAATACTGGAAAGGTTGAGCCAACGGTGAAAAGAATTCTAAAGATCTTGGAGAAAGACACATATGACTGATGAAAAAACATTCTTATGTCATACTTCAAAAGAATTTAGGATAGCTCCGGGAAAATAGAAGAGTCATGTAAGATCCTGGAAAAAGACATGTGGGTTAGGGCCCACTCAAAAGATACACCGTTGAATGATTACTTGAAAAGGAGAATACACCGGTTGAATTAAATGGCTAGAAAGAGATAACAACCTCAAAGTATCTTGAACGATTGAGAATGGCAGCGCGAATCTTTCGAGATATCTTCAGTACTCCGGAACAAATGAATAGCGAGAAGTAGATGTTTAAGAGGTGCACCGGTATGAGAAGGCATTTGAAACGAGGAAAAGGATATGATCCACAAAGCTTGAATTGGATTCACGAGAGAAGAAAAAGAATGAAGAATGATTAACTTGAGACTCCGTTAGCATCTTCATGAGCAACACCGGGTAAGAACATTGACGGAAAGGAATGGAGAGACTCCCCATCAATAAAATGGATACTTGATGAAGAAATCTGAGTCCTTGAAGAAAAAGGGGTGGGTGGGTGGGGAAACAAAGGCAACTTGGAACGATTGAAGCAAACACCGTTGAGAAGAACTGATAATTGATCTTGGTAATGTTGAAATGATCAGATCCACTTGAAAAGAAACACGCCGGTGAAAAGGATTGAGATGACAATCTCGATTATCAAGAAGGATTGGTATTCACATCAGAGTATGAGAACATCGCTTAGGAAAGGTATGGGATCAACATTTGACTTTGAAGCAACTCGAATACCACAACTCATAACAAAACAAAGGATTGGCTTGCAAAATAAGCCGGAACAAACATATGGTAGAGATTTCGTCCAAAGTTTTCGTGGTGGGGCCTACACGGGCTCGATCGTACAACACCACCATGTACAAGGCAGTGCACATGACATACAAAGCGTCGCCGAGTGGGCATAGCCAAGGACTCTTTAAGACACAACGAGACCACAGTAAAACCAACCGTGAATAGGCGGACCACTAGACGTCGAACCCCAATTTCATATCATACCTCTGTCGGAAAGATATCCTAAGAGCTACTTGAATTCCCACTTATAAACTCCCGAAACTTTTCGGTTATGCAATCAGGTGTTGGGGATACAGGGGAAGCATAATATCTCACCCAAATCTAGCAAATCCAACATCCAGCTGTATCCATCCTTCAACACATAACCAAGAAACCTTCGGAAATCATTTACCTCAACCTTCGAAAAGCATCCGTTATACGAGTTATGGCAATACTCCCGAACTCCCGCCCCAGTACTGGGTGGTGTCGAGGTTATCTCACCAACAACTGCATAAAAGAGATTTTTGATGTCGGTGAAACTAATCTCAGGTATTCCAGAACTGCAACGATAAAATTGTGACGACAACACTTCGGAGCTCAACTCCCCGCGACACTGCCACAACCCCTAAATGATAGGAGGTACCAAGAACAATGTTCTCGTCACAAAACCATCGGAACGATTCCAAGATACCCGCGTGATCCTAAATTTTTCTTAGTGAAATTTGAGAAGAGAAGAGTCAAAACTCTACGTCAGGATGCCTCACCAGAGCGACGAACGGACTGGGGAGTAAAAAGAATTCCTAACTCTCCGATATATATAATTCCTAAATGACTCAAAACATTTCTAGACTCAATAACGCCAGCGATTCGATCAAGCAGGGGGCTCCTAAGGTCGGGGAAGGCTCTGATTACCAACTTGTAACGCCCTCGATGCGGCTATATCTCCCACGTGTCGAAGCGCGACTTAGAGGCATAACCGCATTGAATGCAATGTCGCAAGTGAGGTAATCTTCACACAACCCATGTAATACATAAGGGAAAGATACATAGTTGGCTTACAATCGCGACTTCACACAATTACACGAATAAAGCATTACATCAGCCAAATACAAACAAGGTCCGACTACGGAACCAAAATAAAAGAAGAATACCCCAAATGCTACACAGATCCCCGATCGTCCCGACTGGACTCCACTACTGATCAACCGGAAACGAAACAACACAAAGGACAAGATCTTCATCGAGCTCCTCCTTGAGCTTGGTTGCGTCATCCGCACGGTTGAATGGCACCTACAAGAGGGTTTTGGAAGTATCTGTGAGTCACGTGGACTCAGCAATCTCACACCCTCGCGATCAAGACTATTTAAGCTCATGGGTAAGGTAAAGGTATGATGTGGAGCTGCAGCAAGCGACTAGCATATATGGTGGCAAACCTATTCGCAAAAGAGAGTGAGAATAGAAGGCAAAGCACGGTCGAACAACTATGATCAAGAAGTGATCCTAGAACAACCTACGTCAAGCATAACTCCAACACCGTGGTCACTTCCCGGACTCCGCCGAGAAGAGACCATCATGGCTACACATTAACAAATTCCCATCTGCCCATAACCGTGGGCACGACTTTCGAAAGTTCAAAACCCTGCAGGGGTGTCCCAACTTAGCCCATCACAAGCTCTCACGGTCAACGAAGGATATTCCTTCTAGCGGGAAGACTCGATCAGACTCGGAATCCCGGTTACAAGACATTTCGACATTGGTAAAACAAGAATAGCAAAGCCACCCGAATGTGCCGAAAAATCCCGATAGGAGCTGCACATATCTCTTTCTCAGGGCACACCGGATTGTCCAAGGTTCCGGTAGGCCAGCCCAGAGTTGCCCCTGGTGGCCACCGGCAGCTGACAGGTTGGACCAACACTCAGAGGAGCACTGTCCTAGGGGTTTAATAAAGATGACCCTTCGGCAGGCCTACCCAAGGGAAAGAAAAGGCTAGGTGGCGAATGGTAAAACCAATGTTGGGCCTTGTTGGAAGATTTTTATTCAAGGCGAACTGTCAAGGGGTTCCCATTATAACCCAACCGCGTAAGGAACGCAAAATCCGGGAACATAACACCGATATGACGGAAACTAGGGCGGCAAGAGTGGAACAGAACACCAGGCATAAGGCCGAGCCTTCCATCCTTTACCAAGTATATAGATGCATTAATTAGATAAGAGATATTGTGATATCCCAACAAGGAAACATGTTCCAACAAGGAACAACATCTCCATGTTCCAACAAGGAACAAACTTCAATCTTCACCTTCAACTAACAATGCTATAAGAGGGGCTGAGCAAAGCGGTAACATAGCCAAACAACGGTTTGCTAGGACAAGGTGGGTTAGAGGCTTGGTTTAACAATATGGGAGGCATGATAAGCAAGTGGTAGGTATCGCAGCATAGGCATAGAAAAAGAGCGAGCAACTAGCAAGCAAAGATAGAAGTGATTTCGCGGGTATGGTCATCTTGCCTGAAATCCTGCAAGGAAGAAGAACGAGTCCATGAAGAAGACAAACAGACGTAGTCGAACGGGTCCTCACAAACGCGACGTTATCAGAACCAACCCGAAGAAGCAACACCGGAAAGAAGCACACAACATAGTAAACAACCATCACATCGACATGAAAAGATGCACAGCCGAGTATGATGCATGTCCGGTTTAAAGAAGCATGGCATGGCAAAGTGCACAAACAACACTACAAATTAAGTGGAGCTCAATATGCAACAGAGTTGCATATTGAAGAAAACACCACATGACTTATTTAGTTCTCTCTCGTTTAGGTACTCAACAATATTAAATGTTGGTTAGCATGGCAAGAAGTGAAGTAAAGAAAAACTACCTATCTAGTCAAGTTTAAATGAGGCCGGGAACAACAAACAACAAATCCGGAAACTCCTCACGTGCATATATTTGGTTAGGTCCTGTTCTGCCCTAAACCATATTTTAGAGTTGTCAAACATGCAAAGTAAAACCACCATGATAAACTAGGCATTTTTCCACCCCATTTACATATAAAGTTTATTAAATTTGGAGCTACGATTATTTAGTTATGAATTAAAGCATTTTAGCATGACATTGGAGCAAATTTAAACAAACATCATTTTAGACATTTTAAACATGGATGAAAGTGGCATATTATTAATCTACACAAAATTCTAAGAAAGTTTCATCCGATGCATGGTTTGTGAGATATTAAATGCATGAACATGATGGTCTTTTCTACAAAGCTGACGTTCTCTGGGAAAAATAGGAAAATGTTCTATGTAAAAAAACAGGATACGGGCCGGATCTGGTTGGCCCATCAGTGCATAGGAGGGGCTGGGGGGTCTCTCACCATGGGCCTCGGCCCAGCTGGATGGAGCAGAGGAGGAGAAGGGTCGGCCCAGGGAACGGAGGATGCTGCTGGGCCTCGCTGGAGAAGTCAACGCACACGGCGCGGCGCTCGTCTTCTTGTTTCAGCGTTGGTCAAAGGTAGGCGGCGGCATAGCTACATAGGCAAGGGCGCTGGCGTCGGGGATCGGTGCGGGAGGAGCTCGGGAGGCAGGCTGCAGAGGCGAGGCGATGGCGCGACCAGGCCGTACATGCAGAACCGCGGTCAACGGTGATGCGGTCCTCGTGCAGGTACAGGAGTGCGAGCAGTTCAAGCTCCTCTGCTCGATGCAGAGCGAGCAAAGGCCGGCGGCGGGGCATGGAGATCGACGGGTCGAGGTACGAGCGATGCGCGAGCAGAGGACGGCACCAAGCTCGGGGTTGCGGAGGAGCAAGGGGCTGCGGCTGTGGAGATCGAGGGCTCCGGCGAGGTCTTGGCAGCGAGGCAGGGACTTGGCGTGCCGCGCAATGACCTGAAGTAGACGGCGTCGACGGCAGGAGACGACTGGAACCGGTCTGGCTCGATCGATCCGAGGCGGCGTGGGTCGAGGGAGCACCGGGGAAGGCTCATTCTGGCCGGAGACAAGGCCATGGGCGACGCTGCATCCTGGCACAGAGAGACAGAACGAGAGGGAGAGATGAGATACTAAGAGGAGGAAAACAGAGGAACGAGAAGAAGACGGGAGAAAGAAGGGGAGGGAAAAGGACGGAGGTGCTCATCTTCGGAGGGGTTCTGATCGCCGGCGTCGGCCGGACAACGAAGCAGGTGACTTGCTGGTCCAGCGGCGGCGTCGTGGTGGTAGAGGCTGCCGGCGGCGTTCTGGATCGAGGTGCAAGAAGGGGAATGGGGCGCTCGACTGCTACTGCTGCTTTGAGGGTGCGCGGACGCGAGGGGCTGTGAGCGCTGACCGTCTCCGGGAGTGCGAGGGCGAGGAAGAAGGATTCATGGGGATCGGGAGGAGGAGCGGGGTTGGACAGACACGGAAAACAGAGGAGGGATTTTGGATCGAGGAGGATACCGATGAGGAGGAGACAGGAAGAGTGGCGGCGCTCGGGAGGATCCCTAGAAATTATGGATTTGTCTGATTTGGGTAGGGGTTGGACTATATATATATATATATATGGAAAAGAAGGGAGTTAGCTCATCCGATCAAAATCCGACGGTCGAGAATAGATAGGCTAGGAAAGTCTAAACAAGAAACGGAGACGTTTTGTAGACGTTTGGGGATGATCCGGACACAACGGTGACGACTGCCCGGGTTGGGTCCGGGACAATTTCGGACGCGCCCGTGAGGGGTTAGATGCACTGTGCAGAGAGGGTAGGCTAGGCCTAGGTGGACTGTTGAGAGCGGGTTGGTCTGAGAGAAGAGGGGAGAGATGCAGCCCGGCAGGGTTTTCGGAGACCGAAAACGTCCGACGAAAAGACCGGCTATACTGTCGCTATAGTTTAATGGTTGGGCTATCATACAAACTCCGAATGCGCTGAAAATTGACAGGCGGTCTATCTACACTATAATAAGACCGCACGCCAACTTTCAACCCAATCCGAGAACATTTTCCAGCCACTTAAAAATACTATTTTGGACATGGCGCGTGCAAGTGTGTCTGGGCTCAGAACGGACAACAGAAAGAACTAGGGAAACCCGGACAGATGCAGGTTTTGAAAACATGAAGATGCAATGCGCATGATGACATTAGGAGATGCAACACGCAAGCAAATGACATGGCAACATTGGCGAATAACTGGAAGACACCTGGCACATCGGTCACGGGGTGTTACACACATTCACCATGTCCTCTTCCACGACCTCCAGGTCAGCTACCGGGGTTGCGACAGGGGGAGGGGCGGCCACGACCATAGACCTACCCTCGATGCCACCTAAGAAGCCATCCCAGCAGGACAGGAAAACCCACCACCAGCAGAAATTGGGCTATGTCGCCCATTAGACGAAGCTGGAGGAACCTTGTCATCATCATCATCGTCATCCTCACTAGAAGAGGTCCCACCAGACGAGGCCCCATCCCCACCATGCCCATCACCCATGCGAGGCACAGTGGTAGCGGGGACTGGCCCAAGCAGATCCTCTGGAACCGGAGTCTCAAGCTCGAAGGTAAGACGCTTCCCCTTAGTGCCGAAGTAGAATATCAAGGACAGACCACCAATCCCTGCCGGAGCAGGGCAGAGGATCTCAATGCGGGCAGGGCCGTCATCCTCGAAGGACACCACGTCAGCATTCACCAACTTTCCCACCGGCTCGGAAATCGCCTTGAGGATGTGCACAAGCTTGCCACCCCTCGGCGCCGCCCTGCCACCACTAGGCAAGCCATAGACAAGGACCCACACCTTCTCCAGAGGAGGCACAGGGCCAGTCTCCGCAGCAATAGCACGGACAGAGATCATGAAATTGTTGATGGGGCAGCGGATGAGGTCGTGTGAACACAAACGGAGTAGCTGATACGTCTCCAACATATCTATAATTTTTTATTGTTACATGCTATTATATTATCAACCTTGGATGTTTTATATGCATTTATATGCTATTTTGTATGATATTTGGGACTAACCTGTTAACTCAGAGCCCAGTGCCAGTTTCTGTTTTTCCCTTGTTTCAGTGTTTCACAGAAAAGGAATATCAAACGGAGTCCAAACGGAATAAAACCTCCGGAAAAGTTATGTTTGGAAATAAAGCAATACAGGAGACTTGGAGTGCACATCAGGGCATCAACAAGGAGAGCACGAGGCAGGGGGGCGCGCCCACCCCCTGGGCGTGCCCTCCACCCTGGTGGGCCCCTCGTGGGTCCCCTGATGTATTTCTTCTGCCTATATATATCGATATACCCTAAAACTATCGGAGACGAGAATAGATCGGGAGTTCCGCCGCCAGAAGCCTCCGTAGCCACCGAAACCAATCTAGACCCGTTCCGGCACCCTGCCGGAGGGGGCAATCCCTCTCCGGTGGCCATCTTCATCATCATGGTGCTCTCCATGACGAGGAGGGAGTAGTTCTCCCTCGGGGCTGAGGGTATGTACCAGTAACTATGTGTTTGATCCCTCTATCTCGTGTTCTTGAGGTGGTACGATCTTGATAAATCGCGAGCTTTGCTATTATAGTTGGATCTTATGATGTTTCTCCCCCTCTACTCTCTTGTAATGGATTGAGTTTTCCCTTTGAAGTTATCTTATCGGATTGAGTCTTTAAGGATTTGAGAACACTTGATGTATGTCTTGCGTGGGATACCTGTGGTGACAATGGGGTATTCTATTGATTCACTTGATGTATGTTTTGGTGATCAACTTGCGGGTTCCGCCCATGAACCTATGCATAGGGGTTGGCACACGTTTTCCTCTTGACTCTTCGGTAGAAACTTTGGGGAACTCTTTGAAGTACTTTGTGTTGGTTTGAATAGATGAATCTGAGATCGTGTGATGCATATCGTATAATCATACCCACGGATACACAAGGTGACATTGGAGTATCTAGTACGAACTCTATGATAGATTGAATGAAAAGAATAGCTTCATGTTATTTTACTACGGACTCTTGAATGGATCGATCAGAAAGGATAACTTTGAGGTGGTTTCGTACCCTACCGTAATCTCTTCGTTTGTTCTCTGCTATTAGTGGCTTTGGAGTGACTCTTTGTTGCATGTTGAGGGATAGTTATGTGATCCAGTTATGTTATTATTGTTGAGAGGACTTGCACTAGTGAAAGTATGAACCCTAGGCCTTGTTTCCTAGCATTGCAATACCATTTGTGCTCACTTTTATCATTAGTTACCTTGCTGTTTTTATAATTTCAGATTACAAAAACCTATATCTACTATCCATATACCACTTGTATCACCATCTCTTCGCCGAACTAGTGCACCTATACAATTTACCATTGTATTGGGTGTGTTGGGGACACAAGAGACTCTTTGTTATTTGGTTGCAGGGTTGCTTGAGAGAGATCATCTTCATCCTACGCCTCCTACGGATTGATAAACCTTAGGTCATCCACTTGAGGGAAATTTGCTACTGTCCAACAAACCTCTGCACTTGGAGGCCCAACAACGTCTACAAGAAGAAGGTTGTGTAGTAGACATCAAGCTCTTTTCTGGCGCCATTGCCGAGGAGGTTAGCGCTTGAAGTTATATCTTTAGATCTTTCAATCGAGTCTCTTAGTTTCTTGTTTTATCACTAGTTTAGTTTATAAAAGAAAATTACAAAAAAATGGAATTAAGTTTGCCTCACACGCTTCATCATTTAAATATCTTTCGTGAGTATGATGGAAAGGAAAATTGTGCCAAAGTGTTAGAAGAAGAATGCATTAAAATGTTTGGCACTAAATATTTGAATGATGGGCATGGTTGCAATGTTGTTAGTATGAATTCCTTGAATATCCATGATGTTAATGATATGCAAAGCCTTAAGCTTGGGGAATCTATGCTTGATGAAGATGATAATTTTTGTCCCCCAAGTTTTGATGAGCAAATTTATTATGATGAAAGCATGCCTCCTATTTATGATGATTATATTGATGAAAGTTTATTTGGAGAGGTCATGACTTTATTTGGTGATGAATCCACTATTCCGGAAGAGGTTCCAATTGATTATGAGAACAAAGTTTCTATCTATGATGATTATTCTGATGACTTGTATGCTATAAAGAATAATGATATCCATGAAACTTTTCATCATGATTTTAGTTTTCAATTGGATTATGCCTCACATGATAGTTATTTTGTTGAGTTTGCTCCCACTACTATTCATAAGAAATTTGCTTATGTGGAGAGTAATAAAAATTCTATGCTTATGCATCATGAAAATAATGCTTTACGTGATAGCTATATTGTTGAATTCATTCATGATGCTACTGAAATTTATTATGAGGAAGGAATATATGCTTGTAGGAATTGCAATAATATCAAGTTTCCTCTCTATGTGTTGAAAATCTTGAAGTTGTGCTTGTTTTGCCTTCCTATGCTAGTTGATTATTGCTCCCATACATTGTTTGCTCACAAAACACCTATGCATAGGAAGTGGGTTAGACTTAAATGTTCTAGTCATATTCTTCTTGATGCTCTCTTTATGTTACAATTCTTATCTTTTATGTGAGCATCATTGAAATCATCATGCCTAGGTAGGGGCGTTAAACGTTAGCGCTTGTTGGGAGGCAACCCAATTTTATTTTTGTTACTTGCTTTTTGTTCTTTTTTAGTAATAAATAATTCATCTAACCTCTGTTATGACTGAGTGTTTATGTTATAATTAGTGTTTGTACCAAGTAGAACCGTTGGGAAGACTTGGGGAATGTCTTGTTGATCTTGCTGTAAAAAACAGAAACTTTAGCGCTCACGAGAATTGCTTCCATTTTTTATTGGAGAGCGGTATTTAGTTAATTATTTTTGAAGATGATTAATAGATTAATTCCTAACGTCCATAAATTTATTTTATAATTTTTGGGGTTACAGAAGTTTGCGTTAGTTGCAGATTACTACAGACTATTCTGTTTTTGACAGATTCTGTTTTTCGTGTGTTGTTTGCTTATTTTAATGAATCTATGGCTAGTTAAAGAGTTTATAAACCATAGATAAGTTGGAATACAGTAGGTTTAACACCAATATAAATCAAGAATGAGTTCATTACAGTACCTTGAAGTGGTGGTTTGTTTTATTTTACTAACGGAGCTCATGAAGATTTTCTGTTAAGTTTTGTGTTGTGAAGTTTTCAAGTTTTGGGTGAAGATTCGATGGACTATGGAATAAGATGTGGCAAGAGCCTGAGATTGGGGATGCCCAAGGCACCCCAAGGTAATATTCAAGGACAACCAAAAGCCTAAGCTTGGGTATGCCCCGGACGGCATCACCTCTTTTGTCTTCGTTCATCGGTAACTTTACTTGGAGCTATATTTTTATTCACCACATGATATGTGTTTTGCTTGGAGCATTATTTTATTTTCTTTTTTTGCTTGCTGTATGAATAAAATACCAAGATCTGAAATTATTAAATGTTAGAGAGTCTTCACATAGTTGCATAATTATTCAACTACTCATTGATCTTCACTTATATCTTTTGGAGTAGTTTGTCTTCTGCTCTAGTGCTTCACTTATATCTTTTTAGAGCACGGCGGTGGTTTTATTTTGAAGAAATATATGAACCCTCATGCTTCACTTATATCATTTTGAGAGTCTCTCAACATCATGGTAGTTTGCTTTGGTTATGAATTTAGTCCTAATAAGATGGGCATCCAACAGGGATATAATAAAAGCTTTCATACAGAGTGCATTGAATACTAAGAGAAGTTTGATAATTGATAATTGTTTTGAGATATGGAGATGGTGATATTAGAGTCATGCTAGTTGAGTAGTTGTGAATTTTAGAAATGCTTGTGTTGAACTTTGTGATTCCCGTAGCATGCACGTATGGTGAACCGTTATGTTAAGAAGTCGGAGCATGATGTATTTATTGATTGTCCTCCTTATGAGTGGCGCTCGGGGATGAGCGATGGTCTTGTCCTACCAATCTATCCCCCTAGGAGCATGCGTGTAGTACTTTGTTTCGATAACTAATAGATTTTTGCAATAAGTATGTGAGTTCTTTATGACTAATGTTGAGTCCATGTATTATACGCACTCTCACCCTTCCACCATTGCTAGCCTCTCTAATACCGCACACCTTTCGCCGGTATCATAAAACCACCATATACCTTCCTCAAAATAGCCACCATACCTACCTATTATGGCATTTCCATGGCCATTCTAAGATATATTGCCATGTAACTCTCCACCGTTCCGTTTACTATGACACACTACATCATTGTCATATTGCTTTGCATCATCATGTAGTTGACATTGTATTTGTGGCAAAGCCACCATTCATAATTCTTTCATACATGTCACTCTTGAGTCATTGCACATCCCGGTACACCGTCGGAGGTATTCATATAGATTCATACTTTGTTCTAGTATCGATTTGTAATCATTGAGTTGTAAATAAATAGAAGTGTGATGATCATCAATAATAGAGCATTGTCCCAAAAAAAGAGAAAGGCCAAAAAAAGAAAATAAAAAGGGGCAATGCTACTATCCTTTTTCCACACTTGTGCTTCAAAGTAGTACCACGATCTTCATGATAGAGAGTCTCCTATGATGTCACTTTCATATACTAGTGGGAATTTTTCATTTTAGAACTTGGCTTGTATATTCCAACAATGGATGCACACCCACTTAGTTTCTTTTGTTGAGCTTTCATGCATTTATAGCTCTAGTGCATCCGTTGCATGGTAATCCCTACTCACTCACATTGATATCTATTAATGGGCATCTCCATAGCCCGTTGATACGCCTAGTTGATGTGAGACTATCTTCTCCTTTTTGTCTTCTCCACAACCACCATCCTATTCCACCTATAGTGCTATATCCATGGCTCACGCTCATATATTGCGTGATGATTGAAAAAGTTTGAGATTAATTAAAAGTATGAAACAATTGCTTGGCTTGTCATCGGGGTTGTGCATGATTTGAATATGTTGTATGGTGAAGATAGAGCATAGCCAGACTATATGATTTTGTAGGGATAACTTTCTTTGGCCATGTTATTTTGAAGAGACATAATTTCTTAGTTAGTATGCTCGAAGTATTATTATTTCTATGTCAATATTAAACATTTGTCTTGAATCTTATGGATCTGAATATTCTTGCCACAATAAATAAGAATTATTTAGAGAAATATGTTCGGTAGCATTCCACATCAAAAAATCTATTTTTATCATTTACCTACTCGAGAACGAGCAGGAATTAAGCTTGGGGATGCTGATACGTCTCCAATGTATCTATAACTTTTGATTGTTCCATGCTATTATATTATCAACCTTGGATGATTTATATGCATTTATATGCTATTTTATATGATTTTTGGGACTAACCTATTAACCTAGAGCCTAGTGCCAGTTTCTCTCTTTCCCTTGTTTTAGTGTTTCGCAAAAAAGGAATATCAAACGGAGTCCAAATGGAATGAAACCTTCAGAAAAGTTATTTTTGGAAAGAAAGCAATACAGGAGACTTGGAGTGCACGTCAGGGGATCAATGAGGAAAGCACGAGGCAGGGCGGCGCGCCCACCCCCTGGGCACGCCCTCCACCGTCATGGGCCCCTCGTGGCTCCCCTAATGTATTTCTTCCGCCTATATATATCCATATACCCTAAAACTATCGGAGACGAGAATAGAATGGGAGTTCCGCCGCCAGAAGCCTCCGTAGGCACCGAAAACCAATCTAGACCCGTTCTGGCACCCTACCGAAGGGGGCAATCCCTCTCCGGTGGCCATCTGCATCATCTCGGTGCTCTCCATGACGAGGAGGAAGTAGTTCTCCCTTGGGGCTGAGGGTATGGACCTGTAGCTATGTGTTTGATCCCTCTCTCTCGTGTTCTTGAGGTGGTACGATCTTGATGTATCGCGAGCTTTGCTATTATAGTTGGATCTTATGATGTTTCTCCCCCTGTACTCTCTTGTAATGGATTGAGTTTTCCCTTTGAAGTTATCTTATCGGATTGAGTCTTTAAGGATTTGAGAACACTTGATGTATGTCTTGCGTGGGATACCTGTGGTGACAATGGGATATTCTATTGATCCACTTGATGTATGTTTTGGTGATCAACTTGCGGGTTCCGCCCATGAACCTATGTATAGGGGTTGGCACACGTTTTCCTCTTGACTCTCCGGTAGAAACTTTGGGGCACTCTTTGAAGTACTTTGTGTTGGTTTGAATAGATGAATCTGAGATTGTGTGATGCATACCGTATAATCATACCCACGGATACTTGAGGTGACATTGGAGTATCTAGGTGACATTAGTGTTTTGGTTGATTTGTGTCTTGAGGTGTTATTCTAGTACGAACTCTATGATAGATTGTCGGCGTTCTAGGAACGGGGGTCCCCAGACTTGCCTGCCTGTGGCCCACGTCGTGGCCAAGCCAGTAGGCCGTACGACCCATCTTCACCAACAAAGCATCCAAGATCCTCGCGAGGGTCCATGCCTCGCGAGGCGGACAACACAAGACCTCCTCTGGAGTAGCCTGGCCAGGCAGGCTCACGAGGAACAGAGATATCAAGGAAGGGCAAACCTCACAAGGTCCTCGTGACGTGAGCCATGACGCATGACACTAGGCGGGTGCCAGAAGGGCGCCAGCGCGCGCAGCGTCCTTATTTCGTCTTTGGTGCTAAGGAGGCCAGTGCAGGCGAAGAGTACCGAGGCATCAGGCAAAGGTTGCTATATTGGTGCAACGAGACCAAGACCAGGAGGACGGCAAGACGGAGGTCATCGTGGAGCCCAAGACGGCGTCACCACCAGAGCCTTTCGCAGGCGAAGACCACTTTTGTCCAGATAGCTTGTACTAGCTGTCCCCCTTCAAATTCGCCTGTCGTTGTTGGCTCCTTTCCCGCTCGATATTTGGGAAGAGGACCAGGGCCTATATAAGTAGAGCTAGCCACCATAGTAGGGGTAGCTGAGCTGAGCTGAGCTGATTGCATCTCATCTCATCTTAGGTTGATCCAACCTGATCGAGAGCCTACTCACAAGAACACCTCAACCCTAGTAGGCCGTTCTTCCCTTGTACTGTTCATCATATGCCCTGGAGGCAATCCACCACCACCACACTGGTGTAGGGTATTACACCACAATGGTGGCCCGAACCAGTATAAACCTCGTGTCTCTCTGTGTTGCGAGTTCGTCGAGTTCTTCCGTGAGGTCTTAGCGAGCTAGGGCGTAGATCAGTACGAAGGAAAGACTTCGCGCGCACCCCAGTGTTCGAACCTTAAGGGTTTGCCGGAACCCCACATTCGACATTTTCCACGCTAGGTAGGGGTGCGCCCTAGCTTCCCTTCCATCAGTTCGTCACTCCATCGTCTCCATGGCGGACGCTCGCTGTGCTCGAGCTGAGCGTCGAGCTGCCCTCACCGCCCGTGTTGCTCAGATGGCTTCCGTAGGCGGGCCACATCGCCGTTCTCCATCTCCCGCCGCCAACGTTGCCACCGGCCCGGCGGGGAACGAGCAGCAGGCGTCCTCGCAGCATCCTTCAGTGCGTTAGGACGGCCGCATCGCCACTCCATCGCCGACCCCTGCCGGTTCTTCGTCTCACGCGCACCACGGTCCCATGGAGGCACAGGCCGCGCTCCTTGCGGAGAACGAGCTCCTGCGCTACCGCCCCGTCGACGACCTCTATGAGGAGTGGCTCGACCGCGTCGCCGAGCTTGTCCGCGCTGCAGGGGGCTCTCCGGCGTCGTCCCACTCTCTGTCTCCCCCTCAACCAGCCGCGGGCGACGGGGCTCATTGCATGCCTCCACCACCTCAGCCCCAAGACGGCGCCTTGGCACCAAGGCGCGCGGCTCCGCGGCTTGATCCGCCGCGCCCGGCGCCCGCGCGCGAAGAAAGAAGCTGCCAAGAAATTCCGCGGCCGTGAGAAGCTGCACCTACGCTCCCCGCGCCACCTCGTCAAGACCGCGCACCGCCAGCAGCGGTGCAGCATGGACCTCGTCAAGACCAAGCTCCACCTCTAAAGCAGGCCCCGACAACCACGGCTGGCTGTCGTGCCTTCACCCCCGAGCTGTGTAGCGTCGCCTGGTCGGTCAAGTTCAAGCCGGATCTGCCTCCTCGCTACGACAGTGCCGACCCCGCAGAGTTCCTGCAGCTCTATGAGCTGAGCATCGAAGCAGCCAACGGCAACGAAAAGGTCATGGCGAACTGGTTTCCCATGGCTCTCAAGGATGGAGCTCGCTCCTAGCTCCTGAACCTGCAGCACGGCTCGATCTCCTCTTGGGACGAGATGCGAGACCGCGTTGTCGCCAACTTCCAGGGCACTCGCGACCGCCCACTGGCCGCGGGTGATCTACGCCGCATCAGGCAACAGCTAGGAGAGACCCTCCAGAAGTACATCCAGCGCTTCAACAACACCCGCCTTAAGATCCCCAAGGTCACGGATGAGGCCATCACCTCCGCGTTCTCCGACGGCGTCCGTGATGTCAAGATGAAGGAAGAGCTCGCCATCCACGAGGAGCTCTGCACATCTCAGGAGCTGTTCAACCTGGCGACCAAGTGCGCAAGAGCTGAGGAGGGGCGCCTCTCTCTCCTTGAGCTGCCAGCCATGGGCGCGGAGGAGAAGAAGGACAAGGCCAAGGACGTGTAGCGCAAGGAGGCAGTTGTGCTCGCAGCGGAGCCCGACATCAAGCGGGGCAGAGATCAGCCCGAGTCATCCAAGAACGGCCGACCGTTCTGCGCCTTCCACAACCTGAACACCCACAACACCAGCGAGTGTCAAGAGCTTAAAACCATACGAGAATGATGCTACGGTCGATGCCCCGAGTGCAATGACCGGGGCTACGGCCGCGGAGGAGGACGTGGAGGCAGACGCTGGGACGACCATGGCCCATGCCAGGAGTGGCGCGACCGGCCTCGTGAGGACTGCTAGCAGGACCAGCCTCGCGAGGGTGCCTGGAGGGACCTCCCGCGTGAAGATCGCCCCCAGGGCAACGCCAGTCTTCCCGCGCTGCCGCCACCAAGAAGGAACGACCACCACCACCAGGACGAGGGAGCTGGGGGCTTCCAGGAGCCGCGTGCGATCGCCTGCATCTTGGGCGGCACCCAGGCCCCAGCCTCTCAGCGCACCTTCAAATAGTTCGCTCGCGAGGTGAACGCGGTGTTCCCCAAACTCGAGGCCACGCGCCCGCTCAGGTGGTCCCAATGCACCATCACTTTCAACTTGACGGATCAGCTCAAGTGCGCAGCCACTGCTGGCGCCCTCCCTATGTTGTGTTCCCCGATCATCAGCAATGTGCAGGTCACCAAGACCCTCATCAACGGCGGTGCAGGGCTGAACGTCCTGTCCGCCGACACGTTCGACAACCTCCAAGTGCCTTATGAACAGCTCCAACCCACCAAGCCTTTATCAGCAGTGACTAACGGCTCCACCACAACGATAGGGCAGGTCCGCCTGCCCGTCACCTTCGGGGAGCGCAAGAACTACTGCACCGAGCTTATCAGCTTTGACGTTGCACACATCCGCCTGCCGTACAATGCCCTCCACGGGTATCCAGCCCTAGCCAAGTTCATGGCAGTCACTTATCACTGCTACAACGTTCTCAAGATGCCAGGAAGCAGAGGAATCATCATGGTCCCGTGTGAAGAGAGGGATGCGGTGTGCTCCCTCGAGCGCGCCTTTCAAGCCGCAGCAATCGACGACCCCGACAGCAGAAATGAAGGCCCTCTAGAGGCCATCCCCAAGAAGAAGAAGCTGCGCCATGCAGGACCTCAGGAGGATGGTGTCGCAGCAGGAGCCTTGTCAGGACCAGCGCCCGCTCCAGGGGCGCCTCCCTCCATCGCATAGGAAGGCGCGCCCGGCGCCCTCCTCAGGCAAGGCTCGAGGGCTCTCTTCTGGAGGGCCTCAGACCTTGTCAACCTCACGAGGGAGGCGCTTGGGCACCACTTGGAGGCGTGCTTCACGGCACGTGACCCTCAGGAGAGCTCAGGGCAAGGAGTGCCCACCACTCAGGAGTTCATCACCAAGACAACCCAGGAACTGCAAGAAGCAAGAGCCATGCGCGGCGACAGCCGCCCACGAGGCGCAGGTCCGCATCCTGGTGAGGATGCTGGGCTATGTGTCTGCATCGACATCCCAGGACTCAACAGGGCCGCATATCAGGAGCGTTTCTGGCCTTCGCATATGCACCGCTGCGAGGGAACGCCGCACAGCTACGTTCGTATGTCCTTTGGCATGCCGAGCGTGGCTTCGGCCTATCAGCGCAACATGCGACGTGTCCTGGCGGCTCAGGAAGCCAGGTACCATGCCACTCTAGAGGAGATGGAGACGGTCTTCATAGAACCTCCCGAGCCCCAGAGCCTCCCGAGGCTCAGGGTTTTGGCGGCTCATGAGGAGTCATTTCTTCAACGCACGCCTTCAGCTGCACCAACTCTACTTCGTCTACAGAACCAGGTGACATCTTCCAAGCTCGTTTAGCTGAGAGCGCCCCTCGGGCTGCATTATTCCCAGGCCGCATGGGTCCATCCCTATGGCATGTATCCCTTTTGCTTACATCTTTAGCTTACCTTGTTGGGGGCACCCCTCGGGCTGCATCATCCCCAAGCCGCTCGGGCCGGACCCGGTGGCACGCATTTTCCTGCATTTATCCGAATTGATCTGCTCTCCATGCTTAACCTGCCAACTGCTGTCATCTGCCCAATTGCTGCCTGCCACAGGTCTGTTCATCCTATGCAATTCGCTTGCACGTTAAAAGGGGGGCTCCTGAGCATCGCGACTCAGGAGCTCTTACTGGCTCTCCAGCCCTCACCCCCTGGCCTTGACCACGGCATCACGACCTGGCATACCAGCGACGGCTGAGCTCGCTCGAGGGCTGGGACCTGAGGACGTAGAGTGCTTGCATCTAACTGCTTTGCAGGGACATACAGTCACCAAGACTCAAGACCAGGCGCAACCCGCCTTGAGGTAGGGCCTCGTGAGTCCCGCGCTGGCTCATGAGTGCCCAGATACACCTCGCAGCCCTGCCGTGCGAGCCACGTGTCAGGTCGGGGATGTACACGGCCCGGGGGCTCCTCCCGGAGGGGGCCCCCATCCCATGCCCAAGTGGAAGCACCATGCTCCATGTTGGCTATTAACACTGCCGAGGAGCGGCTATGCCCATGCACAAGCGGAAGCACTATGCTCTGCGCTGGTGATAAACAACTAAGGGCGGCCCCATGGTCATACCAACGTCAGGTAGCCCAGAGCTCAGCGCCCAACCTCACCACAACACCCCCCTCGAGAGAGACCCACGAGGGGGTTGGGCACGGGGGCTACGCTCGGGTCACGTAGCCCCTCACTCCTTGGTCCATCCTGGTCTCCGGTCGGCCCAATGGCGGTTGAGGTATGACCGGGGTCGGGCTCTGCCGACACAGAACGCAAAGCAAATAGGAAGGAAATCGCAAAACCTCGAAGCAAATATTACAATCATATTGTTCTCACAATGCCAAATGAAAAGTCTAAACGCCTCCACGAGGCCTGATACATGTCGCAGGAACGAAACGGGAAGAATAACCGCAAGTCACCCCTGGATATCGCCATCGCCTGCGGAAGGTGCTCCCTCGTGGGCAACGATGTTCTCACCTTCACCACCAGCCGCAGGACCTGCGGCGTCGCCAGACAGAGGATCGGAGACAAAGCCGCGTAACCTCCCCGGCAAGGCCTTCACTTGACCTTGTACAGCCGCGGCGGCAGCTTTGCATTGATCTTCAGCCACAGGCTCCAGCAGCTCGTCAAGGCGAGCGTTCGCATCGTGGAGGTGCAGATGGCTGAAGACGTGAGTCAGTGCGGCTGAAGACAGGACGCGAGCTTCTACCTCCGCCATGGGACCGAGGCCATCAACGACCTCTCACGCGCCTTCACCACGAGAGTAAGCAGCTGGGCGGGGCCATCCTTGTCGGTGTCCAGCGGCTTCTCCAAGCCGTGCTCGTAGAGTGTCCTCAGCGCCTTGCGAGACCTCTTCTCGAGATCGGTGAAGGCCACGCGGTCTTCGGCTTGGACTCGCGCCTTGGAATCAAGATCGGCCTCCCTCGCCCCCATCTTCCGCTCCAACTCTTCCAACCGGTTGCGCTCGGTGGCCTGCTTCTTCCCCAGCTCCACCAGCTCAGCATCACGGTTGTTGACGGCTTCCTCCCGGGCCTTCATCTTCTCCTCCTTTGCTTGGCGGCAGCGTGCCTCTTCGGCGTGCTTGTCGTGCAGGCTCTGCAACTCGCCCTCCAGCACTTGGTAGCGGTCACGGGCGGCCTTGGCGTCTTTTAACGCCGCCTCACGATCGGCTGCAGCGCTGGCGGCTCCTTGCTTCTCCTCCTCGGAAGCCGCAGCAGCCTAGCCCAGCGCCACGCGAACCGCCAGGTCGGAGTGAAGCCAGCCAGAGGCCAACTCCAGACGCCCGGCCACCAGGCGCGGGTCCGCGCTCAGGAGATCCGCCTGTAGCTGGGTCATCTCCGAAAGGGCACGCTCCAAGACAACAGGAGGAGCAGAAGAACAAGGGACTAGAGGTGTTGCAGTGGGAGGAAGCGACACCGTCACCAGGGCTTGGGAGACCACGAGTTCCGGAGCACCTGGGACCTCGTCAGCCACGCCAAGCGCCAGCACCTCAGGAGCCAGCGGGGCCATGGGGGCTGATTTCACGCAGCGCTGTTCCTCTTGGCCCCGCAAGGACGACCGGGCTGGGAAGATGCGGGCGCTGCTGCCTCCTTTCTCTGCGGAGGGAGGCACGGCCGCCGTATCTTCTATAACACCCACGATGCGGCTATATCTCCCACGTGTCGGAGCACGACTTAGAGGCATAACCGCATAGTAGGCATGTCGCAAGAGGGGTAATCTTTACACATCCCATGTACTGAATAAGAAAGGGATAAAGAGCTGGCTTACAATCGCCACTTCACTCAATACATAAATATAGCATTACATCATCCGGAATACAATCAAGGTCCGACTACGGAACCAAATAAAGAAAGACAACCCCAAATGCTAGATCCCCGATCGCCCCAACTGGGCTCCTCTACTGATCGTCCAGAAAGGAAACATACTAACGTCCCGAATCCTCGTCGAACTCCCACTTGAGTTCGGTCGCGTCCCCTGCACTGGCATCATCGGCACCTGCATCTGTTTGGGAAGTAATCTATGACTCATGGGGACTCAGTAATCTCACAGCCTCGCGATCAAGACTATTTAAGCTTAAGGTAGGAAAAGAGGTAGTGAGGTGGAGCTGCAGCAAGCACTAGCATATATGGTGACTAACTTATGCAAATGAGAGTGAGAAGAGAAGCAAAGCACGGTTGTGAAGCTATAAAGATCAAGAAGTGATCCTGAAACTACTTACGTTCAAGAATAACAAAAGACTGTGTTCTCTTCCTGGACTCCGCCGAAAAGAGACCATCACAGCTACACACGTGGTTGATTCATTTTAATTAAGTTAAGTTCAAGTTATCTACAACCATACATTAACAAATTCCCATCTGCCCATAACCACGAGCACGGCTTTCGAAAGTTCAAAACCCTGTAGGGGTGTCTCAACTTAGCCCATCACAAGCTCTCATGATCAACGAAGGATATTCCTTCTAGCGGGAAGACCCGATCAGTCTCGGAATCCTGATTACAAGACATTTCGACAATGGTAAAACAAGACCAGCAAAACCGCCCGATGTGCTAACAAATCCCGATAGGAGTCGCACGTATCTCATTCTCAAGGCACACCGGATAGGTCAAGCTACGAGTAAATCCAATCCTCGAGGTGCCCCGAGGTGGCCCCGCAGGCTACCCGTTTCGTACCAACACTTAGGGGAGCACTGGCCCGGGGATTTAAAATAAAGAAGACCCTTGAGTCTGCAGAACCCAAGGGAAAAAGGCTTAGGTGGCAAATGGTAAATAAAGGTTGGGCCTTGCTGGAGGAGTTTTATTCAAGGCGAACTGTCAAGGGGTTCCCATAACACCCAACCGCGTAAGGAACACAAAATCAAGGAACATAACACCGGTTTGACGGAAAACTAGGGCGGCAAGAGTGGAACAAAACACCAGGCATAAGGCCGAGCCTTCCACCCTTTACCAAGTATATAGATGCATTAAAGTAAACAAGATATAAAAATGATATCCCAATAATAACTATGTTCCAACAAGGAACAAACTCCATCTTCACCTGCAACTAGCAACGCTATAAGAGGGGCTAAGCAAAGCAGTAACATAGCCAAACAACGGTTTGCTAGGAAAGGTGAGTTAGAGGCTGGACATGGCAACATGGGAGGAATGATATAGAAAGTGGTAGGTATCGCGGCATAGCAATAGAGCGAGCAACTAGCAAGCAAAGATAGAAGTGATTTCGAGGGTTTGGTCATCTTGCCTGCAAAGTTCTCCGAGTTGACGAAAGCTTGATCCTCATAAGCATACTCAACGGGTTCCTCTATCACGAACTCGTCTCCCGGCTCCACCCAAGGCAAGAATATAAACAAAGGACCAACAATCAATCGCAGTGCAATGCGCAAGCAACATGATGCAAAACATGGCATCACATGCGGGATGTGATATGCAATGCATATGTGAGCTCCGGAAGGAAAAGATTGAACCAGGCCTCAACTTGGTAAACCAAGCATGCCGCTGGAAAGATGAGTTGATTTTGGTCGAAATCGATATAAAGATCACCGGAATCGGATGCACGGTTTGCAAATGGCAAGCAAAACTATAACGGCACAATTTTGTGATTAACAACACGATGCCATCTAGAATGCAATAAAAAACTAAGCTACTACACTCCAACATAGCAAAAAAGCACATGGCAGTAATCTACTCAAGATGCTTGACAAAAGATGAACACTGAGCTTCAGCTAAATCAGACAAGAGCAGGTTCAAACAAGCATGGCAAAAGTGCAAAAGATATCAGCATCACAGACTTAGTGAAAATAACATCCCAGGAATTAACATCAGGAAGCAATGTTTAGAGCAAGCAAACAACATTCTACGGGAACAGAACATAGAAAATAAAGGCACGTAATGAATCCACTCAAAGCATAGAACAAAAGTCCCTTACTGGCCATAAGCCAAAAAGATTCAGAAGATATGATGGCACCCATGTAAACATAGCAAGTTCGTTAACAGATTCAGACTTAGCAGAAAACTGAGCATGGCATAAACAGAGTTATGAAGGCTTCTTTGCGAGCTTGATTCATTCAACACAAGGCATTGCATGACAAGATAAGCATAGCATCAGCAAGATGGCATGTTCATGAAGCTAACCATGGCAAGAACAAGTTTATATCATGCATGGATCAACTACAACAACCATGGCAAAATTGATTAACATGTAAACAATCTGCCAGGAACATTTTATAGCAAAAGTAGAGCAAGATTAAGTCATGCTAGGGCACTCCATAATTGCAAACAGGGACATGGATGGATAGATCACAACCATATGTCCAAATTATCCTTACTGAAGATACTCAAAACAAGCATGGATCACTCTGTAGCAACATGAATACATGGCATAAAAATAACAACAGAGCAATGACTTGGTGAAATTCTAAGTCCCTGGAATCAGCAATATCACGAGAGCTACTTTGCATGCTTGTGCTAGTCACCACATTGATCATAAAAATACATGGCATACACCCTTGTAAATATGGCATGGCATAGCCCAAAACATACGTAGAGCTCATGCCCATATGCAGCACACAACAAATGTAGCAAAAATGACAAATGCTCATACTCTGCTAAGAATCAACACCTAACATTTATAGCAATCTTGCATCAATGATTTGGGCATCAAGATGGAATCAAACAAGCATGTCACAATGGAACAAAATGAAGAGCACATCATGATGAACATTTTGATATATTGCACGCACAAAATGGAGCTAAGGTCACAGAGTTATGGCATGTTGAACAGGGCTTCAGAATGCAAAATAAAATGACTTAGTGGAGAAAAAATGAGGTCAACCGTGGATCTGGATCCAGATCTGGCGCACGCGGTTCGAGGTTCACCGGAGGAGTGGCCGGAGACGACGGGGACGGCGGCAGGAGTGGAGGTCCGGCGACGAGGGCGGTGCGGAGGAGCTCGGCGGTGGGGGCTGGAGCCGGAGAGGAGGCGGCGCAGGGCGGCACACGCGGGCGGCGGCAGTCGACACGAGGCAGCAGGGCCGGCGAGGTGCGAGGCGGCGCATGGCGGGCGGTTGCGGCGGCCGGAGCAGGCGGCGAGCGGTGAATCGGCGGCGGGGCGCGCGGATCTGGGAGGCGCGGGCGGCAGAGGAGTGCGCGGCTCTGGGGCCTGTCCCGGGCCTGGCGGGCCGGCGACGCGGGGGCGGCAGATGCGCCACGTGTCACGCATCCATTGGTGCGGAGCGGTGGCGTGAAAACGTCCAGCGGGCGGCGGACATGTCCGGTGGCGGCGGGAGCGATTTTTAGGGTTTTGGACCCGGAATTTGGAGAGGGGTTCACATATTTATACATAGAAGGACATGTCCAAATGAGGTGTAGTTTTCGGCCACGCGATCGTGATCCGACGGCGGAGGACATGGGATAGGTTTGGAAGGGTTATTGGGCCACTTTGGAGCGGTGTTGGGCTGCAACACACACAAGGCCTTTACGCTTCCCCGGTTAACCGTTGGAGTATCGAACGAACTCCAAATGGCACGAAACTTGACAGGCGGTCTACCGGTGGTGTACCAAGGCCGCTTGGGAAATCTCGGTCCATTCCCAGAAATTTTAACACCCGCTCACGAAAAGAGACAAAAGGGGGCGTCGGAGGACGTAGGAGTGTCGAATTGCAAAACGGACAACGGGGAAAACGCTCGGATGCATGAGACGAACACATATGCAAATGTGATGCACATGATGACATGATATGAAATGCATGACATGAAAAAAATGCAAAACGAAGACAAAACCCAACCACGAGGGAATTTCATAACTTAGAGCCGAAAATGGCAAGAGACGGAGTACAATTATGGCAAGTTACATCCGGGGTGTTACAACACTCCACCACTACGAAAGGATCTCGTCCCGACATCTAGGACTGAAAGAACTCCGGATATTCGGAACGGAGGTGATCCTCGCGTTCCCAGGTGGCTTCTCGGTCGGAATGGTGTGACCACTTCACTTTCAGGAATTTCATAGACTTGTTGCGAGTCTTGCGCTCGGTTTCTTTAAGAATAGCAACGGGATGCTCATGATAATACATGTCTTCTTGGAGATCAATCTCTTCGAAGTTGATGGTGCGGTCAGGAGTCTTGAAAACACTTGTGAAGCTGTGACATGTGAAACACGTCATGCATGTTTGCGAAGTTGGACGGGAGTTCAAGTTGATAGGCGAGATCACCTCTTTTGCCAATGATCTTGAAAGGACCCACGTATCTAGGGGCAAGCTTTCCTTTCATACCAAAGCGACGAGTACCTTTCATTGGAGAGACGCGGAGGTAGACATGGTCTCCTATCTCGAAAGCCAAGTCACGATGCTTGCTATCATAGTAACTCTTCTGGCGCGATTGCGCAGCTTTGAGATTTTCATGGATGACTTTGCACATTTCTTCAGCTTCTGTGATTAAGTCATTGCCAAGAAGTTGGCATTCACCAATCTCCGACCAATTAAGAGGAGTACGACACTTTCTGCCATAGAGAATCGTGAATGGCGCCTTGCCCGAACTTGCTTGGAAGTTGTTATTGTAGGAGAACTCGGCATATGGAAGACAATCTTCCCACTTCATACCGAAGGAAATGACACAAGCCCTGAGCATATCTTCAAGAATTTGATTGACTCGCTCGACTTGGCCACTAGTTTGACGATGGAAGGCTGTGCTGAAGCGAATGTTGGTGCCCATGGCCTTCTGAAAGGAGTCCTAGAACTTAGAAGTAAATATGCTTCCATGATCTGAAGATATTAATTGCGGAATACCGTGCAAAGAGACAATCCTGGAGGTATATAGCTCTGCCAACTGAGCTGCTGTAATAGATTCTTTGATAGGAAGAAAATGAGCCACTTTAGTAAGCTTGTCGATGACAACAAAGATAGCATCATTTCCGCGCTTGGACTTGGGAAATCCATTCACGAAGTCCATCTCAATATGGTCAAACTTCCATTCTGGAATGGCAAGAGGTTGGAGGAGACTGGCTGGCCGTTGGTGTTCTGCTTTCACTCTTCTGCAGACATCACATTCATTCACGAACTGAGCAATTTCTTGCTTCATTCGAGTCCACCAATACGACTGCTTGAGGTCATGGTACATCTTTGTACTACCAGGATGAATGGATAGAAGGGAATTGTGAGCCTCGGTCATAATGAGTTTACGCAGATCACCCTTAGGAACCACAATTCTATCCTCGAAGAATAGAGTATCTTTGTCATCAAGGCGATAGCACTTGTACTTGGGTTGTCTCTTGGCAATCCCATTCTTCACCTTCTTCACCATCGCATCAAGAAATTGTGCCTCATGAATTTGATCTTCCAATGTAGGAGAGACTTGGAGGTTGGCAAGAAATCCTTGAGGAACAACTTGGAGATTAAGTTTGCGGAAAGCTTCACAAAGGTCCGGTTGGAAGGTCTTGAGAATCAAACTGTTGCAGTAAGCCTTCCTGCTCAAAGTCTCTGCAATGACATTGGCCTTGCCTGGAGTATATTAAATACTCGGTTTATACTCTTGAATCATATTGACCCAATGAGTCTGCCTGAGGTTGAGGTTGGGCTGAGTGAAGATGTACTTGAGGCTCTTATGATCAGTGAATATGTCCACTTTCCTTCCCAACAAGAGATGTCTCCATGTTAAAAGAGCATGGACAACTGCCGCCAACTCGAGGTCATGAGTGGGGTAGTTCTTTTCGTTGGACTTCAACTGGCGAGAGGTATAAGCCAAAACTTTCTTCTCTTGCATTAACACAACACCGTGACCTTGCATGGAAGCATCATAGAAAACTTCGAATGGTTTGGATTCATCAGGAGGAGTCAGAACATGAGTTGTGACTAGCTTCTCTTTAAGGGTGTTGAAAGCAAAGTCACATTCAGGCATCCAGACATACTTCACATGCTTTTGGAGGAGGTTGGAAAGAGGCTTTGCAATCTTAGAGAAATTCTCAATGAATCTTCGACAATAGCTTGCAATCCCAAGAAAGCTTCGGAGCTGCTTAACATTCTGAGGTGGTTCCCAATTCACAATTGTAGATACCTTCTCCGATTAACAGCAATGCCCTTGGCGGAGATGATATGGCCAAGGTAGAGAACCTCATCGAGCCAAAACTCACACTTTGAAAACTTCTCATAGAACTGATGTTCTCTGAGCTTGTCCATCACCAATCTCAAATGCTTGGCATGATCCTCCTCGTTGTTGGAAAAGACCAATCGAGATACACCAAGACGAAATCATTTGTGTAAGGGTTGAATATGAAGTTCATCATGCAAGAGAATGTTGGAGGAGCATTGACAAGGACGAAAGACATGATAGTGTATTCGTAAGAACCATAGCTTGTTCTGAATGTTGTCTTGGGGATATCTTGTCCACGAATGTGAATCTGATGATAGCCCATATGGAGGTCAAGCTTGGAGAAAACTTGGGCACCTTTAAGTTGCTCGAAAAGCTCATTGATGTTGGGAAGTGGTACTTGTTCTTTATTGTCTTCTTGTTCAATGGGCAGTAGTCGAAACAAAGTCAGTCTGTGCCATCCTTCTTCTTGACAAAAAACACCACAACCCCATGGAGAAGAACTCGGTCGGATCAGACCCATACGCTCTTGTTCATCGAGTTGTTTCTTCAGCTCCTTCAACTCTTCTGGTCCAATCTTGTAAGGACGTTTGCAAACAGGTTCCGTGCTAGGCTCAAGATCGGTGACGAATTCAACTAGCCAGTGAGGAGGCATCCCTGGAAGTTCTTCTGGAAAGATGTCTTGATATTCACAAATGACTGGAATCTGAGAGATGGCATTCAACTCGCCCTTCTCATTGAGAGAAAATAGTCGAATGGTATCATGACGAGTGGCATAGATGATCACATCCTCAGACAAGTGTGTCAATTGAATCTGCCTGGTAGCAGAATCAAGCTGAGCCTTGTGCTTAGAGAGCCAGTCCATGCCGAGAATTAGATCAATATCTGAGTCACCAAGGACCATTGGAGAAGACAGAAATCTATAGTATCCCATCTTGATAGAAACATCCGGAACCACCAAACTCGCACTCAACCGTTTACCCGAAGAAACGATATCCATGGATTTGCCCAAATGAGAGGAAGTGAATTCATTGTTGGCAAAAAATGGTCTTGACATGAAACAATGCGATGCACCAGTATCAAAAAGAACTTTAGCGGGAATGGAGTTAACTGGAAGGTTACCCATGATCACTTTTGAAGACTCCTCTGCCTGAGTTGCGTTCATCATGTTGACCTTAGCATGCTTGGGATTGTGCTTGACCACTGCATTACTGGCAGATCTCACAGGAGGAGGAAGCGGAAGGCGCCTTTGGTTGAAGCATTTGTTCGCATAGTTCCCTTTCTGCTGACACTTGTTGCAAGTAACCTCTAAGAGCAGATAGTGATAAGGAGCACTTAACCTTGGAGCATAAGATGGAGCTTTGTTCTGATAGCCCGGGTTGGGTGGGTGGGAAGATCCATTCCCACATTTACTCTTCCGCTGATAAGGCTGACGGAATGGAGGAGGACGAGGCAACCAGAACTTCTATTGCTTAGCTGCCACTTGAGTTGAAGAAGAAGATGTAGTTGCATCCCTGACTCTCTTCTTAGAAGCGTCGCACTTGAGCTGAGCAGCTTCTTGCTTTAGTGCCATGTTGTAGAATTCATCATACTTGGTCGGCTCAAAAAGGACAAGAGCTATCTTGTTTAGCAAAGAGAGCGAGCCTCTAAAACAGGATATTGTATTGGTAAACAGGCATGTTGCCTTGCTTGAGGTTGCGGAACTCCTCACGCTTACTCTCAGCAACACTATTTTTTTGTACGTATATCTCCACTGGTCCCCGAACCCAAAATGTTGCCTCATTCCCATAAAACCAAGCGGCCCACACATATTAAGGCGTCGACTCAAACTCAATCCCTCTCCCGTTTACTACGACGTGGCCCCGCACGCTGTAGTACTCCTACAAACCCTACCGCCACACGCATCATCGGTTTTCTTCAAGAGGACGAGGGAGAAGCGGATTTGTAGTGGAGGCACTTTAAAAAACGGATTTGTAGTGGAGCCCCCTACCCTAGGTTTCCCTAGGTAGCTGCCACACACATCATTGGTTTGCTCTTTTCTTTATGCTCTTGCGCCCTAGAGTGAAATGATGGTTGCTCCGTCCGTCCAGCTTAATGCGGGAAAGGTGGGGCTTTGTGATTTGACCCCTTATCGCTCATTTACTACTACTGCGGCGCTACGACCGGGGTGTGATACGTCTCTGTCGTATCTATAATTTTTGATTGTTCCATGCCAATATTATACAACTTTCATATACTTTTGGCAACTTTTTATATTATTTTTGGGACTAGAATATTGATCCAGTGCCCAGTGCCAGTTCCAGTTCATTGCATGTTTCATGTTTCACAGAAAACCCATATCAAACCGAGTCCAAATGGAATAAAAACGGATGGAGAATATTTTTCGAATATTTATGAAATACGGGAAGAAGAATCAACGCGAGAAGGTGCCCGAGGGGGGCACGAGGCAGGGGGCGCGTGTAACACCCCGGATGTAATTTACCTTAATTGTATCCCAACTCTTGCCGTTTTCGGCACTAAGTTATTTTATTTCCTTGTTGTCGGGATTTTGTCTCCGTGTGTTGTTGTCTTTGTCATGCATCTCATATCATGTCATCATGTGCATTGCATTTGCATACGTGTTCGTCTCATGCATCCGAGCATTTTCCCCGTTGTCTGTTTTGCATTCCGGCGCTCCTATGTCCTCCAGTGGTCCTTTCTACCTCTTTTACATGTGCGGGTACTAAACGTTTTTGGATTGGACCGACACTTGTCATGCGGCCTTGGTTCACTACAGGTAGACCGCCTGTCAAGTTTCGTACCATTTGGACTTCATTTCATACTCCAACGGTTAACCGAGGGACCGAAAAGGCCTCGTGTGTGTTGTAGCCCAACACCCTTCCAAACTGGCCCAAAACCCACCTAAACCTCTCCCATCGTCTAGAGCGTTCGATCATGATCGCGTGGCCGAAGACCGCACTTCATTTGGAGCTTCCTAGCTCCCTCTACGCATATATAAAGACCCCTCCATTTCATTTCCGGATCCCTACACCCCCTAACCCTAGCTTCCCACCTCTCTCCGCGCCGAACATTGTCCGCCGGCGCCGGACACGCCTCGCCCCGCCACTCATCTCACGCCACGTGGCACCGCCGGCCTCCACCGCGTCGTGGCCCACCCGGCCCGCGGAGGGCCCCCGAGGCCCGCGCGCCCACCACCGCCATCCGGAGTCCGCCGCCGCCCGCCTTCGTCCTCCCGCGCCGGCACCGCCCGCCACCTACGTCTGCCGACCACCGCCGCGGCTGCCACCGGTGCCCGCCGCCCCGTCCACCGGCGACCGCCGCCCTGTCCACCGACGCCCACCGCCCCGTGCACAGCGCCGCCCTCGCGCGCCGCGCTGGCCGGCCTCCTCCTCGTCGCACCTCGGCCCGACTGCTGCTTCTTCTTCTCTGGCGAGCTCCGGCGACTTCGAAGATGAACCACGATCCACGTGCAAACCGGATCCAGATCGGGAATTGGTTGACTTTTATCCTCGAAACCCTAGATTTGTTGCAATCTTTGACATGCCGTAACTCCGCATCCGTAGCTCCGATTCGTGCGTGTAGCATATCAAAATGTTCGCCTCGACGAGTACGTCATTTCGTCTCATTGCATAATTTTCATTTGAGCTCATATTGATGCCCGAAATGTTGTTGGAATAGGGCTATGTGGGGAATATGTCAGATCTGTTTCAGCAAATGGCCTTTTTGTCATTTTTGCCATGATTAATGTGCGCATGCTATGATCCTGAGCTCTACATGTGTTTTGTTGTATGCCATGTTATCTTTACAGAGGTGCTTGCCATGTATTTTTGTGATATTCGTGGTGACTAGCACAAGCGTGCAAAGTAGCTTACTCAATGATGCTGATTTCAGGGACTTAGAATTTCACTAAGTCCTTGTCCTGTTTTTGTCTTTATGCCATATGTTCATGTTGTTTCCTAGTCATCCGTGCCTCTTTTGAGGATGATCAGTAAGGATGTTTTGTTAATATTGTGGTGCTCTATCCATCCATGTCTTTGTTTGCATTTATGATCACCCTAGCTTGAGTCAATCGAGCTCTACTTTTGCTATAAAATGTTCCTGCCAGATTGTTGGCATGTTTAGCGATTTTGTCGAGGATGTTGCTATTGGTCCGTGAATGCTATGATGTTGTTCTTGCCATGTCTAGCATCTATGCCATGTCTTCTTGATGGATCTATGCTTAGATTGTCATTCCATGCTCTGTAGTGAGTGCATCGAGCTCGTAAACATGCCTACTTGTTAATCTGTTTTGCATGCGCCAGTTTTTCGATAAGTCTGAAACTATTTATGTTTTTGCTATATTCACATGCTTGCAATTGTATTTTCTGATCCCTTTTGGCTCAAGGTCACTAAGGGACTTTTGTTATATGCTTTGATTAGCTTCATGCCATGCCTTGCCTTGCCATGATATGTTCCTGTAGCATATAGTTCTCATGCTCTAAAGATTGCTTCCTGATGATAAATTCCAGGCTTGTGTTAATTTCACTAAGTCTGAAACATGTTATCTTTTGCACTTTTGCCATGCTTGTTTGAACCTGTTAATGAGTGAATTAGCCGTAGCTCAGTGTTCATCTTTTGTCAAGCATCATGAGAGTATCCCTTCCATCTGTTTTGTTGTCATGTTTGAGTGTTGTAGCATATTTATCTTGATGCACTTAGATGGCTACTTGCTGATTATCGCAGACCGGTGCCATATTTGTTTTTCTTGCCATTTCCAAACCGTGCATCCGATTCCGGTGATCTTTATATTGATTTCAACCGAAATCAACTCCTCTTTCCAGTGGCACTCTTGGATTTCCAAGTTGAGGCCAGGTTCAATCATTCCTTTCCAAATCTTGCATATGCATCACATACCGCATCCCGCATACCATACCTTGTTTGCATCATGTTGTTTGAGCATTGCACGTGGTTGATTGTGTTACTTTTGCTTGTTGTTCTTGTTTTGGTAGAGCCGGGAGACGAGTACGTGAACAAGGAGCCTGTTGAGTACGCTTACGAGGATCAAGGCAATTCTGAGAACTTTGCAGGCAAGATGACCATACCCTCGAAATCACTTCTATCTTTGCTTGCTAGATGCTCGCTCTTTTGCTATGCCTATGCTACGATACCTACCACTTGCTTATCATGCCTCCCATATTGCCATTTCAAACCTCTAACCCACCATGTCCTAGCAAACCGTTGTTTGGCTATGTTACCGCTTTGCTCAGCCTCTCTTATAGCGTTGCTAGTTGCAGGTGAAGATTGGAGATCGTTCCTTGTTGGAACATGTTTATTTGTTGGGATATCACCATATTATCTTGTTTATCTTGATGCACCTACATACTTGGTAAAGGGTGGAAGGCTCGGCCTTATGCCTAGTGTTTTGTTCCACTCTTGCCGCCCTAGTTTCTGTCATATCGGTGTTATGTTCCCAGATTTTTGCGTTCCTTACACGGTTGGGTTATAATGGGAACCCCTTGACAGTTCACCTTGAATAAAACTCTTCCAGCATGGCCCAACATTGGTTTTACCATTCGCCACCTAGCCTCTTTTTCCCTTGGGTTCCGCGGACTCAAGGGTCATCTTTATTTAAACCCCCAGGCCAGTGCTCCTCTAAGTGTTGGTCCAACCTGTCAGCTGCTGGTGGCCACCAGGGGAAACTCTGGGCTGGCCTACCGAAACCTTGGACAATCCATTGTGCCCTGAGAACGAGATATGTGCAGCTCCTATCGGGATTTGTCGGCACATTCAGGTGGCTTTGCTGGTTTAGTTTTACCATTGTCGAGGATGTCTTGTAACCGGGATGCCGAGTCTGATCGGATTGTCTTGGGAGAAGGAATATCCTTCGTTGACCGTGAGAGCTTGTGATGGGCTAAGTTGGGACTCTCCTGCAGGGATTTGAACTTCCGAAAGACATGCCCGCGGTTATGGGCAGATGGGAATTTGTTAATGTCCAGTTGTAGATAACCTGAAACTTAACTTAATTAAAATGCACCAACCATGTGTGTAACCGTGATGGTCTCTTCTCGGCGGAGTACGGTAAGTGAACATGGTGTTGGAGTAATGCTTGATGTAGGTTGTTCTAGGGTCACTTCTTGATCATAGTTGTTCTACCGTGCTTTTTCCTTATCTTCTCACTCTCTTTTGCGAATATGTTAGCCACCATATATGCTAGTCGCTTGCTGTAGCTCCACATCGTACCTTTACCTTACCTATAAGCTTAAATAGTCTTGATCGCGAGGGTGCGAGATTGCTGAGTCCCCGTGACTCACAGTTTACTTCCAAAACCAGATGCAGGGACCGATGATACCGTTCCAGATGGTATGACCGAGCTCAAGTGGGAGTTCGATGAAGACTCTCGCCATTACTACATGTCTTTCCTAGATGATCAGTAGAGGTGCCCAGTTGGGGCGATCAGGGACTTTGTCGCATTTGGGGGTTGATCTTCTTTTTGGTTCCATAGTCGGACCCTGAGTGTATTGGATGAATGTAATGACTTATTTATGTATTTGTGTGACGTGGCGAGTGTAAGCCAACTATGTACCTTTCCCCTTTATTTATTTACATGGGTTCTTGTGAAGATTACCTCACTTGCGACATTGCTTTCAATGCGGTTATGCCTCTAAGTCGTGCTTCGACACGTAGGAGATATAGCCGCATCGAGGGCGTGACAGCGCGCCTGCCCCCCTGGGCGCGCCCCTACCCTCGTGGGCTCCCCATAAGGCGGTTGCTGCTATTCTTTGGCCGCAAGAAAGCTAATTTTCAGAGAAAATATGGGCAAAGGTTTCAATCCAATCAGAGTTACGGATCTCCGGATATATAAGAAACAGTGAAAGGGCAGAATTCGAGAACGCAGAAACAGAGAGAGACAGATCCAATCTCGGATGGGCTCTCGCCCCTCCTATGCCATGGAGGCCATGGACCAGGGGGGAAACCCTTCTCCCATCTGGGGAGAAGGTCAAGGAAGAAGAAGAAGAAGAAGGGGGCTCTCTCCCCCTCTCTCCCGGTGGCGCCGGAACGGCGCCGGGGCCATCATCATCAGCGCGATCTACACCAACACCTCCATCATCTTCACCAACATCTCCATCACCTTCCCCCATCTATCTACAGCGGTCGACTCTCCTGCAACCTGCTGTACCCTCTACTTGAACATGGTGCTTTATGCTTCATATTATTATCCAATGATGTGTTGCCATCCTATGATGTCTAAGTAGATTTTCGTTGTCCTATCGGTAATTGGTGAATTGCTATGATTGGTTTAATTTGCTTGTGGTTATGTTGCTGTTGTTTGGTGCCCATCATATGAGCACGCATGTGGATCACACAGTAGGGTTAGTTGTATGTTGATAGGACTATGTATTGGAGGGCAAGAGTGACAGAAGCTTCAACCTAGAATAGAAATTGATGCATACGGGATTGAAGGGGGGCCAATATATCTTAATGCTATGGTTGGGTTTTACGTTAATGAATGTTAGTAGTTGCGGATGCTTGCTAATAGTTCCAATCATAAGTACATAAAATTCCAAGTCAGGGATGACATGCTAGAACTGGCCTCTCCCACATAAAACTTGCTAACGGTCTAGTAAGGTAGTCAATTGCTTAGGGACAATTTCGCAACTCCTACCACCACTTTTCCACACTCGCTATAACTAAATTTATTGCTTCCTTACCTAAAACAGCTGCTAGTTTTTATTTACGTGCTCTTTATATTCTTGCAAACCTATCCCATTACACCTACAAATTACTTCTAGGTTTATACTTGTTCTAGGTAAAGCAGACGTTAAGCGTGCGTAGAGTTGTATCTGTGGTCGATAGAACTTGAGGGAATATTTTTTCTACCTTTAGCTCCTCGTTGGGTTCGACACTCTTACTTATCGAAAGAGGCTACAATTGATCCCCTATACTTGTGGGTTATCAAGACCTTTTTCTGGCACCGTTGCCAGGGAGTTATAGCGTGGGGTGAATATTCTCGTGTGAGCTTGTTTGCTTTATCACTAAGTAATTTTTACTTGCTGTTCTAAGTTGTTCTATATCTTTAGTTATGGATATGGAACACGAAATACCAAAAAATTAGGTGTACTCATGGAGATGGGGAACCTCCTAAAACCCTCGATGCTGGTTATGTGAAAAATATTATGTACTACTTTGATAATCCTGAGAAAACGCCATTCAATTATGTAATGGGAGACATGTTGGATCAACGTGGAATCTTTAGGGATTATCGCTTGACTCAAAAAGGGAAACTATTATGGGATCAAATTCATATGTTGCTTTGGTATGCTCGGGAACTATGCTTCAGATATGATTATACTTGTTGCTCTAGGATGAAGGCTCCACACCTTCCCTTTTCATGCAAATTTAATGATAATGAAACCTTGGATTCTTATGCTAGAGGTATATATGATTACTATGATGTGGAACGAATAGAAGAATTTGTTGCTTTTAAGGGTGCATGTGAAATTGAATCTTTGTTTAAAGAATTTGAAGATTATGATGATTCAGTTTATAGACCTAAAAAATTAGCTATCCTTAAATATTGCTATGAGAATTATTAATACAATGCTGATATTGATGCATTTATTGAGAAAGTCTTCGCTGTCTAAGAAGAGACTAATATTTTGCAGGAGTCTATGGAAGAAGAAATTAATGACATTGTGAGCTCATTCTATGAAAAAGATGAGGAGGAGAGCAAAGAACAAAAGGATGAAGAGCGGATTGATCACCCGTGGCCACCTTCTAATGAGAGTAACTCTTCAACTCATACATTGTTTAATTTCGCTTCGTGCTTACCGAAGGATGATTGCTATGATGAATGTTATGATCCCGTTGATTCTCTTGACATATTCCTTTTTGATGATGCTTGCTATGCTTGTGGCCAAGATGCCAATATGAATTATGCTCATGGAGATGAACTTGCTATAGTTCCTTATGTTAAACATGAAATTGTTGCTATTGCACATACGCATGATAGTCCTATTATCTTTTCGAATTCTCCCGACTACACTATATCGGAGAAGTTTGCCTTTATTAAGGATTATATTGATGGGTTTCCTTTTACCGTTGCACATGATGATTTTGATAGATATAATATGCATGTGCTTGCTGCTCCTACTTGCAATTATTATGAGAGAGGAACTATATCTCCACCTCTCTATGTTTCCAACATGATAAAATTGCAAGAAACTGTCTATACTATGCATTGGCCTTTACTATGTGTGCATGAATTGTTCTTTTATGACATGCCGATGCATAGGAAGAGAGTTCGACTTCGTCATTGCTTGATATATGTTGCTTTGTGCTCACTACTAAATGCCAAATCATGGCTAATTAAAATTGGCTTTGATATACCTTGGGATCCGGGTGGATTCACTACTTGAGCACTATATGCCTAGCTTAATGGCTTTAAAGAAATCGCCGCCAGGGAGACCACCCAGAAGTTCTAGAGAGTAATTTATTTCTGTTGTGTGCTTTTATAAAGTTTAGAATAAAAATAATGTGCCAAGGTTTGCCATTAGGTTGTTTACATTGCTTGTTGGTTTGTGCGGTGCAGGACAGAAACTTGGGCTGTTGTGCGCGATTTTACATTTTTTACTAGAACGTCAAACAGTTCTGAAACTTTTGCACTGTATTTATGTACAAATTTTTTATTTTTACTAATTTTGGTAGAATTTTTGGAGGACCATAAGTATGGTGAATGTTCAGATTACTACAGACTGTCCTGTTTAAGACAGGTTCTGTTTTGATGCATAGTTTGCTTGTTTTGATGAAACTATCGATTCCTATCAGTGGATTAAGCCATGGAAAAGTTATATTACAGCAGCTATAATGCAAAAACAAAATATGAATTGGTTTGCAACAGTACTTAGAGTAGTGATTTGCTTTATTATACTAACGGATCTTACCGAGCTTTCTGTTGAGTTTTGTGTGGATGAAGTGTTCGAAGATCGAGGATGTCTCGATGTGAGGAGAAGAAGGAGAGGCAAGAGCTCAAGCTTGGTGATGCTCAAGGCACCCCAAGTAAATATTCAAGGAGACTCAAGCGTCTAAGCTTGGGGATGCCCCGGAAAGCATCCCATCTTTCTTCAACAAGTATCGGTATGTTTTCGGATTCGTTTCGTTCATGCGATCTGTGCAAATCTTGGAGCGTCTTTTGCATTTAGTTTTCACTTTTATTTGATGCACCATGCTGGTATGAGATAGTCTATGGTTGATTTATGGAAAGCTCTTTGCACTTCACTTATATCTTTTGAGTACTTTTGCTACCGTTACCACTACTATCATATTACTTTGCTACTAAATACTTTGCTGCAGATACTAAGTTTCCAGTTGTGGTTGAATTGACAGCTCAGCTGCTAATACTTGAGAAAATTATTTGGCTCCCCTTGTGTCAAATCGATAAATTTGGGTTGAATACTCTACCATCGAAAACTGTTGCGATACCCTATACTTGTGGGTTATCAGAGTGCATGTGTATGTGTCAGTGTTGCACGCCTGCATGCGTGCGTGTGTTCGTTATGTGTATGTGTCAGTGTTGCATGCCTTCATGCGTGCGAGTGTTGCGTGCATGCATGTGTATGTGCGGGGTGAGGCTACACGTCAGTCGACTGACTTTTTCATCTATGGCCAGTATATTTTCCAGCCGTTGGATACGAAATCAAGGGCCTGAAGTTTATCTTCAACCTCCACCCCCTGAGCCGCCATCCATCGCCGGCCGAACCGACGGCCGCCACCGCCCGCCCAGCCATCCCTCTAGCCCCCCCCCCCCCGCCCAGCTTTTTCTCTGGCAATCCCCACGCCACCGCGCAATCACCATGCCCCCCCACTGCGGGCGACTGCCAACAAGAGGTCTCACGACTTCAAATCCCCACCGATAACTAATTTATTAACATTTATGTCCTTCATATATGCGCTGACGGGTGGGCCCTATGGTAATGTGCGCTGCTGAATGTGGATCGTTTGACTGGTCAATTGATCGTGTCATCAACAAATTACGGAGCTGTATTGTGAGCCAGTGACCGTATGATCACCCTAAAATGTATTTTATTAACACAGTACGGACTCAAACTACCATTTCTTTCTTTCATATATACGCTGACAGGTGAGCCCCATGGTTACGCGCCCCGATGGTGCAACACTAGTTGCGCCACGTGGAACGTTTGACTGGTCAATTGATTGTGTCATCAACAAAACACAGAATTGTACGGGTGAGCCAGTGACCCTATAATAATGACATGTATTTTTTTAACACGGTACAGATGCAAGCACTCATATATAGGCGCAAGCACTCACCGCTAGAAGCGCACACACGCAGACCCTACCCCTATGAGCACCTTCGAGAGAGTGAGCCAACATATGATTTTGATATTTTACGAAGTCACCATAGGTGCCTCGTAGTCGAGTGAAATGTCTCCTCTCACTGAATGCACATTGCTGGAAAAATACTGAAATTAACCTAGGATAAATGCGAGCACCAGGACTTTAACCATGGTGGTCTCGAGAAACCACTATCCTCCTAACCATCCAACCACAGGTTGGTTAGCACCACAAAATGTATGTGCTGACTGTGATGAGCTTATTCTGAAGTCCATAGACCATATCGTGCTTTCGCTTCCAATACAATGACCGTAAGTGTCATCAACAGAATACAAAGCACGCATCAAATACAATGTCCGTCAGTGTCATCAACAAAATACGGAGACGTATCCTGAGCTAGATAGCGTATGATCACCACGAGAATATATACGGTGAACGTAATGAGCATATTCTGAAGTCCACCGACTGTATAGTGCTTTCTCTTGAAACACAGTGACCGTCACGCGTGAATGTGTCATGGGCATGCATACTTTTAGAGGGCCGAGAGATAGTTTGTGCGCGTATGTGAAAGTGGTGTAGAAAGAGGGGGAGTCCGGTGGAGACAAGGAGAGATATGCCCTTTGTTTCTCTTTCCCGTGACTAATATTTTAGGAAAAAATATAAATATTCACAATGCAGGACAAATATTTTTGGATGCACCATGCAATTAACTTTCATGTATAACATTGTGCTATCGTATATGCTTATTTTCTTAGTGGCTGATTGCGTGTGTGTTGTGATGGGCACATCATTTCTAGTTGGGGTGGGCACATCATTTCTAGTTGTGGTGGGTCAACATGAGGACTCATGGGTCGGTTCCATCCTATGCCGCATAGGTTGGACCGAGACGCATTATACGAAGACCCATGTGCAGGACTCGGCGTACAACATGAAGCTACCAGAGTCGTGGAGGACTCTATCCCCGCTGGTGATAAGCCAACTATATATGATTTGTAACCCTAGGCACCGACTATGTTATAGAAGCCTCAGGGCTAGTTCGTCGATAGTATACACACACGCACAATGCCTGATATTCACATGTACTTTGTACACACCCTTATCACTAATATACAGTACCAGGAGTAGGCTTTTTCCTCAACTGCAAGGGTCCGAACTTGGGTAAAACATTGCCTCGTATTGCCATCCAGCCTAACAGTCAGGGATATCCTACCAAATGATCTGATGGAATCATATCTGCCAACTACTAAGAGAGAGGTGTGTCCGGGGGGGGGGGGGCAATGTGTGCGAGAGAGGCCTAAAGACAATGTGCATGCGGGAGACACGTAGGCACATATATGTGCATATAGAGGGCTAGTAGAGACCGTGCGTGTGTATATATGCACGTGAGAGAAATAGTGTTTTCCAACTGAGATTAGTGAAAAGAGTGGTACATAGTAGTTAGAGAGAGATATATATAGAGGGAGTGTGTGCGTGAGACACCCCGACACCCCGGGAGAGATTGTGAGGATGTGTGAAAGAGAAATGCTGATGTATATAAAGTGTGTGCACTTATGCGTTAGATAGAGAGAGATATAGCATGTTTGTGAGAATGGGCCGAGGCATAGTGCATCTACGTGTAAAAGGCGGTTCTACGCATTAAATTAAAATATAAATGGCATTATTATTTTTGGATTAGATCATGAATTTTGCAATTTGCGTATGAACGAAAATCGGTCTATCAGACACCCATACTCTATTGAATTCTAACATATGCATGTGTTTATTTCATATTATTGATCCATAGAGTGAGCGGTTTGAAATACAGGCAATGCATTGCTTTTGCAATTCATATATAAACATTAATTAGTGCGCTCCATGTTGTTAGTGTGAAGCAGTTTATATATTTGTCACTTACATGGATACATTCCAAATTGCTAGCTATGAAACAGAATACATGTTGAATTCAACATAAAGAGGGTTTTGAAGATTCGAATTCATAGGAAGTGCATTCATCTATTTTAACCCGAGATAATGGCATTTGTAAATCAGATCTAAAAGTGGGCATCAATCTTTGTTGTGCGTTTGAACATGCTATATATTCATACGCATGTCTAACTATTTTTTTGCAACCAAGGAGATTATATCTGGAACCATGCATGAACTGAGGTAAGTTGCATATTTTTTAATATATACTCGTGTACAATGTATATTCAAATGTACCCCCTCCATTCCAAAATAATCATAGTTTTAGGATTTTCAAGAGTAAAGATTTGTGAAGTTTGACATATCCTGAAAGTTCAATTCAAGAGAACTGAAAATGTTAATGCTTCTGCTCCCAAATATTGAACGAAATGCCAAATAAGCCTCTGGTCACACTAAACCACGCGAGACTAATGTTTGGTGGTAGGAAATTATTGTCCTGACTCTGGCACGTGTAGCCTATTGGCCCAATGTCCAAAGGTCTAAACCAGGGTAGGTTTTTAAATTCACCAACACGCCAGTCTCAACCGCCTCTGAGAAGCATTCATATGCCGTGGGCACCTAAACACCCATGCGCTCGGCTGAAATCTATCCCGCCCACCATTTGGGACACCTGAGACTACTATCCTACCCCCAACCCGCAATATGTCTGAAATTTTAGATGGGGCCAAAGTTTGTAACTTTCCCCAAATTTCAAACAAGCGCGTCCCAAACCGAAACATTGTTCACCCTTAGTTTCCCCCTCCCTCCGTTTCCCCATTCATACTCCGCGGGCACCAAAACGCCCTCTCCACCAGCCATGAAACTCCAGCATCCTCCGTCCTCCACCCTATCACGCCCAATCCACCGCCACCCTCCTCCATCACGCCGGAGCCGATACCCTGACATCGTCGCCCAACGCAACTACAACCGCAATGCCCTCAAGGACTTAGCAGCTGAAGCCGAGGTAGAGCTGCCTCCATGACACCGATGCCGACGTGCGCCATACCAGAACCACTTCGACCACGCCGTCCTATGCCTCACCGTTGCCGCTCCACTATCGTAACCGTCCACAACATCGGAGTTGTTCCCGCTATGCCGTCGTTCGCTACCTCAGATATGGTTCCCCGCCGACGAAAGACGACCACTGCACCACACACAACAACTTTGCCATGGTTTCATCCAAGGGTCCACCGTCATCAACAACTTCTCGTTTCCAGCAAACCACAAGAAGATCAGTGGAAAAACAGAAGGAGGACATAGCACTGCCAGCAGAAAGAGGTACTCCTCTTCCCTTATTCGTGCAAATCTTACATCTCTGCTCACACCGTATTCATCCCACGAAAGAAACTAGTTGAGCACTTCGTACTGCATCTTCTTCGTGATACTAAATGCATAAGATTTCCTCCCATTTACTATTTCACCTTTGCTAGAGGTCAGTAGCCCGCCTGGATTTCAATTCAGGGTCAGTCGAATCGCAATCAAAAGAAGCAGCACCCGCTTACGCGCGCGGAGCACCTAGTCCGCATGTTCGCCAGGGAAGCGGCGCATCGGTGTCTATCATAAGGTGCAGGGCGCAGGAGCTGCTTGCACCCGATCTGGAGGTCGGCGGGGCTTGAAGGGATGGTCGGGGAGCGGTGCCAAGCACGGTGATGCGGTGAGTTCGAGGGGAGGGCGGAGGCAGGGGACTGGGCCGGTGGTCACTGGCATTTCGAGGAAGATCGTAACACTGACTGGCTGGAGGTAGATGAAGGCGATCTTCCCATTCTTTGTACATCGGATGGTGCAGAAAAAAATGGACTGTCCTATTTGTTTTCAGCCAATTCTTATTTTCATAGGGCCACACGTTGTGGTGTGCTGGAGGAGCATCTGCATTTCGCAGCCATCCCTGTGCTCATATTTCAAAATCCTAGAATCTAGTAATTTCGTGTGCCATGCATGTTGTAGATCTGTCATATGTCTCCCATCATTTTTTTCTCACCGACCTGCTATCTGCTACCTTTAAACTATACTACTTGTGCACACACTTCACCCATACTCACACTATTGTTTTTTTATGTATGGGTATTTCAGACTCTGATGCAGTGTTGATGAATACAAAAAAGAAAAGACAGAAGTTGCTCCAGTGTAATTCGAAGATAAGCACTAAGCGTCCCAGCACTCTAAAGGGTGAAGTGCCAGCAGATGGAGACAGTAAACGTAGCTCTGTAGTTGATGATCTCAATTGCCATACACAACCATACCAAGTGCTTGCTTTAACTTGGCACTGTCAAATGTGGTTGCATGTTCCATATAGTGTTTAGCTTGTATTGCTTCCAATTTGGTTAAATTGCGTCAGCTTACTTTACACATTATACCTTTGATAATGACATGCCTTCCTGTTTTTGATACTACTACATATGTCTATTAACCATGTTCATACATCAAACTAATGCTCTTTTGTATCCCTCATCAATCACTTATAACGAGACAGTCACTCCGGTGGGTTACTGTGAGACGCACTACTTGTTTAAAGAATGCAGTGTCATCCTCCCCACATGATTCTCAAGAAACAGCAAGGCTAAATGAAGATAATCAACGTAGCCCTCTAATTGATGACCACAAATCCCCCACACCACCATCGCAGGTGATTGCTCTTACTTGGCAGTGTGATATGTGGTTGCATGTTGCATATGGTGTCTACCTTGTTATGCTTATAATTAGGGTAAATTGCATCTGCTTAGTTAACACATTATACCTGCGAATATGACATGCGTTCCTGTTTTTGGTACATATTACGTCTTTCTATTAACCATGTTCTTAATCAAACTACTTTTCTTCTGTATCCCTCATCAATCACTTTTGGCGAGATACCTTCAAGTTGACAGTGTAATATTGGTTGCATCTTGCATATCATTTCAAAAATGTATTGCCTCTAATTTGTTGAAGTACCACTTATAATGAGACACATCTAACTTGGTAGAGTGATTTTGGTTGGATCTTTCATATGGTGTCTAGATTGCATTGCTTCCAATTTGTTGAAATGCCTTCTGCTTAGTGTTTTTCGTACATATTCCATCCTCCTAAAATGTGGTTGCCATACATAAAAGTTGTGTACGTTAGTATCATGCATCAACGAATTTGGAAGTGCGAATTTCATTCCTTTTTCTTGTGTGTTTACTTGACAAGGCAAAATCTAAAAGGACGAAGGCACGAAATGATGGTGGTCCTCTAGAGCAACCGACACAGATGATCTCCGCAAATTCTCCTGCTACTCCTACTGCAGTGCAAGTTCGAAATCTCATCTCCCCTACTCCACAACCCCAGGTGCTTGCTCTAACATGGCAGTGTGATATCTGGTTGCATGTTGCATATGGTGCCTAGCTTGTATTTCTCCTAATTTGTTAAATTGCATCTCCTTAGCTTACACATTATACATGTGAATATGACACGCCTAGAGAAAAATAGGCACATCTAGAATACCAAATGCACATCATTGGATACATAATGAGTTGTATTTTCAGATTGTACATGTTTAGTATTGTAGATGTAGGCAGTTTTCTCTATACACTTGGTCAAAGTTCACAAAGTTTGACTTTTAGAAAAATCTATAGGCACTACATTGTCTAACGGAGGAAGTATTGCTTCTAATTTGGTCAAATACAATTGTTAGGCCACCCTTTTAATTTGGCAGAGTGATATTGGTTTCATCTTTCATATGGTTTCTAGCTTGCATTGCTTCTAACTAGTTCAAACACCTTGTGCTTAGTTTACACTTTATACATCATACATGTCAATATGTCATGTCATCCTGTTTTTCATACATATTCCATCCTCCTATCATGCGTCTGTCTTACATGAAAGTAGTGCTCATCAGTATCATGCATCAATGAGTTCTGAAGAGCAAATTTTATTCCTTTTTCTTGTGGGTTTGACTTGACAAGGCAAAATAAAAAAAAGAGGAAGGAAAAGAGTAAGGAAGGCGATGATGGTGGTCCTCTGCAGCAACTTAAACGGAGCATTTGTACGGATTCTCCTTGTACTGCTAGTGCATTACAAGTTCCAAGTCTCTGCGCCCCTACTCCACCATCAAAGGTGCTTGCTCTAACTTGGCAGTGTGATATCTGGTTGCATGTTGCGCATGGTGTCTAGCTTTTATTGCTCCTAATTAGTATAAACTGCATCAGCTTAGCTTACACATGATACGTGTGAATATGACACCCTTTTCTGTTTTTGGTACATACTATATCTGTCTATCACACCATGTTCTTACATGAAACTACTCTTCATGTGTATCCTGCGTTAGTCACATATGATGGGACACCTTTAAGTTGGCACTGTGATATTGGTTTGTGTCTTGAATATGATTTCTAGCATGTAGTGCTTCTAGTTTGATGAACGCCACCTATGACAAGACAGTTTTAACTTGGCAGAGTGATATTGATTGCACCTTCCATATGGTGTGTAGATTGCAATGCTTCTAATTTGTTGAAGTGCCTTCTTCTTATTTACCACATCATAGGTGTGAATATGTCAAGCCGTCCAGTTTTTCGTACATATTCCATCCTCGTATCATGACTTTGCCTTTCATCAAAGTAGTGTTCGTCAGTATCATGCATGAATGAGTTCTAAAGAGCGAATTTTATTCCTTTTTCTTGTCGGTTTGACGTCACAATGAAAAATCAATAAAGAGGAAGGAAATTTGTAAGGCATTGGATGATGGTGGTCCTTCCGAGCAACTGAAACAGAGGGTCTCTACAGATTCTACTCCGCCATCCTCAAAACAAGATTCGCAAGACAACGTAAGGCTAGACAGTCAACGTAGCTTTGTAGATGATGAGCACATCTCCCCTACTCCACCATCATAGGTGCTTGCTGTAACTTGGCACTATTATATGTGGTTGCATGTTGCGTATGATGTCTAGCTTGTATTGCTTCTAACTTTGTTGAATTGCATCTGCTTACTTTACACATAATGCCTATGAATATGACACGTGTTCCTGTTTCTAGAACATACGTGTAGATGATGAGCACATCTCCCCTACTCCACCATCACAGGTGCTTGCTCTAACTTGGAACTGTTACATGTGGTTTCGTGTTCCATATGATGTCTATTTTGTATTGCTTCTAATTTTCTTGAATTGCATCCACATAGCTTACAACTTATACCTGCAATGATCACTTACCCATAAGACACATTTAACTTGGGAGTGTGATGTAGGTTGCATCTTGCATTATCTTCTAGCTTGTATTGCTTCTAATTTCCTGAAATGGCACTTACGACGAGACACTTTTTACCTGATAGTGATATTGATTGCATGTTCATATGGTGCCTAGCTTTCATTTCTGATAATTTTTTTTGAAACGCCTTATGCTTACTTCTTTTCATACATATTCCATCCTCCTATTGTACGTCTGAATATGCAATGCTATCTTTTTTTGTATATATTCCATCCTCCTATCCTGCGCTTACCTTACATCAAAGTAGTGTTCGTCTGTATAATGCATCAACCAGTTATGCAGAGCTAATTTTATTCATCTTCTTTTGGTCTTTACATCATAAGGCAATATCAAAAAATAGGAAGGAAAAGAGTAAATTAGGGGATGTTGGACTCTCTAGATTTGCCACTGCTACTGCTAATGAAGTTGAAGTCCCAAGTCCACATGATGAGTTCATCTCCCGTACTCCACCATCGCAGGTGCTTGCTCTAAGTTGACAGTGTGATAATTGGTTTCATGTTGCATATGTTGTCTAGCATGTATTTCTTCTATTTTAATTAAATTGCACCTGTTGAGTTTATACGTTATACATGTGCATATGACATGCCTTTCTATATCTAGAATACACTGCATCTATCAATCATACCATGTTCTTACATCAAAGTACTGATGTTGTGTATCCTGCATCAGTCACTCATGATTGGACGCTTTTAACATGGCAGTTTGATAGTGGTTGCATCTTGCATTGATTTCTATGATGTACTGCTTCTAATTTTTCAAAATGACACTTTTAACTAGGCAGAGTGATATTGGTTGCATCTTTCATATGGTGTCTAGCTTTCATTACTTCTATTTTCTTGAAAATCCTTCTACTTAGTTTACACATCGTAGCTGTGAATATGTCATGTCGTCCTGTTTTTCTTACATATTTCATCCTCATACGGTTGTCTTACATCAAAGTATTGCGTGTCTGTATCATGCATCAATGAGTTCTGAAGAGCGATTTTATTATTTTGTGTTGTGGGTATGCCTTGACATGGCAAAGTCAAAAAAGAGTAAGGAAAAGAATATAGTAGGGAATGGTGTTACTCGTCGGGTGAAATGGAAAAGGATCTTCCCTCGAGATTCTACTGGTACTTATAGGGTAGTAGAAGGTCCAAGTCCACCGGCTAAATCTACAAACACAGTATCACCTGCTCCAACAGCTGCAGCATCCGCTTCAACTGTACCAGCATCTCAACGAGTTACTCATTCGTTTGCTCCGGAACTGGACAGTTCCCAAGCTGCATTCACACCTAACACTACTTCTGAAGCACTGCGGACACAATAGGACTTGGCAAGATCAGATGAACCTCATGAGGGCCAACACCAAGACGGTACCTGATCGAATCAAGTTGCAGTTGCATGCTCCTTTATATGTACTCTCACAGTTTGATGTGCACTAACACTTTCCATATTCATTGTTGAACTAGCACCACGGCGCAAGTGGAAACAGACATAAAGGATAATGCTTGACAGATTAACAAAATCTAAAGGAGGAAGAATGGAGATCCATTTTGAGGCAGCTTTAAAAAGTCCACGTGATGCTACAAAGTCAGCCAAGTTAGTATCAGAGGCAGCCATTGCCGTTAGGTGTCATGCACGTATCCTCCCAACATGGATCCAGCACAGGAATGAGAAAGACAATACCCAGTTTAACACCTTCCTTGACCATTTATCCGTAAGTAATGTTATTCATCACAATTTGTAATATTGTCTTGCTCTGTGTCATACTTTCTAGCTTCCTCCTAATAAGACTCACATTCTTTTTTCAACAGATGAGGTTCAAGTTGGATCCGAAAGATGATGCAACTGAACAAGCATGCACTCATGTTTTTCAGTCAGCTCTGCGACAGTATCGGTACCACCATAGAAAAACTCACTTTGAAGACAAGGCTAACAATGAAATCGCCCAAACATCTCTAGTGGAATATATTACAGATCAAGACTGGACAACCCTTGTTAAACACTGGTCTGATCCAAAGTATCAGGTAGGGTATATGTATTTGATCAGACCACATATTGAACTTCTATTTATGTATGTGCCTTACAAGTATATCTTCTTCTAAGCTAACTGTTTGAAGAACAAGACCAACCTTTCTAAAGTGAAATTCTGACAGACAACAGGATCTCGTAGCTATATTCCACACTGCGAGGCTCTTGTAAATAGCTGCTCCTTCCTTCTTTTTTCGATGCCATATTATCGTATCTATATTGACTTGTTCCAAATACAGAGGAAAACCCGTGCGGACCAAAAATAACTTGAACCGAATGCAGTGCAAATCTTCAAGGATTGCCACACCAGCAAGATGAAGTGCATGAGCACACCAGTTGAGGCCGCTGTTGTAAGTCCTTACTCCTCCTACCTTTGAAATGATTGGGAATATGACGTGTTCATTTAACTGCTTCATTTGCAACCAATGTCAGTTACTCTATTCACTTTTATACACAGTTGTCTTAACGTATCATTTCACCTTACATGGTTTAAAAGAGATGAAGGGTATTCTTTTGGTCTTGATCTGTAGTCTAGTTGTGATGTTCACCTGCGCACACAATGATACAATACCATGTTTGTTTTATATCTGTTTGCCCATGATATGAAAGATGTCTCTTTATCCTACTTTAAACCATGTCTCTTTATCCTTAGATGTCAAAGAAAGTAAGGAAATAGACAATAACATAGGCATGCTACATGGACATATGTTCCGAAAGTGATTTTATTATGTAGTTGGCACTACAATACATGCTAATGTATTACAGTAGTTCACCAAAATAAGTTATGTATAAACGTGAAACCTACTTTGTTTGTTTTTGTCTCATTGGTAACTTATCTTGTACAGTAATCTACAAGTTCAAACTTTTAGCAAGCTATGGAAAAAATGATTGAACAACCACAACCACCTGAAGGTGATGAGGCTACCACCTGCACAATGTCACCTCTTGTTGTAGTGTGTCAGTATCTCTCCACTAACAGTGCAAAAGCACCTTCCTACGTAATTCTGGGTTGGTTGTCAAGGTAACCTCGTCCAAAATCACCAACAGAACAAAATCTTCTGGCTAGACAGAGTGATATATTTGTGCTCCAGACACAAGTCCAATCCGTAATGGACGTTGTGTCAGAAACAAAAATAGTGGTTGACAAATGTCGTGAAGATATGAATGGTTTTGAAACCACACTATCAGACATTTGCTTCGTTGCTCAAGAGCAATGGCAGAAAAAGGGGAAGATCGTGTTGCTCCATCAGATTCTACAGCCTGAAACATAAGCACTCAAGTCAAACGATATGTGCTTCTATACATCTGATGGTGCTTTTATCTGCAAGGACTGTAAACTTTATGCCAACAAGCCTTTTGTTGTATGGTTGGAATTTATTTTGTTGTGATGCTGGCAATGGTTGCAGTAATTACAACGCTATTTTTGTATAGTGTAGGTTTATCTTAGTAATGTATTCGGCCGGAAGCTTCGTAGGAGCCCAACATGCCAACATTCGTCGAGCCCATTCCAATTGGGCTAAAAATGATTCTGGGCCTAAATCAGCATAAGCTTTCATATTTTTCTGGTTGGCCCGTGTCCATAGTGGGCCTTTAACAGGCCTAAATATAATTTGGGCCCTCAGTAATAATAGGTCATTTACATGTGTAAATATCTCGAGCCCATAAAAAAATGGGCCTTTAGTAGGCCGAAAGTAAGATTGGGCCCTGATTATGCCAAATAACCCACTGGTCTTAGCAGGCCGAAATGGTGGCCCATTTAAAATGCGGATCGTCCACAGCCAAAAATTCAAACGGGTCGTCGATACGTCTCCGTCGTATCTATAATTTTTGATTGTTCCATGCCAATATTATTCAACTTTCATATACTTTTTTGTAACTTTTTATATTATTTTTGGGACTAACATATTGATCCAGTGCCCAGTGCCAGTTCCTGTCTGTTGCATGTTTTTTGGTTTCGCAGAATATCCATATCAAACGGAGTCCAAACGGGATAAAAACGGACGTAGCTTATTTTTGGAAAACATGGAAAATTTGGAAGGAAAATCAACGCGAACCAATGCCCAAGGTGGTCACAAGGCAGGGGGCGCCCCCCCCCCTTAGGGCGCGCCCCCTACCCTCGTGAGCCCAACGTAAGGCGGTTGACGCTCTTCTTTTTCCGCAAGGAAGCTAATATTCGGAAAAAAATCACGGCGAAGGTTTTAGGCCAATCGGAGTTACGGATCTCCATATATATAGGAAACGATGAAACAGAGCCAGAAGAGAACGCAGAACTAGAGAGAGACAGAGAGATAGATCCAATCTCGGAGGGGCTCTCTCCCCTCCTACGCCATGGGAGCCAAGGACCAGAGGGGAAACCCTTCTCCCATCTAGGGAGGAGGTCAAGGAAGAAGAATAAGAAGGTGGCCCCTCTCCCCCTTGCTTCCGGTGGCGCTGGAGCGCTGCCGGGGCCATCACCATCACCGCCATCTTCACCAACAACTTCACCGCCATCATCACCAACTCTTTCCCCCTCTATGCAGCGGTGTAACCTCTCTCTTACCTGCTGTAATCTCTACTTAAAGATGGTGCTCAACGCTATATATTATTTCCCAATGATGTATGGCTATCCTATGATGTTTGAGTAGATCTGTTTTGTCCTAATGGCTATTTGATGATCGTGATTGGTTTGAGTTGTATGTTTTATTATTGGTGCTGTCCTATGGTGCTCTCCGTGTCGCGCAAGCATGAGGGATTCCCGTTGTAGGGTTTGCAATATGCTTATGATTTGCTTATGGTGGGTGGCGTGAGTGACAGAAGCACAAACCCGAGTAAGTAGGTTGTTTGCGTATGGGATAAAGGGGACTTGATGATTTAATGCTATGGTTGGGTTTTACCTTAATGAATCTTTAGTAGTTGCGGATGCTTGCTAGAGTTCCAATCATAAGTGCATATGATCCAAGTAGAGAAAGTATGTTAGCTTATGCCTCTCGCTCAAATAAAATTGCAATAATGATTACCGGTCTAGTTATCGATTGCCTAGGGACAAATAACCTTCTTGTTGACAAATGCTCTTTACTTTAGTTGTGTCCTTACTTTAACAGCCCCTAGCTTTTATTTATGTGCTCTTTACTTTCTTGCAAGCTTACCCAAAAACACCTACAAAGTACTTCTAGTTTCATACTTGTTTCCGGTAAAGCGAACGTCAAGTGCGCGTAGAGTTGTATCGGTTGTCGATAGAACTTGAGGGAATATTTGTTCTACCTTTAGCTCCTCGTTGGGTTCGACACTCTTACTTATCGAAAGAGGCTACAATTGATCACCTATACTTGTGGGTTATCAAGACCTTTTTCTGGCGCCGTTGCCAGGGAGCAATAGCGTGGGGTGAATATTCTCGTGTTTGCTTGTTTGCTTTATCACTAAGTAATTTTTATTTGTTGTTCTTAGTTTTTTTCTATCTTTAGTTATGGGTAGGAAACGCAAAATACCAAAAAAATTAGTTGTACCTACTGAACCAATGGTTGAAGAACCACTCAAAATCTATCACACTGTTGAAGCTTATTACTTGGATCATCTTCGATCCCTATGTGCTCGTGCTGAAACCCCAACTAGCCTAGTTGAGGGAAAAATCTTTAGATGAGCATGCTTGTTATGTGCGACACCGAATATCTCAAAAAGGGAAACTTTTACAGCATCAAATTAATACTATGCAATGCTATGCTTGGAATTTATGCTATTATTATTATTTTACTTGTTGTTCTGAAAACCCTAAGAAACACCTTCCCTACCAATGTGAGTTTATTGATAATGGAATCTTATCTTCATATGCTAAGTGTGTTTATAATTACTATGATGTTCAAAAAATTGAAGAATTTGTTGTTTTTAAGGGTGCTTTTGAAATTGCTTATTTGATTGAAAAGTATGATGCTACTCTTTACAAATCTGAAAATTTTGCTATACTTGAATATTGTTATGAGAATTATGCTTCTAGTACCTATGTTAAACAATATATTGAGGAATACTTCGTTGTCCAAGAAGAGACTAATGTTTTGTAGGAGTCTATGGAAGAAGAAATTGATGAAACTGTGAGCTCATTCGATGAAAAAGATGAGGAGGAGAGCGAAGAACAAAAGGAGGAAGAGCAGATTGATCACCCGTGCCCACCTTCTAATGAGAGTAACTCTTCAACTCATACATTGTTTAATTCCCCTTCGTTCTTACCGAAGGATGATTGCTATGATGACTGTTATGATCCCTCTGATTCTCTTGAAATATCCCTTTTTGATGATGCTTGCTATGCTTGTGGCCAAGACGCCAATATGAATTATGCTTATGGAGATGAACTTGCTATAGTTCCTTATGTTAAACATGAAATTGTTTCTATTGCACCCACGCATGATAGTCCTATTATCTTTTTGAATTCTCCCAACTACACTATATCGGAGAAGTTTGCACTTTATTAAGGATTATATTGATGGGTTGCCTTTTACCATTGCACATGATGATTTTGATAGATATAATATGCATGTGCTTTCTGCTCCTACTTGCAATTATTACGAGAGAGGAACTATATCTCCACCTCTCTATGTTTCCAACACGATAAAATTGCAAGAAACTGTTTATACTATGCATTGGCCTTTACTATGTGTGCATGAATTGTTCTTTTATGACATGCCGATGCATAGGAAGATATTTAGACTTCGTCATTACTTGATATATGTTGCTTTGTGCTCACTACTAAATGCCAAATCATTGCTAATTAAAATTGGCTTTGATATACCTTGGGATCCGGGTGGATTACTACTTGAGCACTATATGCCTAGCTTAATGGCTTTAAAGAAAGCGCTGCCAGGGAGACAACCCGGAAGTTTTAGAGAGTCATTTATTTCTGTTGAGTGCTTTCATATAGTTTAAAAACAACAAAAATAAAGAGGGGAACCTCAAACTTTTTCAAAAAGGAAAGCGAAAGTGAGAAAGACGAGCATTGTTGAAGTGGGAAGCTAGCCTTGAACTTTGTTCATGCTCACAGAAACTTTGTGAATCTTGATTACAGAAACTTTTCAACAAAAATAATTATCCCCTTGCACAATTCCATTGTATTATAAAAATAATGTGCCAAGGTTTGCCTTTAGTATGTTTACAATGCTTGTTGGTTTGTACGGTGCAGGACAGAAACTTTGGCTGTAGTGCGCGATTTTCATTTTTTACTGGAACGTCAAACGGTTCTGATTCTTTTTGCACTGTCTTTCTATACAAATTGTTTATTGTTCCTAATTTTGGCAGAATTTTTCAAGTAACATAAGTATGGTGAATGTTCAGATTTCTACAGACTGTTCTGTTTTAGACAGATTCTGTTTTTGATGCATAGTTTGCTTGTTTTGATGAAACTATCGATTTATATCAGTGGATTAAGCCATGAAAAAGTTATACTACAGTAGACACAATGCAAAAACAAAATATGAATTGGTTTGCAACAGTACTTAGAGTAGTGATTTGCTTTATTATACTAACAGATCTTACCGAGTTTTCTGTTGGAGTTTTGTGTGGATGAAGTGTTCGATGATCGAGAAGGTCTCGATGTCAGAAGAAGGAAGAGAGGCAAGAGCTCAAGCTTGGGGATGCCCGAGGCACCCCAAGTAAATATTCAAGGAGACTCAAGCGTCTAAGCTTGGGGATGCTGGGGAGGCATCCCCTCTTTCTTCAACAAGTATCGGTATGTTTTCGGATTCATTTCGTTCATGCGATATGTGCAAGTCTTGGAGCGTCTTTTGCATTTAGGTTTTTACTTTTCTTTTATGCACCATGCTGGTATGAGATGGTCCTTGGTTGATTTATAGAATGCTCTTTGCACTTCACTTATATCTTTTGAGTATGGCTTTATAGAATGCTTCATGTGCTTCAGTTATATCATTTGAAGTTTGGATTGTCTGTTTCTCTTCACCTAGACAACCGCCATTTGTAGAATGCTCTTTTGCTTCACTTATATTTTTTAGAGCATGGGCATATCTTTTGTAGAAAGAATTAAAACTCTCTTGCTTCACTTATATCTATTTAGAGAGATGACAGGAACTGGTCATTCACATGGTTAGTCATAAAATCCTACATAAAACTTGTAGATCGCTGAATATGATATGTTTGATTCCTTGCAATAGTTTTGCGATATAAGGATGGTGATATTAGAGTCATGCTAGTCGGTTAATTTTGAAATTGAGAAATACTTGTGTTGAGGTTTGCAAGTCCGTAGCATGCATGTATGGTGAACCGTTATGTAACAAAGTCGGAGCATGAGGTATTTATTGATATTCTTCCTTATGAGTGGCGGTCGGGGATGAGCGATGGTCTTTTCCTACCAATCTATCCCCCTAGGAGCATGCGCGTAGTACTTTGTTTCAATGACTAATAGATTTTTGCAATAAGTATGTGAGTTCTTTATGACTAATGTTGAGTCCATGGATTATACGCACTCTCACCCTTCCATCATTGCTAGCCTCTTCGGTACCGTGCATTGCCCTTTCTCACCACGAGAGTTGGTGCAAACTTCGCCTGTGCATCCAACCCCCTGATACGATACGCTCTGTCACACATAAGCCTCAATATCTCCCTCAAAACAGCCACCATACCTACCTATCATGGCATTTCCATAGCCATTCTGAGTATATTGCCATGCAACTTTCATCATCATCATATACATGACTTGAGCATTTATTGTCATATTGCTTTGCATGATCGTAAGATAGCTAGCATGATGTTTTCATGGCTTGTCCGTTCTTTGATGTCATTGCTACGCTAGATCATTGCACATCCTGGTACACTGCTGGAGGCATTCATATAGAGTGATATCTTTGTTCTAGATATCGAGTTGTAATATTGAGTTGTAAGTAAATAAAAGTGTGATGATCATCATTATTAGAGCATTGCCCCAGTGAGGAAAGGATGATGAAGACTATGATTCCCCCACAAGTCGGGATGAGTGTCACACCCTAGCTAGTCATGCATCAGAGTGTGTGCATCATGTTTAAAATTCCATTTAATTTGAAATGGGGATTTGTGAAACCCTCAGAATCATTTTTGAAAATGATCCAAATAAAAATTTCTCCAAAAGGGTCCAAGAAAATGCTCATGTTGCTCTCTGAAAATATTGGACAGAGATAAAAATCAAACCAATATTTTTAAGAGCTCATAGGTATTTATTTTGGGCATTTGGAATTAATGCATAAATATTTGCATTGGAAATATATTAATTATATATATTAATATATGTCCAAATATTATGCCAATTATAAAGGATCTCTGGAATAATATATCTAGCTCCTGCAAAAATTGGCATAAGGTAAATAAATGATTTAATATTTTATTTAAATCAAAACAAATGTCAGAAATTAGAAAACAGAAATAATTAAAAGGGAGAGCTTACCTGGGCTCCTCCCTGTGCAGCCCAGCCAGCTGGCCGGCCCAGCCAGCAGGCGGCCCAGCCGCCTCCCTCCTCTGTCGTCTTCGTCCTCGACAGAGGGAGGGGAGTGTGGCCGGCGCGCGCGCGCGCCACCGCGCCACGCCACCTGCTCGGCTGCCTGCCTGCCCTCCCCTCCTTGCTCGATGCCCCGGACGACGCCACGCCTCCCCCCTGCTCTCTCTCACTCTCCCTCAGTTCCTCCCTCCTCTCCCTCGCTCTCTCTCTCACACGGCCGAACACCACCCTCGCCGCCGTTCGCCATAGCAGCCGTCACCGGCCACCCCTCGCTCCCCCGACTAGCTCAGGAGCTCCGCCTCGACCCCCTCTTCCTCCCCACCGATCCACGGGTCTCCGGAAGCCCTGCATCGCCGCCTACGTCGCCGTTCCCCTCCTCGGCCACCGGAGGTCATCGCCGTCGATTCGCTGCACTCCGGCCGTCCCCGAGCCCGCTAACCATCCCTGCAGCTCCGCGGTGAGCCACTGATTCGATTCCCCCTTGCCCCGTCGTCCCTAGCCTCCTGTAGCTGCCGCCCCCTTGAGCTCCGAAGCTCGACGCCGCCGGCGATGTCGCCGTCGTGGCCACGGTCACCGTAGCGCCCAACCGAGCACACCCACGCCCTCACCGCACCGCGTAGAAGCCGTAGGTGCCAACCCCGCATCCCCGCAGCCGTTGTAGCCTCGACCCCGAGCTCAACCGAGCTCCGGCAGCCGCCACGGTCGTCGCCGTCGACGGTACAGGCCACCCCAGGCACGGCCACCACCACCGTTCGACGCGCGGGAGCAAGGGCTCTCCAACGAGCCCAAGCACGGCCTCGCCCGTGCCCTGTAGCGCGATCCCGCATCGCGCCGCCGTCTCGGGCCTCGCCGGCGTCATGTCGCCGGTGGGTTTGACCCACCTTGACCACGGCAGGAACCCCCCTGTGTCCCTGACAGGTGGGCCCAGCCCTGTAGCTAATTAGGATTAGCACTAACCGAATCAGTTAAACTAACTAACCCCCCCCTGACACTGACAGTGGGCCCCAGCGCCACTAATCCCTAATTAGGATTAATTTAATCCTGTTAAACCCCCCCTGTCACTGACGTGTGGCCCCCACACGTCAGGTTTGACCTCAGCCAGCCGCAGTTGACCACTGACGTCATGCTGACGTCATGCTGGCGCAATATATATAATTCTGGATTTAATTTAAATCAGGAAATTCCAGAATATTATTTAAACTTCAAAAAATCATAACTTTTATTCTGTAACTCCAAATTGGACAAATTATATATGAAAAATGATCAGAAAAATCCAATCTATCCATCTGTACTATTTTCATGCATGATCAAACAAGTTAAATTGATGTTTCAAGCAGAACAAGGAAAAGCACTTTAAAGGCCATGTTTGAGTTTGAAATTTGAATCTTTGATTCAAATTTGTTCAAACCCTTCTGGTTTTAGTTACATTAGCCCAACACACTCATATTGCCATGTTTCATGCATGCATCATATTGTTGCACATTGTTTGGTGATGGTTGTGTATCGGTGTTCTTTGCGGCAGGTTCTGCCTCCGAGGAGTACCGTGATTACCCTAACGAAGAACCGTATCAGTGCATCGAACCATCAGGCAAGCAACCAACCATTTGATCATATCGATACAATCCCATGTTCTCGCTCCTGCTCTCCTTTACTGCATTAAGACAACGCGTTTCAAACTGCTGTGTGCTACGGTAGTTGAACCCATTTCCTCTGCATGACCTGTCATTGCCACAGTAACTAGATGAAACCCACTAGCATGTGTAGGAGTTGATTGAGCCATATGTATGTGTTGTTCCTACCTTGCTATGCCTGCTATGCTTAGAGTCGTGTCAGGTCTGGTTCATCTGGGTGATGGCTAGAGTGAAATGATTATGTCGGTAATGAGAGTGGTGTGGTGAACACGATTTGGTAAAGGTATCGATGAGAGGCCATGTAGGAGTACATGGTGGGTTGTTTCATTGAAGCCGACCTTAAGCACTGAGATCTGTATGTGTGATTTAAGATACAGCTACTACCATGCATTGGGCCCTGAAATATGACCCCGCTCGACTTCTTATTCACCCTAGCTCTCTGTCCAGGAGTTGCAAGTAGTTTCTGGTGTTTGTAGCCTACTGGAGGCCGTGGACAGCGCTGACCGTAGGGGTGGGCTGTGATGCGGTAGGTACGTGGCACGGTGTACCGAATACCCGTTAGGTATCTCGGGAACCCTGTTCACATCGTTCGGGGCCGTATGGGAAACCTCGGCCGGACTCCCTGCGGATGGAACCTGAATAGGCGATAAACCTGGACTAGAGGCTTAAGTGTTTAGGTAGGTCGTGGTCTACACCCACGTCGGCTTTCGCTTGAAGTCTGCCGAGCACATATCGTGTGCAGACGCTAAGTGGTGGAAACATGTATGAAGAAGTACACCCCTGCAGGGTTATCATAATCTATTCGAATAGCCGCGTCCGCGGTAAAGGACTACTTGGTTGCTTATACAGTTCATAGACAAGTAAATGGAAACTGTTAAAAGCCTCAAGATAAGTGTGAGTGCCGAGGATGGCTCTTCCGTAGGAAGACGGAGGTGGATCCTCGGTAGTGTATTGAAGTGGTGAGTAGTGGACTCGTGTGCGCAAAACCATTTCAAGTTGGAGTATCGTAGGATAGTCTAGCCAAGAGTCAAAGCTGGCTTGCTGCAATAACTCCACCAACCCTTCTTGATGATATGCATGTATGTAGGATCTGATGTAAGTCTTGCTGAGTACCTTTGTACTCATGTTGCTATAATTTACATTTTTTACAGAAGACGCTGCAACCCCTTCTGATGGGTTCTATGTAGACGTTGACATCAACGAGTAGGCTAAAGGCCCAGGTGGTGACCCTGAGCTTGTGAAGGACCACGTAGTATAGCTAGGCTTTCCAAGCCTCTTTTACTTTACTAGTTGTCTGTACTCAGACAATGTACTTCCGCTGCTGGTTTGTATGACTGTATGACTTGAATGCTGGGTCGTGTGACCCGTATCTTTGTGTATGCTATGTATGGCTCCCTGAGCCTTAAATAAAGTACTTGTGTCGTAGAGTCATGTTGTGATGCTTCGTTGTATTTGCACATATCGAGCATATTGTGTGTATGATTGAAATGCTTGGTATGTGTGGGATCTGACTATCTAGTTGTTTATCTTTAGTAGCCTCTCTTACCGGGAAATGTCTCCTAGTGTTACCGCTGAGCCATGGTAGCTTGCTACTGCTCTGGAACACTTAGGCTGGCCGGCATGTGTCCTTCTTCGTTCCTGTGTCTGTCCCTTCGGGGAAATGTCACGCTTTGAGTACCGGAGTCCTGTTAGCCCGCTACAGCCCGGTTTACCGGAGTCCTGCTAGCCCAGTGCTACAGCCCGGACCCACTTGCTGATGACCGACACGTTCGAAGCTGGGTCATGGATGCCTGTCCCTGTAAGTCTGTGCCACTTTGGGTTTACGACTAGTCATGTCAGCCCGGGCTCCTTATCATATGGATGCTAGCGACACTATCATATACGTGAGCCAAAAGGCGCAAACGGTCCCGGGCAAAGGTAAGGCGACACCCGTGGGGATACCGTGCGTGAGGCCGCAAAGTGATATGAGGTGTTACCGGCTAGATCGATGTGACATCGAGTTGGGGTCCTGACAGCGTTGGCATCAGAGCCGGACTGCCTGTAGGTTCTCCAAGCCAAACTGGTCGATGTTGAGTCTAGAAATTCTTTAGTTATATGTAGGGGAATTGTTTGTGGGTTGGAACGTAAGGCTCTTTTTACTCCTTTATCTTATGACATTCTGATCTGAGTCAGTCCATTCTTCCACCGGGGGTTAAGGAATTAGGATCTATTCTCTCTATCAGGATCACGTGTTACTAATCAGTAGTACCTTATAAGTTTGATGGATACAAGCCTAGTTCAGTTCTTCTACCATATTATGTTGTTAGGATGGTCTCAGAACTTTGATATGATGATGTTGAGTGTGTACGAAATCCTTTGTCAAATGTCTCAAATCCTTCTTGAGCATTTACAGCTGTTATGCTGCCGAAATTTTGCTAGAAATTCTAATGCCTTTGCATTATGATTGTGCTTTCAGATGGCCACTCGCGACCTCAATCAAGTGGTTCGCCTGACTCGATGCCTAGATGTACCCGGCCATACTGCCAAGTTGGTCAGGGTAATGACTGAGGCTGGATACCGCTGGTATCCTGAGTACACGGTCGAAGAGCAATTCCGAGACTTTAATCAAAGCCAGTATCTCTGCACTGTCAGGATATTTCCATCTTATCCTGGATCCACCGAGCCCCTTCACTGCTCCTATGGACTCGGGGTTACTATTGAGATGGCTGTGCAGGACGCCGCCTACTCTATGATGACCATTATGCGAGTCAGATCTGGTCTATTTCGGGACTCTGATTTCCGGTATATGCCAGGATCACTTCCGGGAGCACAAGGGTATCTCCAGGCTATCTATGCTGACCCCACTCAGGAGGATTCACGGACTCGCACCACTGCTGAGATGCTCGAGGATAAGGACCGTGAAAATCGGGCCTTGAGGTTAGAGCTTTTCAATACCCGTGCTGACCACTGGGCCACTTTGACCCGGTTCGCACCGGCGGTGCAAGCTGGATATTCAGATATGCGCGATCTCTATCCTGTGAGATCTGCCCTGCCAGACGTGATGGGTTGGCGTGATGTAGGAGGCATCACCCCACCTCGCGGCCCCCGCAGGCCACCGTCTGTTGGTCCAAGACCTCATCCTAGCCCCTATGGTCCACAAGCTCCGCGAGATCGTCTGTTTCCGGATGATCATGTTGAGCTTCCAGGCTATGGAGGTGACTTCTACGAGGACTACTACGGATCGGTCTGAGTTAGTGGTAGTATCACTAGTTCGCACTAGCTGTGTCATCTATCGCCCCGCGTGACTCGTGGGATATGACCTAGTTGTACTCTTTCCGGAGGTGTAGAAAAATAATGTATAGGAGCTTGGAATGCCTCCGATGAGATGTAATCCTCTTTCACCGTAATAGTACTTTGTTTGGTCTTGTACTAAACCCTGTATGGTGTGTATGACGATGGAATAAAGAAGCAGTCTCTGTATCTACCATGTCATACGGATGATCATCTTGCATTTCGAGTTATTCTTTACATTCTGTATCCTATGTCGGAATTTTATCATCCTGACTAAATCATTGTCTTGTTTACCTAGGATGGTCAACACGCGCGCTAACCCTGCTTCTCAAGAGCAGGCCGAAGGCAGTGAAGGCAGGAATGAAAATCTGCCTCATCCTCCTTCCCTAGCCGAGGTTATGATGGAAGCTGAGAGAAACAAGCGGGAGACCAACCGTTTGTTGGAGCGTATTGAACAGAATACAGCACACCATCAGAGGACTAACGTGGTGTCACTCAGTGATTTTATCAAATTACATCCACCCACGTTCCACCACTCCGTCGAGCCTCTCGACGCTGATGACTGGCTTCGCAGTATCGCTCACAAACTGCGTTCCGCGCTGGTAGCGGAGGCTGACAAGGTCACCTTTGCTGCATATCATCTTGAAGGCCCCGCCAGTCTATGGTGGGAGAATTATGGAGCTATGCGCCCAGCGGGCCATGTCACTACTTGGGCTGAATTCAGCGAGGCTTTCCGTGAACATCACATTCCGGAGGGTCTCATGGACCGTAAACGTGAAGAATTTTGCAGTTTCACCCAAGGCCGACTCTCTGTGGATGCTTACAGCAGGGAGTTTGGTAATCTCGCACGATATGCAACCGAGGAAGTGTCTACTGATGCCAAGAAGCAAGCAAGGTTCCGTAAGGGCCTTAGTCCTGAGCTTCGCCGCGACCTCCGTCTGCATGAGTGCACATCCTTTCAGAAACTTGTTAACAAGGCCATCAGTGCTGAAACTGGTCAGACTGATTATGATGCAACACGCAAGCATGGCCGTGACATGGGTTCCTCATCCGGTGCTGGTCCTCAGAAGCGCCGCGTGTGGGTACCCAACACCGCCCTGCCACCCAGGTTCACACCGAGGCCACCTTTCCAGACGCCTCGCCCTGTTCAACAGTCTGCTCCAGCCAAGCCCTATGGGGGTCCAACTAACAATGCTCCTCCACGTACCAGTTCCGTGACTTGTTTCAAGTGTGGGGAATCTGGTCACTATATGCGTGAGTGTCCCCAGACCAACCCCAACCAGTCTGCTAAAGCTGTTGGCCGTGGCAAGCCGACAGGAAAGATATTCCACGCCAAGCCGGTCACCGCTTCACGTGGCCATGTCAACTGTATCTCTGCCGAAGAAGCTCAAGAGGATCCCAACGTCGTTCTCGGTACGCTTCTTGTTAATTGCCACCCGGCATCTGTTCTTTTCGATACAGGAGCCTCTCATTCTTTTATATCTGAAAATTATGCTCGTTTGCATAATGTCGCATTCGGTGATATGCCAACCTCTATGGTAATTCAAACTCCGGGATCCAAATGGCAAACTTCTAGAGTAAGTTATGGAAATGAAATCCAAGTCGACAGACTTGTTTTCCTCGCGTCTCTGATAGCCCTTAAATCTTCAGATATTAATATCATTCTGGGTATGGACTGGATGTCAGCTCATCATGCCCAAATTGATTGCTTCTCTAGGACTGTTCAACTCACCCATCCTTCGGGGAAGATAGTCAATGTCTTGACCCGAATAGCCAAGCGACAATTATATTCTCTTAACGCCAGCCCTTTGCCAGACCTTGAGGACATTCCGGTAGTCCGTGACTTCCCGGATGTCTTCCCAGAGGAATTGCCAGGTGTTCCACCTGACAGGGATGTTGAGTTCGTAATAGACCTCATCCCCGGAACCGTTCCGATTGCTAGAAGACCTTATAAGATGGCACCCCTAGAGCTAGCCGAGCTTAAGAAACAACTCGATGAGTCCTTGAAAAAGGGTTTCATCCGACCTAGCTCTTCTCCGTGGGCTTGCCCCGTCCTATTCGTCAAGAAGAAGGATGGTACGGACCGGATGGTTGTAGATTACCGACCTGTCAATTTGGTCACAATCAAGAACAAATATCCGCTTCCCAGGATCAACGACCTGTACGATCAGCTCGCTGGATCCTCAGTCTTTTCCAAGATGGATTTGAGGTTGGGCTACCATCAAATCAAGATCAGAAACGGGGACATCCCTAAAACGGCCTTTGTTACTCGTTATGGCCAATACGAGTACACCGTCATGTCCTTCGGTTTAACCAACGCTCCAGCCACCTTTTCTCGGTTAATGAACTCAATCTTCATGGAGTATTTGGATAAATTCGTCGTAGTTTACCTCGATGATATACTCATCTACTCCAAGAACGAGGAAGAACATGCCGAACATTTAAGGCTAGTGTTGAAGAAACTTCGAGAGCATCGCCTTTATGCCAAATTTTCTAAATGTGAATTCTGGTTGTCAGAAGTGACCTATCTAGGTCATGTAATATCTGGTAAAGGTATTGCTGTTAACCCTGAGCGAGTTCAAGCCGTCCTTAATTGGACTCCACCTGAATCGGTCAAGCAAGTTCGGAGTTTTCTAGGCTTAGCGAGCTATTGTCGCCGCTTTGTCGAGAACTTCTCCAAGGTTGCTAAACCTCTAACCGAACTCCTCAAGAAAGATAAGAAGTTCGAATGGACTCCACAATGTGAGCACAGCTTTCAGGAACTGAAAAGACGCCTGACCTCTGCTCCCGTACTGGTACCGCCAGACTTCTCCAAGGACTTTGTTATCTACTGCGACGCCTCGCGACAAGGACTAGGTTGCATTCTCATGCAAGATCGACACGTAATTGCTTACGCCTCACGGCAATTGCACCCACATGAGGAGAATTATCCTACTCATGATCTAGAGCTTGCAGCCGTAGTCTATGCACTTAAGACCTGGCGACATTACCTCCTCGGTAATCGTTGCGAAATATTCACTGATCACCAAAGTCTGAAGTACATTTTCACCCAACCGGACCTGAATCTCAGGCAAAGACGTTGGGTTGAATTGATCACAGACTTCGACTTAGGAATAACCTACACCCCAGGGAAAGCCAACGTCATGGCTGATGCGCTAAGTCGTAAATCTTATTGTAACAACCTGATGTTACAACAAGGTCAACCGCTTCTCCATGAGGAATTTCGGAAGCTTAACCTTCACATTGTACCTCAAGGTTTTCTTTCCACCTTGGTAGCAAAACCTACTCTTACGGATCAAATCATCGCTGCCCAAAAGCGAGATAAGGGAATATCTAAAATCAAAGAGAACATTGCTAGCGGAGGTGCTAGTTGTTTCTCCACAAATGATCATGGTGTTGTGTACTTTGAGAACCGTCTAGTGGTTCCCAAGAACCAGCATCTACGGCAGTTGATCCTTAAGGAGGCTCATGAATCTCCTCTCACCATTCATCCCGGTAGTACTAAGATGTATCAGGACCTACGCCAGAGGTTCTGGTGGACTAGGATGAAGAGAGAAATTGCTCAGTATATTGCTAATTGCGACGTCTGTCGTCGTGTAAAAGCAGAGCATCAACGGCCTGCTGGCACCCTTCAACCCTTAGCTATTCCTGAATGGAAATGGGATAAAATTGGTATGGATTTCATTACCGGTTTTCCCAGGACCAAGAGAGGGAATAATGCTATTTTCGTCGTGGTCGATCGTCTTTCCAAAGTAGCCCATTTCCTACCTGTTCGTGCGAGTATAACCGCTAGCCAGCTGGCAGACTTATACATCTCCCGAATAGTGTCCCTCCATGGTGTTCCTTTGGAAATCAACTCGGATCGAGGAAGTCTTTTCACCTCTCGATTTTGGGAAAGTTTCCAAAATGCTATGGGAACCCGTCTCTCCTTTAGCACCGCTTCCACCCTCAGTCGAGTGGTCAAGTGGAACGCGTCAACCAGATTCTAGAAGACATGCTTCGAGCCTCTGTTATCTCATTCGGAATGGACTGGGAGAAGTGCCTTCCATTTGCCGAATTCGCTTACAACAACAGTTATCGATCTAGCTTGGGTAAAGCCCCTTTTGAAGTTCTCTATGGACGACGGTGTCGAACACCCCTTAACTGGTCAGAGACCGGGGAAAGACAATTCTTTGGCCCGGATATGATTCAGGAAGCAGAAGAGCAAGTTCGCATCGTTCGTGAAAAGTTGAAAACAGCCCAATCTCGTCAAAAGAGTCAATATGACCGAAAACATAAGGCTATGACTTTCGAGGTTGACGAGAAGGCTTATCTTCGGGTCACCCCTCTGAAGGGAACCCATCGTTTCGGTATCAAAGGCAAATTGGCTCCTCGTTACATTGGACCTTTTCGCATTCTTGCCAAACGAGGAGAAGTTGCCTACCAGTTGGAACTACCTCCGCACCTCTCCAGAGTCCACGATGTCTTCCACGTTTCTCAACTCAGGCGTTGCTTCTCGGATCCTATCCGTGAAGTGGACCACGAAACGCTTGATCTCCAAGATAATCTTACATATCGAGAGTACCCCATTCGTATCCTCGATCAGGCCGAACGTACCACCCGACGTCATAATATCAAGTTTCTCAAAGTTCAATGGTCGCACCATTCTGAGGATGAAGCAACTTGGGAAAGGGAGGATCGTCTTCGACTTGAGTATCCCGCCTTCTTCCCGGAGGAACCCAAATCTCGGGACGAGATTCTTTTGAGTGGGGGTGAGTTGTCACACCCTAGCTAGTCATGCATCAGAGTGTGTGCATCATGTTTAAAATTCCATTTAATTTGAAATGGGGATTTGTGAAACCCTCAGAATCATTTTTGAAAATGATCCAAATAAAAATTTCTCCAAAAGGGTCCAAGAAAATGCTCATGTTGCTCTCTGAAAATATTGGACAGAGATAAAAATCAAACCAATATTTTTAAGAGCTCATAGGTATTTATTTTGGGCATTTGGAATTAATGCATAAATATTTGCATTGGAAATATATTAATTATATATATTAATATATGTCCAAATATTATGCCAATTATAAAGGAGCTCTGGAATAATATATCTAGCTCCTGCAAAAATTGGCATAAGGTAAATAAATGATTTAATATTTTATTTAAATCAAAACAAATGTCAGAAATTAGAAAACAGAAATAATTAAAAGGGAGAGCTTACCTGGGCTCCTCCCTGTGCAGCCCAGCCAGCTGGCCGGCCCAGCCAGCAGGCGGCCCAGCCCGCCTCCCTCCTCTGTCGTCTTCGTCCTCGACAGAGGGAGGGGAGTGTGGCCGGCGCGCGCGCGCGCCACCGCGCCACGCCACCTGCTCGGCTGCCTGCCTGCCCTCCCCTCCTCGCTCGATGCCCCGGACGACGCCACGCCTCCCCCCTGCTCTCTCTCACTCTCCCTCAGTTCCTCCCTCCTCTCCCTCGCTCTCTCTCTCACACGGCCGAACACCACCCTCGCCGCCGTTCGCCATAGCAGCCGTCACCGGCCACCCCTCGCTCCCCCGACTAGCTCAGGAGCTCCGCCTCGACCCCCTCTTCCTCCCCACCGATCCACGGGTCTCCGGAAGCCCTGCATCGCCGCCTACGTCGCCGTTCCCCTCCTCGGCCACCGGAGGTCATCGCCGTCGATTCGCTGCACTCCGGCCGTCCCCGAGCCCGCTAACCATCCCTGCAGCTCCGCGGTGAGCCACTGATTCGATTCCCCCTTGCCCCGTCGTCCCTAGCCTCCTGTAGCTGCCGCCCCCTTGAGCTCCGAAGCTCGACGCCGCCGGCGATGTCGCCGTCGTGGCCACGGTCACCGTAGCGCCCAACCGAGCACACCCACGCCCTCACCGCACCGCGTAGAAGCCGTAGGTGCCAACCCCGCATCCCCGCAGCCGTTGTAGCCTCGACCCCGAGCTCAACCGAGCTCCGGCAGCCGCCACGGTCGTCGCCGTCGACGGTACAGGCCACCCCAGGCACGGCCACCACCACCGTTCGACGCGCGGGAGCAAGGGCTCTCCAACGAGCCCAAGCACGGCCTCGCCCGTGCCCTGTAGCGCGATCCCGCATCGCGCCGCCGTCTCGGGCCTCGCCGGCGTCATGTCGCCGGTGGGTTTGACCCACCTTGACCACGGCAGGAACCCCCCTGTGTCCCTGACAGGTGGGCCCAGCCCTGTAGCTAATTAGGATTAGCACTAACCGAATCAGTTAAACTAACTAACCCCCCCTGACACTGACAGTGGGCCCCAGCGCCACTAATCCCTAATTAGGATTAATTTAATCCTGTTAAACCCCCCCTGTCACTGACGTGTGGCCCCCACACGTCAGGTTTGACCTCAGCCAGCCGCAGTTGACCACTGACGTCATGCTGACGTCATGCTGGCGCAATATATATAATTCTGGATTTAATTTAAATCAGGAAATTCCAGAATATTATTTAAACTTCAAAAAATCATAACTTTTATTCTGTAACTCCAAATTGGACAAATTATATATGAAAAATGATCAGAAAAATCCAATCTATCCATCTGTACTATTTTCATGCATGATCAAACAAGTTAAATTGATGTTTCAAGCAGAACAAGGAAAAGCACTTTAAAGGCCATGTTTGAGTTTGAAATTTGAATCTTTGATTCAAATTTGTTCAAACCCTTCTGGTTTTAGTTACATTAGCCCAACACACTCATATTGCCATGTTTCATGCATGCATCATATTGTTGCACATTGTTTGGTGATGGTTGTGTATCGGTGTTCTTTGCGGCAGGTTCTGCCTCCGAGGAGTACCGTGATTACCCTAACGAAGAACCGTATCAGTGCATCGAACCATCAGGCAAGCAACCAACCATTTGATCATATCGATACAATCCCATGTTCTCGCTCCTGCTCTCTTTTACTGCATTAAGACAACGCGTTTCAAACTGCTGTGTGCTACGGTAGTTGAACCCATTTCCTCTGCATGACCTGTCATTGCCACAGTAACTAGATGAAACCCACTAGCATGTGTAGGAGTTGATTGAGCCATATGTATGTGTTGTTCCTACCTTGCTATGCCTGCTATGCTTAGAGTCGTGTCAGGTCTGGTTCATCTGGGTGATGGCTAGAGTGAAATGATTATGTCGGTAATGAGAGTGGTGTGGTGAACACGATTTGGTAAAGGTATCGATGAGAGGCCATGTAGGAGTACATGGTGGGTTGTTTCATTGAAGCCGACCTTAAGCACTGAGATCTGTATGTGTGATTTAAGATACAGCTACTACCATGCATTGGGCCCTGAAATATGACCCCGCTCGACTTCTTATTCACCCTAGCTCTCTGTCCAGGAGTTGCAAGTAGTTTCTGGTGTTTGTAGCCTACTGGAGGCCGTGGACAGCGCTGACCGTAGGGGTGGGCTGTGATGCGGTAGGTACGTGGCACGGTGTACCGAATACCCGTTAGGTATCTCGGGAACCCTGTTCACATCGTTCGGGGCCGTATGGGAAACCTCGGCCGGACTCCCTGCGGATGGAACCTGAATAGGCGATAAACCTGGACTAGAGGCTTAAGTGTTTAGGTAGGTCGTGGTCTACACCCACGTCGGCTTTCGCTTGAAGTCTGCCGAGCACATATCGTGTGCAGACGCTAAGTGGTGGAAACATGTATGAAGAAGTACACCCCTGCAGGGTTATCATAATCTATTCGAATAGCCGCGTCCGCGGTAAAGGACTACTTGGTTGCTTATACAGTTCATAGACAAGTAAATGGAAACTGTTAAAAGCCTCAAGATAAGTGTGAGTGCCGAGGATGGCTCTTCCGTAGGAAGACGGAGGTGGATCCTCGGTAGTGTATTGAAGTGGTGAGTAGTGGACTCGTGTGCGCAAAACCATTTCAAGTTGGAGTATCGTAGGATAGTCTAGCCAAGAGTCAAAGCTGGCTTGCTGCAATAACTCCACCAACCCTTCTTGATGATATGCATGTATGTAGGATCTGATGTAAGTCTTGCTGAGTACCTTTGTACTCATGTTGCTATAATTTACATTTTTACAGAAGACGCTGCAACCCCTTCTGATGGGTTCTATGTAGACGTTGACATCAACGAGTAGGCTAAAGGCCCAGGTGGTGACCCTGAGCTTGTGAAGGACCACGTAGTATAGCTAGGCTTTCCAAGCCTCTTTTACTTTACTAGTTGTCTGTACTCAGACAATGTACTTCCGCTGCTGGTTTGTATGACTGTATGACTTGAATGCTGGGTCGTGTGACCCGTATCTTTGTGTATGCTATGTATGGCTCCCTGAGCCTTAAATAAAGTACTTGTGTCGTAGAGTCATGTTGTGATGCTTCGTTGTATTTGCACATATCGAGCATATTGTGTGTATGATTGAAATGCTTGGTATGTGTGGGATCTGACTATCTAGTTGTTTATCTTTAGTAGCCTCTCTTACCGGGAAATGTCTCCTAGTGTTACCGCTGAGCCATGGTAGCTTGCTACTGCTCTGGAACACTTAGGCTGGCCGGCATGTGTCCTTCTTCGTTCCTGTGTCTGTCCCTTCGGGGAAATGTCACGCTTTGAGTACCGGAGTCCTGTTAGCCCGCTACAGCCCGGTTTACCGGAGTCCTGCTAGCCCAGTGCTACAGCCCGGACCCACTTGCTGATGACCGACGCGTTCGAAGCTGGGTCATGGATGCCTGTCCCTGTAAGTCTGTGCCACTTTGGGTTTACGACTAGTCATGTCAGCCCGGGCTCCTTATCATATGGATGCTAGCGACACTATCATATACGTGAGCCAAAAGGCGCAAACGGTCCTGGGCAAAGGTAAGGCGACACCCGTGGGGATACCGTGCGTGAGGCCGCAAAGTGATATGAGGTGTTACCGGCTAGATCGATGTGACATCGAGTTGGGGTCCTGACAATGAGACTCCGGACGAAAAAAATAAAAAAATAAAAAAAAAGAGAAAGGCCAAAAAAAGAGAAGGCCCAAAAAACAAAAAACAACAAAAATTGAGAGAAAAAGAGAGAAGGGGCAATGTTACTATCCTTTTACCACACTTGTGCTTCAAAGTAGCGCCATGTTCTTCATATAGAGAGTCTCTTGAGTTATCACTTTCATATACTAGTGGGAATTTTCATTATAGAACTTGGCTTGTATATTCCAATGATGGGCTTCCTCAAATGCCCGAGGTCTTCATTAGCAAGCAAGTTGGATGCACACCCACTTAGTTTCTAGTTTGAGCTTTCATAAACTTATAGCTCTTAGTGCATCCGTTGCATGGCAATCCCTACTCCTCACATTGATAACTATTAATGGGCATCTCCATAGCCCGCTGATACGCCTAGTTGATGTGAGACTTTCTCCTTTTTTGTCTTCTCCACATAACCCCCATCATCATATTCTATTCCGCCTATAGTGCTATGTCCATGACTCACGCTCATGTATTGCGTGAAAGTTGAAAAGGTTTGAGAACGTCAAAAGTATGAAACAATTGATTGGCTTGTCATCGGGGTTGTGCATGATGTGAATGCTTTGTGTTGTGAAGATGGAGCATAGCCAGACTATATGATTTTGTAGGGATGAGCTTTCTCTGGCTATGTTATTTCAATAAGACATAATTTCTTGGTTGGTATGCTTGAAATATTATTGTTTTTATGTCAAAGGATAGATTATTGCTTTGAATCACTCGTGTCCTAATATTCATGCCATGATTAGACATATGATCAAGATTATGCTAGGTAGCATTCCACATCAAAAATTATCTTTTTTTATCATTTACCTACTCGAGGACGAGCAGGAATTAAGCTTGGGGATGCTGATACGTCTCCGTCGTATCTATAATTTTTGATTGTTCCATGCCAATATTATTCAACTTTCATATACTTTTTGGTAACTTTTTATATTATTTTTGGGACTAACATATTGATCCGGTGCACAGTGCCAGTTCCTGTCTGTTGCATGTTTTTGGTTTCACAGAATATCCATATCAAACAGAGTCCAAACGGGATAAAAATGGATGGAGCTTATTTTTGGGAAATATGGAAAATTTGGAAGGAAAATCAATGCGAACCAGTGCCCGAGGTGGTCACGAGGCAGGGGGGCGCCCCCCCCCCCCTAGGGTGTGCCCCTATCCTTGTGAGCCCACCGTAAGGCGGTTGACGCTCTTCTTTTTCCGCAAGAAAGTTAATATTCGGAAAAAAATCATGGCGAAGGTTTCAGGCCAATCGGAGTTACGGATCTCCATATATATATACGAAACGGTGAAACAGAGCCAGAAGAGAACGCAGAACCAGAGAGAGACAGAGGATAGATCCAATCTCGGAGCGGCTCTCGCCCCTCCCACGCCATGGGAGCCAAGGACCAGAGGGGAAACCCTTCTCCCATCTAGGGAGGAGGTCAAGGAAGAAAAAGAAGAATAAGGGGGGCCCTCTCCCCCTTGCTTCCGGTGGCGCCGGAGCGCTGCCGGGGCCATCACCATCACCGCCATCTTCACCAACAACTTCACCGCCATCATCACCAACTCTTTCCCCCTCTATGCAGCGGTGTAACCTCTCTCTTACCCGCTGTAATCTCTACTTAAACATGGTGCTCAACGCTATATACTATTTCCCAATGATGTATGGCTATCCTATGATGTTTGAGTAGATCTGTTTTGTCCTAATGGCTATTTGATGATCGTGATTGGTTTGAGTTGTATGTTTTATTATTGGTGATGTCCTATGGTGCTCTCCGTGTCGCGCAAGCGTTAGGGATTCCCGCTGTAGGGTTTGCAATATGCTTATGATTTGCTTATGGTAGGTGGCATGAGTGATAGAAGCACAGACCCGAGTAAGTAGGTTGTTTGCCTTTGGGATAAAGGGGACTTGATGCTTTAATGCTATGGTTGGGTTTTACCTTAATGAATCTTTAGTAGTTGTGGATGCTTGCTAGAGTTCCAATCATAAGTGCATATGATCCAAGTAGAGAAAGTATGTTAGCTTATGCCTCTCCCTCAAATAAAATTGCAATAATGATTACCCGTCTAGTTATCGATTGCCTAGGGACAAATAACCTTCTTGTTGACAAAAGCTCTTTACTTTAGTTGTGTCCTTACTTTAACAGCCCCTAGCTTTTATTTACGTGCTATTTACTTTCTTGCAAGCTTACCCAAAAACACCTACAAAGTACTTCTAGTTTCATACTTGTTTCCGGTAAAGCGAACGTCAAGTGCGCGTAGAGTTGTATCGGTGGTCGATAGAACTTGAGGGAATATTTGTTCTACCTTTAGCTCCTCGTTGGGTTCGACACTCTTACTTATCGAAAGAGGCCACAATTGATCCCCTATACTTGTGGGTTATCAGCCGTAAATGCGCCGACCAACTACACTGGCCTTTAATAGGCCGGAAGTTTGGTCGGGCTTGATTAGTGTCATTTTTATATGGGCCATTAGTAGGCCCGATGTGGCGTTGGACCACATATGGCCCATGGATTTCGTCCGACGTTAACAGGCCTAAAGTCAAAACAAGCTAAAAGTGTCCCAAATCTGTAGTGGGCCTCTAACAGGCCGAATGTTAGACCTAGCCGAATATGACCCATATCCTTCACGGTCGTTTATGGGCTGAAAGTTTCAATGGCCTATAAATGGGCCCAAATGAAGCAGGACCTTTAACAGGCCGAAAAAACATCGGGCCGTAATTCGGCCCAAATTCTTAGTGGACTGTTAACGGGCCAGAAGTGACCATGGGCCGCAATGATGACAAGTTTAGGACGGGCCGTTGATCGAACGATTTAACACTAGTTGTATGGGCCTTAACTGAGAATGTTGGGCCTTTAGCTGGGTCGGCCCATTATGGTCTACAAAATCTTGTGGGCCTTTAGCTGGATCGGCCCATTATGGCCTGCTAAATCTTGTGGGCCTTTAGTTGGGCATGCCCATTTAAATCTTTATGAGCCACTTTTGGGTCGGTCCACGTGTCAACGTATCATAGGCGCATCTCGCCCATTGGATGAGTGACACGTGCCAACGTGGAGCTGACACGTGGTTCCATCAATCAATGAGAATTTTACACATGGAAAATCGGCATTGGTCATTGCTGTTAGCGGGTTATCGGATCCAAAACCGGACCCGATAGCTTAACGGTGTCCCGTTTACGGCGGATGCCACGTGTTGGTTACCCAAGACAAAAGCACTTGTATGACGCATGATTTATCGTCATGGAAGTGGACACTTCCGTGATGATAATTTTGGTAATGTCATGGAACACTTCTATGACAGCACAGGTATGACTATCTTGATTCTGTCATAAAATTCTGATGGATGTACAAGCATGACAGAAAACGTGACCTACTGTGACAAGCACGTATCATCACGGAAGTGTCTTTTTTTGTAGTGTGTCCTCTCACGTTCGAGCTCCAACGCTGGACTGCATCCGAGCTCCAACACCGGATTGTATCCGAGCTCCAACGCCGGACTGTATCCGAGGTGTCATAGATCACCTTGGCTCGAAAAGGTTGAAGGAATTCAACCGAGCTTAATGCCGGAAATGCCCTCTATGGAGCCAGCCACTTGTATTCGAGCTTTATATCGGACTATATCCGAGGTGATGCACCACCTCGGGTTTGGGCTGATTGTTTGTGAATTTTATTTCTGATTGATGCAATTTATTTACTGACGAGATATATAGCCAGTAGCCCTCAAGGTGCGTGTCGGCCTAAAATCTGAGATGCACGTTAGAGGAGGTAGTGATCGGCGGACGTGCCCTTGAGAGAGGGTTTTGAGAAGTCGCCGCAATATTAGCTTGATGCCGGATAATTCCCAGTTGGTACCTATTGTTGTCCAAAGACATTGTTGCCCATAGTTCGGTCAAGCCGAACACTGAGCGCTTTGAATTTTCTGCATTGAATAGGCAATGCAGTAGCCCACGAGACACTGGTCGGGTGGCAACGCCAGATCGGGGGATTGATGTGCCCCTTTAATATTTGTAAATGATAAGCCCAAAGCCTAGTAGCCTCGAGCCTTAATGCGAGCACGGGCGGCCGAATTAAAGATCGATATCCAGAGTAAAATCACAAATTATGTGTAAAGATTCTATGTATCCAAGTACTCTACATCATTAATGCTCGGATCCGCACTGTACAAAGCTTTGTTGACCGACCATCATCTTCAACCTCCTCGAACAGTAGTCGGGGAGTGTTTGTCCCACTTTATAAAGCCTTTATTAGGGCAAAGATTTATGACAAACAAGGCAATCCGGCCATACGGTTTTATAAACAAAGGTATGCGGAGAGACTGTTATATTACTATTTAATGTAAGAAACATCTTCCAAAGAAAATAGTCCCGCTATTGGTTCCTTTCTTTGGGTTGTCATGCCGACCATGATCATGAAACCTCACCTCCGATCAATGCGAGAGGAAATTATTGAGGATTTAGTTTCGGGAAAGTTCCCGAACTATGTGGTCTTTAGCGAACCTAAATTTAAACTTTTGTCATTGCCGACCAATTATATCCTTCAAGATCGCTAGCTTCCGGCTTCACCCAGTCTGAGGTACTAACTCGGATGACCCGGTCGTAACGATCACAGAGGTGCTCCCTTTACTGCATAACCGAACAATCGGGAACGTACAGGTAAGCACAAGAGCCAGGCAACCCAGCTTGGCTAAAATCTTAAGTCAAAATGATGCATATTTATGGCTGTATAACAATGATTACGGAAGGCAGCCCTCGTATATTAAATACAGAAGCCGATGATATGTTTATTTTGACTCTGTTGTGACCATTTATCAGTTGAAAGTGGCTCATCATCGGCTTCCACCCCCTTGTAGATGCTACACAGGGTGTTTCACAATAAAAAAGCAACCCTTAGCCGATGTCTCGGTGCCCGAAGGTGGTTATGTTAGCGGAAATGAGGCAATCAGATATGCGGGCTTTAGAACTTTCACTTAGTCATAGGAGCTTAAAAGTGGGGAAGCTAGCTACGAGCCATCGATTAGTGTTCAGCACCGACCAAAGTCTAGCCATTAACACTTCGGCCAATGTTATGGAAGGCCCATCGTTTAACACGGGGTAATCGGTATCGATCTATAGTTTGACACCATCATCGGATCACTGACCAGTTTAGACCCATTATGACAGCCAGTTTTTGGCTTTCTCCACTGAGCTGCTTAACCATTCGAGCTGGAGGAACAATTGCAGTGGTTCTCCCTTTGCACACCTAGACGAACAAAGTGGGACATAGGAGGCAAGCACAGGAGCCAGGCAACCCAACTACTGACTGAAGACACAATTCGAAACCGATGCATATATAGGAATATCTGAGAATGTTTTTTGCCAAGACGCTAAAGGTGTCCGGCGTTGCACTGTGAGACATATGTTGGAAACACACAGATAGTTTAAAAGTGTCATGGGCTTGGAAAACCAAAAAACTTCAGTAAAAACTTTAGGCCCGAACTAAATAAAGTCATTTGGTGCCAATCCAAAAATTGGTCTTACTTTTGTGCTGCTGTCGTGCATTAATATGACACATACAGTCTCAAGACTTCAAGAGGTTCAGCCTACGGCTGCAACCTCCTATCCCGAAGGCGGAGCACTGCTTGTTAAGCTAGTTTAGCGAAATAAACTCGAGCAGCATTAGAGATAAAACAGGCTATTCGGCTATTGACCGCACACTCGAGTCAAGAAAGGAGTGGTAGAAAAAGACTTTGCAACGACTTAGAAGAAGAACACTTATTATAAAATGGCTAATATAAATTTAAGAGCCCTAGTTAACACAGGCAAAGAAAAGTGGTTTTTAATGAACCTCATTTTTCACAAATATATTTTAACATTTATACCTACTAATAAAGGGGCTATTGCTTCATACCACCGTAATTTCGTCTGTTTTTGGTCCGTTCACCTCACCCATATCATATGTTTATTATATGTGAGGTGGTACTATTCTAACCTGCGTGTACGTTATTAAACATGAATGATGTTTCGCTCCTGGACTTGGGCCTCGCATGACCGTCGGCCCACCTACACTGGGAGTTGTAAAAATATTGGAGCATGTTGTGTCCTGTACTAAGAATCGAACTCACGACCTTACCATGTAATCCGTAAGGCTACGACCAACTGAGCAAGTTTCTGTTTGTGTTCTAGTACCACCTCGCTACAATAGATTCAATAGTACCAGTTTAGATACGTGCGTGCAACTTGTACCAACGTGGAAGCTGGGGATTTGTGGGAAAGCTTGATTGTAATTAAAGGAAGAGGAAGTTGTTGTCTAGTCATTAAAGGAAGAGGAAATTGTGTGCTGCTCATTAAAGGAAGAGGAAATTGTGTGGGGGCACGCTCCATGATAAAAACAATGTTTGTGGGCTCTTCTTCATAATTGGAAGAGGAGATTGTGCGCTGCATAGAGAAGCTAGCTGGACCGAGCTTCCTTGGCCGAGCGGGGAGGACGAGGTTGAGACGGGGCAGAGGACCCCGAGTCAACGTCGGGCAACGTTCTCGTGGCTGGAACACTACCGTTCGTGCCCGGGATAGAGGACCGGCGTCGGGGGCGGCGACACTTTCTCATGCATGCAGCCTGAAGATTGGAAAACAACATGCCGGCCTCACACGCTCCACCACCTGCTGCGCTCTTCTCATACCGCAAAGATAAAAAGGTCAGCCTATTTATAGTTAGAGCCGGAGCTGGCAGAGGTGAGCAAGAGGATAGAGGAAAGAGGATGATGATGGGATACCAGGTGGGGTTCGTGTTTCTTGACTGTACTTTGGCCGAGCTATTAGTTTTGACGTGGCATTCCAAACAAGCTTGCAATTTTCTTCTTCTTTTTTTGTCGTATATGTTTTCTACACATCGTTTCCTTTCTTTCTCTATTTTCTTTCTATTCATGCATTTTAAAGGGGACTTACATGGGTATTATTGTATTAGTGTAAACATTACCATGTAAGATAAGATATAGACGTCATGATTTTCCGACCGACCAACATCACCCTCGATCTGTGCTCCGATTTGCCACCATGGATTGACCGGGGACTCAGTCGGTTGGAACTTTTTGCCGACATGATGTGTTTTTGGAGAGCACGAGGTGATGGAGAATCGGTGAATTGGACAGTTCACTTGAGTTTTGATCTGAGGGTCCCAAAACTCAAGGTTGACGAAAGCTATATGTTGCACCATTTTATGTTTCTTTTTTTAAATATATATTCATCTACGTCTCTAAAGCAGAATCCCAAGAATCATGGACAGACAAAGCAGCAGATGTCCGTGCTATTGGGCAGAGGGGTATGTGAATTTTGTATCCCGTTGCAACGCACGGGCAATTTTCCTAGTAAATATAATGTTTGGTCGAACCGAACAAGAATTAAAAAACTAAGCATGGAAGCGACTTAGCTGGTTAATGTGCTCGGTGTCGATGCGTGGCCCGAGCTTATGGCGGGACAAGGTCCCAGCCCCCAGGCCAGTCCCGAGGTGGCGGAGCGAAAAGCTCGGCACTCCGTAGCGGCGACATAGCACGGCTAATGTGGCAAGGTGGAACCTCCTATCCGACTGAGGCGACAAAGCAGGCCGATAGTATGACACCGAAGTCCCTGCTGTGGGTTAATGAAGTGATAACGAAGCCCCGGTCCAGCCGAGGTGACATGGTACGTCGTTACGCCGAGGTGACAGCGCTGCCCAACCCGGATCATTTACATGTGCACAGAAAATAGTGCAAGCCGGAGATAATAGTAATAATAAGAAAAAAAATTGCATAATTAATAATTTATCCAAAGTGAGTGATAAAAGAAATATGGCTCATGTGCCAAACACTCGATGAGGTAGAGCTCTCTGAGCGATGCTGAAGTCCCCGAGGCAACCGAACATGTCGGTATGGCAATTCTACCAACAAGGTTATCACGCGAGCCGATTTATGCTGATTGGGACGACGGCGTCGGCTTGCCGAAGTGACCGCGTGACACAGTCAAAGTCGATTACCTACACATGTCCAATAGTGCAGTTCAAAAAATAACAATATAAACATAGAAGAAAAACCTCACATAATTAATTTACGCAAAATAATTTTTTTAAAGAGATGTGGCCTGGCTTCGAAGCCAATGTTGGTGCAGGGCGCTGGCGTGAAAAAGTTTGTATTCACAGGGCGGCCTGAGTCCCCGATGAGGCGTTCGCCGAACTGCGAACGGGAAACTGGCCGAACCATCACGCAACCATCGTTAATGAGGCCATCACTTGATAGACCTGTGTACAGATGCTGGAACAAACTAGAGTAATAATTCCTCGGAAAAAGTAAACCCAAGGAAGAAAAAATTATTAGGACTAATAGCACCTTGTTTATCTATTGTAGCAATCTGAAGAGAGGTTACTCCCAAAATTGGGACTCAATCCGCACACCCATTGCCTGATGGGCAACGAAGTGATAGCATGGTGATGCTGGCAAAGGTTGGCTCACCGAGGCAAAGCCCCCGGTCTAGCTAACGTGATGAAGCTGGTCGGCTCGTGACGCCGAAGTCTTCAGAGTAGGTTGATGAAGAGATGGCGAAGCCCCCGATCTAGCCGAGGCGACGTAGCGGATCAGTAAGGAGATGTTGCAGCTGCCATGTCAGCCGAGGTGTTGAAGCAGTTCGGCATGATGGACATCGGCTTGAGGAAGCAACAGTGCGGCCATGCCAACGCAGGTCGTGACTTGTGACGCGGTCAATGTCGGCTTGATGAAGTGGCCATGTGACGATGCTGGTGTGCTCGCTCCGTGTAATCCGTGGGGCAGCGATGTTGGTGATGATTTATCCTTCGCGATGCCGAACTCTTGTTCGGCTCGCCCAGATGATGATCCAAAGAAGTTGAGCTCGGCTCAACAAAGCAACGACGTGTCTAACGCAAGTCGGCAGATATGGAGCAATGTTGCCGGACTAGTTTAACACCAGCATGATGGTGAAGAATATCTAAGAGAAGGGTTAAAATTTTATGGGCACGTGTTTAAGAACAATGCACAATACCCTAGAAAGAGATTCTTCCAAAAAAGGTTGTCCAATATCCCGTTCATGAAGAAAGATGAACTCAGGTCGGATTCGTATTCGCGAAGAAAACTTATCCAAAAAGTTATGCACTAATCGGAAGGTTCTCATAGTTTGAATGGTTGGATCTTCCAAATAACCTCCGAGCTAGGCTCAGGAGACCACGCCCTAAACTCGCCTAGATTCCCGTCCAGACTCGACAGGCCTCCAGTATATCATAGATCACTGGAGATTCCTCCATCAGAAGGCAACGAAATTTTATAGGGTTGTTGTATACTCAATTCCGCACAATTCCACCAAAGGGTTCATCATATGACTTCCGAGGAGATGGTGGCAGCAAAAACAAGTCTGCTATATAGAAAAAACCGTGTGATCACGCGGGGGCAATGTTGACGATGAGCCCCCGTGCTCCACGGACGACTTTTCCATGGTCTCGGTTGAGATTTGAGCTGATGTTGATGAAAGTATCCGTTTGATCTTGATGATCTGACATGGATCGTGGTCCTCGGTCCAGCCGAGGTGGCCAGTTGAGTCACCGACAAAGATGACGACATCAACCATAAAGCTCGGCTCCGATGCGTAGATCGCGCCGAAGACGATCTGAATTACCATCGCACCGTGGCTACTGCCAGCATGCTCTCAATGAAAGCACCAATGTCGGTTCTATATCTGGCATATCTCGTAGTAGGGGTCCTAAGCTAGGCGTCTTGGAGCGATGGTAACATGGACACGGGATTTTACCCAGGTTCGGGCCCTCTTGATGGAGGCAAAACCCTACGTCCTACTTTTGATTGTATTCATATGGGGATAGTACATAGTACAGGTATCTACCACGAGATTGTAGTAATGAATATGAGATGATCTATTGAGTAGCCTGGCATCGGTTTATATAACACACCTGAGGCCTAGGGTTTAGAGGAGTCCTTGTCTTGGGTGCCAAGTCTTGTCGAATCCTCCTTGTATGCGGCATGGGCTGCTCGAAGTGGCCCATAAGTAAACCGCCATGGGGGTCCTCAGCCTGATCCAGCTGGTCGGGAGACGAAGAGGTGAGTACCCCCTAGTCCAGGACACCGTTAGTTGGCTCATCACGTGCTGGCCTAGGCCTGTTTGTAAACTGTCGTGTATATATTTTCTTTACTTAGGGAACAAGTTGAGGACTCATTCCCAGCTTGGATTCTCATGTGCGACCCAGACCTCTACCTGTATATATATAGGGGAGCCCCGGGTTAGAAGGGATAACTTACAATCTCTCGATCTTTAGGGTTGGCCTAGCGCACCTAAGTCTCGAGATCATAATCGATACACCCAAAACAGGACGTAGGCTATTACCTCTACAAGAGGGGCCGAACCTGTATAAACCCTCATGTCCTTCGTGTCCACTTAACCCCTTCGATCTACCACTTGACATGATGGCCTCATGACTAAGTCCTACGAGGACATCTGCCGCGGAAAACACCCATGCCTACTAGTGGACATCTTGACTTGACTAAGGATGGAAAACCGGTTAACCAAAAGGTTTACCGCTCTATGATTGGTTCATTGTTATATCTATGTGCCTCCTGTCCTGGTAGTATGCTAAGCATGTGCATGTGTGCATGATATCAAGCGGCCCTAAAGAGTGTCATCTTAAAGCTGTGAAAAGGATGGTGAGAAACTTAATTCATACACCAAACTTTGGCATTTGGTATCCTAAGAGGTCTTCTTTTGATCTTGTTGGCTACTCCGACTCGGACTATACCGTTGACAAGGTTGATGGAAAGTCCACTTTGGGTACATGTCAATTTCTTGGTATATCTCTTGTGTCTTAGTCCTCCGAGAAACAAAACTCGTTTTCCTTATCCACCGCCAAAGCGGAATACATTGTCGCCGGTTCGTGCTCAATTACTTTGGATGACCCAAACCCATAAGGATTTTGGGATACATGTGAAACATGTTCCACTGCTTTGTGATAATGAGAGTGCCATTAAGATTTCTCACAATCCCGTGCAACATTCTCGAACTAAGCATATTGAAGTTCTTCATCATTTCATTCGAGATCATCTTGCTAAAGGAGACATTGATCTTAAGCATGTTCGTACCGACAAGCAATTGGTGGATATATTCACCAAACCGCTTGATGAGTAAGTGTTTTGCCGTTTGAGAGGTGAATTGAACATTATTGATGCCTCAAACTTGGAGTAGAAACTCCATTTGGATACATGCAAGGCATGAGCTATTTGACTAATCCTTAATATTTTTCATATGATGAGGATCATATGTCTCGGATCTATACTTGTACCCTTGCATGTTATGTAACCCTTGTAGGTACTTGGATGAGCCCATATCTATGAGATTGTAAATCACTCATATCTTGAGCAATTTCTACATCACCAAGTCTCTACAATATGGTTGTTGAATACAAGGAATCATGAATCCACTCAATATATCCTTTGACAATTTCTATATATCAAAGTTCATTTGGTATCATGTTTCATGATTGTCATTTTGAATACACAAGTGCTCTTCCTTGCAAGACTAACCCATGTAGGAAGATGAACTCAAACTATAAGTGGTGCTCCCAACTCTTGATGAACTACATCAACCTTGAGCATCCAACACAAGTTCAATTACATGATCAAGATCAACACCACCACCTAAGGTATGTTATTCCATCTTGGAGAAGCTTTACCCCAAGTCATGGGTCAAAGCAACTCAACAAGATGTGAATACATCAAAGTGCTTGAACGAAAAATGGTAACCCCATTTTGACCTTAAATGATGAGTATGACCTATGATCAAGTGTTATCACTTGACTCTTTAGTCAATATACTCTAACATAGGTGACTTTGTCGCTGACCACTTCTAGATGAAGTTATCTAGTGTTTCTTTGTTTCATGTTTTGCTTGAGTTTCTTGCTTGTTTGTGCCCCTTTTCAAAAAAACATCATCTAGATTTCATTTCTTTTTATCTGTTTATCTCTGCATCTAATTTATTGCAAATCCTTTAGTTAATTCTTTGCAAATCTTTTTGAGATCTTACTTTCCAAGTGAGCTAAGCTGACAAATTTTTTTCCTCTGCATTGAACTGGGCTTCACCGAATTATGCCTATCGGCTAGACCGAATTATAATAATACATTCTAGACTGTTCATCCGTACAACTGACACGGACCAACCCGATCTGACTGATATGCATCATCTATGACACTGCCAACTCGGTGTCACCGATGAAAATGGGTCGGTGTTACCGATTTCACTACTAAGAAAACTTTTGTCATTGCAAATGTCATTTCTTCTCCACCTCCACTCGATGATTCTTATCCTCTACTCGCATATCAAACTACATGCTGCTTTGTACTCTAACTCAAGGACCAAACCTATTTGACTCATGCTCCAGAAGACCCCTTCTTGGAAATTGATGTCAAAGGGGGGAGAGAGAGCACATCAAAGCCTATCACATGGGAGAGAAAGCACATCTTAGCTTCTCCAGATGCTTATTAACAATAGAGGAGAGAAGTCACATGTCTTTAAGAGGGGAAAGACATGTTAATGTATGCTTGTATCATTTCTTGCTCTAATTATGATTGCTTTGCTCTGATTTTCTATTAGCCTACCTTCTCCCATTATCCTATGTCAGATTCAAGGGGGAAAGAGTTGATATCTAAGGGAAGAAAATCTTTAGAATTCATTGCATATCTTTAATCCTTGGGGACATGCCTTTATCCAAATAGAGTACTAAGTACTCACTCACTACATGTCATCCCAGTCTTGGTACTCTTGTGGCTTTTCCGAACTGGCTTTGACTAGTAGTGTTCTTGTGTTAACTAACCCTGTTTTCTCAAGTTCATCTCGACCAAAGCCAGCTCAAGACCACAAAGTAAGTATATGCATCTCACTCATGCACATGATGATCTCTTGCTGATGTACATATTGTTTGCAAGAAGGACTCATGAACATGAAGGTACACTTCATGTATCTACACCATTTGCTCTGATGCATACAGCCAAGATACATGTAACTCATTGCTTTCTCTGACATGCTTATGCATTCACATGCTCTCATATTCTATCTTTACATGACTGCACACATGTAGGGGGAGCCAATGCATGTTACATGTCTTTCCAAAGCTTTACTTGTTACTCTTCATATCTTTATCTAAAGCTTTGATGTATGTTGTCATCAATTACCAAAAAGGGGGAGATTGAAAGCACAAGTGCTCCCTGGGTGGTTTTGGTAATTAATGTCAACATATCTCTTGTTGGACTAATATCTTCATCTAGTATATTTCAAAAAGTTCAACAATGGTGTGGCAAGGACAAGAGGATGTGGAACCCCTTCAAAATGCTAAGGACAAAGGTTGGCTAAAGCTCAAGATTCTTCATTTCTATTTTAGTGATCCAAGATCACATTGAGTCCCTAGGAAAAGACAATACTATTAAAAGGGGATGAGGTGTTGCTTAATGGTCTACTTGCTCAAAGTGCTTAGTGATATGCTCCAAAGCCCTCAACCACTTTCTCAATTCCAAATATATCCTAAACCTAAAGTAAAACTCGGCCCTACTGATTTGATCTATCCGGCGCCACTGAGTTGCTTTGACATAGACATAGCCAGAAACCCTAATCAGTTCGATCTCACCGATTGGGATCTAGGTCTCACTGAGATGGCCCTGCAAACTCTTTGTTTCCTGTTGCGATTATTTCGGTCTCACGGAAATAAGAAATCGGTCCCATCGAGTTTGCCTGACCAACTCTCTGTATGCTCATTGCTGAATTCTGTCCCACCGAGTTCATGCAATCAGTCACACCGAGATAAGGTTTTTGCCTAACCCTAGCACATCGGTCCCACCGAGTTGATCATGTCAGTCCCACAGAGAATCCTAACATTCACATTTTGAACTAAATCGGCACCACTGCAGGATGGTCCAAACATGATAGTCGAATCAGAGACCCTTCGACATAACTGTGTGCGATGCAATAATCGCAAACGGTGGTGTAAAAACCGTCAAAAAGGTGCAAAACGTTTGCGATGGCGGCAACATCAAACAAGGTTCATATTAGATTTTCGTCTGTAATAAGTGGCAAATGGTTAATCCAGAATAATTGTTGGTGATGATGCAGAACAATAGATTCGGGCAGCCAGATGAGGGTGTGTGCGATATATGGCATACAGTTCACTAGGATGGACTGTGTGTGATTAGGCAACACAATGTAAATGGTTCAACTCAACAACATGTGTGTGATACGCGGCAAATAGGTCCGTAATCAGAAATGTGTGTGAAGATCAATAATAACACAGATGATTGTGGCTAATAAGCCGTGTGATTTTCTCTGTCTACAGAAGAATAACATGTGTATATATATATGTATATATATATAACTGAAATAAACATTCAATTACATAAGTGACTATACAGATCATTAGCACACACCTCCAGAAACAATTGCATGGATTCTAAAGTATGAGAAACGGTCGTCTAGTCATCTACTTCTTGTGACGCTCCCGCCACTAGTATGTGGCTCGATCCGTCATATGGGGCAAGAAGAACACAATTTCTCATGTCAACGATCCGCCTGTACATCTCGTAGCTTGTGTACGCGTCCTTGGCCGCGTACTTGACGTGTTGTTCATCCACTCTCTCATGCCAAACACTGTGCCAGGCGTTCTTGTCCTTCTTGCTCTCTTCCTTCATCTTCGCGTAGTAGGGGTCGATGATCGCCGAGGCAAGGTCAACCAGGGAGTACAATTTGCTGTTTTCGCTAACACAGACCTTTTGGTGGTGCTGGATGTTGACAAGATTCAGGCATTTCAAGCCCAAAACCTTCAGCGCTTTTAGATCGTTGGTGGTGTCCACCATAGCGAAACTGGAGTCGGAGCTATTTTTTAAACCTAGAGAAATGCTCGCAAGGCCTTGTGGCCAGGTGGTAGTGGTAGACGAGGACGTCATGTCGCACGCACAACTGGGTGACGACAACCTTCTGTTCGTGCCCGCTACGACCCATGGTGTACTCGACGTTGAAGCCGACCACTTGGTACGTGTCCTCGGCAAGGAACTGCTCAACATTTTGGATGGATCTCCCCACCGAGACCGGACCGTTTGTGTACACCATCGAGAGAGCCTTCCCCCTCACGTGGGTGTCCACGACGTGATGCATGGTGAACTACCCATTGTTGTTGTCGTTGGCTGCTGGGAGCGCCATTGGAGCCACGGGGAGCACCATTGGAACCACTGGATGTCCTCTCTTTATGCGTCGTTGTGGGTGTCCTTATTGTGTCGTGTGATGCGAGAGATGAAGGTAAATGGCCGCAGGAATAAAAGGGGCTCGGGTGGCCTAGATTCTTGGTGCGTCCGCATGGTAGTTTTTGCAGCGGGTAACTGCATTGTCGCGCCGTGCTCGGCACAACCGCATGCACACGAACGTGGGTGATCGTGCGCCAGCCACTAACACAAGCAGCGCACGTGGACGGTCGAGGGGAGAGCATCCGGAGGGATGTGAGAGCAAAGCGCGCCACGGCCGCCTCAACCAGAAGCAATCACATGCATAGAGCCGTTGAACACGCAGGAAATGGTCGCCTACAAACCGGCCGATAGTTGCCTCACTGCATAGCGAGTGGCTGTGTGCTACTACCTCCGTCTTGGTCTTTGGTCCCATTTATATTATGTGCCATACTTTGCCCTTAAATTTAACCAACAAAATGTTAATGCATGTTATAGTAATTATATAATTGGAAACTATGTTCAAATATGAATCCAACTATATAATGTTAGGCGACATGCATTCGTATTTTATTAGTTGAATCCTACTTATAAACCAGGACAGGGGTATAGTAGGTAATTAAACCGCAAAATTTTATTTTGTAGCAGCGGTAGGCATCATATTGGAGTTGTCCAGCTCGTCGGTAGGATCCTCCTCCTCTGCCTCATACTGAGCGTGCTCGACAGAGGAGAGGCTGCCGGAAGTTGTACAAAGCCCCTCCGTTGTAGTAGTAGTATTTAGGGGCCATTTTGTTCAGCTCATCTGTCTATAGATGTGGTGGAACTATACAACGTACTTAAAATTAGCTAGTATATATAGTTGAACTAGCTATTTCAGTACGTGGTTGGCAACAATTGGGGAAACGTTTGGTCGGTCCAGCTGCCGAGTTGAACTATTTGTATGAAGAATGACTGCTTCATCTATGAATGAAATCTATTCTTAATTACTGAATTTTAGTTGCAAGATAAGATAGTGCTACTGATTTTTAGCTGCATATTTTGACAAATCACAGTGTTACAAGGATTGACAAATGGCAATGTTACTAGATCAACAAATGTTGATCTTTCCAGTTTGACAAATGGCAACATACCCAATATGACTGATGCAAATCTTACCAAATTGTTTGTACGTGGTTGCACATGGGTCATCCAAAACAACTGTTTGCGTTGAAGGGATGCACAAATCCTGCTTGGCACATTTTCTCTTGGCTTCCTGGGGAAGCTATCGGTTTGCATACGGGTGTTCTAACTAAAACGTTTGTGATCAAGAGCTGCCCAAATCCTGCTCGGCAAATTTTACCTTGGCTTCCTAGGGAAGTTGTCGGTTTGCATATGGGTGTTCTAACTAAAACGTTTGTGATGAGTGTTTTATATTTAAAAACCATTGACATTTTTTTCAAAAGAAATTCGTTTGATAAGTCTGTACATTAAGGGAAAAGAACGCAAGTTCGTTCAAACCATATCTTGCACGCCTCTCGATCAGCATGCGCAGCGGACTCCACTCGCACGCCTCCCATTCAGTCAAGCAGCTATCCGCAAGGCACCTCCTATATCCATTAAAACCAAGACACGTGTGTCGCGTGAATGGTTAACAGAACGCACACAATTTGAATTATACAAACGTTTGAGATATTAAAGTGGCAGCTATTTTTTCAAAATCCTTTGTTGGCTGTTATTAGAGTGCGCCTTCTGTGAAAATGGACATGAAAATTACCACAACATGTCGGGTGCCATTCCATGATAGCATGCCAAGTTTCATGAATTTCATACGAGTTTTGGATTACTAGAATTTAGAAACAAAGTATCTCAACATTTTTTCAGCAATCAACAGTGCCCTGGTGTTTGAAATTCATTCCCATTTCTTGCATGGGACCAAAGCATGCACCCAAGGACACAGATTTGATTTTCCAACTAATTTATACGCACTAGAGCATGTGCATGTAGTTCAAATTTGAATTATGCACATAAAATGCCTAGAAAACCCAGTTAATGTATAAAAATGTCCAAACGAACCCCAAAAAATTCCATAATTTAACACAACACTCCTCTTGTTCTATGTTGACACTAGAAAATTTTTGAAAGCAATAAGAGCCAATGGATATCATTTTTTTCCTAAAGGTGGCACGTTCCCTACCGAAACCATCAGGCTTGTTGTGATAATCTCTGGTTTGTGAGAAGCTTATGCCCAAACCTAGCCCCAAATGGGACAAGAAATTTACCACGGCATGTTGATGCCGCTCCATGATAGCATGCCAAGTTTCATGAATTTTAAACAAGTTTTGGATTTACTAGAATTTGAAAAGCAGGTATCTCAATGTTTGCTGCCGAGTGACGATGGCAGGGTGTTTGAAATTCATTCCCATTTCTTGCATGGGACCGAAGCATGCACCCAAGGACACAGATTTGATTTTTCAACCAATTTATATGCACTAGAGCATGTGCATGTAGTTCAAATTTGAATTATGCACATAAAATGCCTAGAAAGCCCAGTTAATGTATAAATGTCCAAACGAACTCCGAAAAATTCCATAATTTAACACAACACTCCTGTTGTTCTATGTTGACACTAGAAAAAAATTGAAAGCAATCAGAGGCAACAGATATTGTTTCGTCCCCAAAGGTGGCACGTTCCCTACCGAAACCATCAGGCTTGTTGTGAGAAGCTGTCCTTTGTGAGAAGTTTATACCCAAACCTGCCCCAAATGGGACAAAAAATTTACCACGGCATGTTGATGCCGCTCCATGATAGCATGCCAAGTTTCATGAATTTCAGACGGGTTTTGGATTTACTAGAACTTAAAATGCAGGTATCTCAATGTTTGCGGCCGAGTGACGGTGGCAGGGTGTTTGAAATTCATTTCCATTTCTTGCATGCGACATTCGAATGCACCCGAGGACACAGATTTGATTTTTCAACCAATTTGTATGCATTGGAGCATGTGCGTGTAGTTCAAATTTGAATTATGCACATAAAATGCCTAGAAAACCCAGTTAATGTATAAAAATGTCCAATTGAACTCCGAAAAAATCCATAACTTAATACAGCACTCGTGTTGTTCTATGATGACACTAGAAAAATTTTGAAAGCAATAAGAGGCAACGGATATCGTTTCATCCCCAAAGGTGGCACGTTCCCTACCGAAACCATCAGGCTTGTTGTGAGAAGCTCTGGTTTGTGAGAAGTTTATACCCCAACCTACCCCAAATGGGACAAAATTTTTACCACGGCATGTTGATGGCACTCCATGATAGCATGCCAAGTTTCATGAATTTCAGACGAGTTTTCGATTTACTAGAATTTAAAAAGTAGGTATCTCAAAGTTTGCGACCGAGTGACAGTGGCAGGGTGTTTGAAATTCATTCCCACTTCTTGCATGCGACCCAAGCATGCACCCAAGGACACAAATTTGATTTTTCAACAAATTTATATGAATTGGAGCATGTGCATTTAGTTTAAATTTGAATTATGCACATAAAATGCCTAGAGAACCCAGTTAATGTATAAAAATGTCCAAACGAGCCCCACAAATTTCCAAAATTTAACACAACACTCCCGTTGTGCTATCTTGACACTAGAAATTTTTTGAAAGCAATAAGAGGCAACGAATATCATTTCATCCCCAAAGGTGGCATGTTCCATACCAAAACCATCAGGCTTGTGAGAAGCTCTGGTTTGTGAGAAGTTTACACTCAAACCTGCCCCAAATGGAAAACAAATTACCACGGCATATTGATGCCACTCCATGATAGCATGCCAAGTTTCATGAATTTCAGATGAGTTTTGGATTTACTCGAATTTAAAAATCAGGTATCTCAATGTTTGCGGACGAGCGGTGGTGGCAAGGTGTTTGAAAATCATTCCATTTCTTGCATGCGACCTAAGCATGCACCCAAGGACATAGATTTGATTTTTCAACAAATTTATATGCACTGGAGCATGTGCATGTAGTTCAAATTTGAATTATGCACATAAAATGCCTGGAAAACCAAGTTAATGTATAAAAATATCGAAATGAACTCCGAAAAATCCCAAAATTTAACACAAGACTCTTGTTGTTCTATCTTGACACTAGAAAAATTTTGAAAGCAATAGGAGGCAATGGATATCGTTTTGTCCCCAAAGGTCGCATGTTCCCTACCGAAACCATCAGACTTGTTGTGAGAAGCTCTGGTTTGTGGCAAGCTTATTCCCAAACCTGCCCCAAATGGGACAAAAAATTTACCACGACATGTTGATGCCGCTCCATTATAGCATGCCATGTTTCATGAATTTAAGACGAGTTTTGGATTTACTAGAATTTAAAAAGCAGGTATCTCAATGTTTGCCGCCGAGTGACGGTTGCAGCGTGTTTGAAATTCATTCCCATTTCTTGCATGGGACCTAAGCATCAACCCAAGGACATAGATTTGATTGTTCAACCGATTTATATGCACTGGAGCATGTGCATGTAGTTCAAATTTGAATTATGCACATAAAATGCCTAGAAAACCCAGTAGATGTATAAAAATATCCAAACGAACCCTGAAAAATTCCATAATTTAACACAACACTCTTGTTGTTCTATGTTGACACTACAAAAATTAGGAAAGCAATAAGAGGCAATGAATATCGTTTCGTACCCAAAGGTGGCACCTTCCCTACCGAAACCATCAGGCTTGTTGTTGAGAAGCTCTAGTTTGTAAGAAGTTTACACCCAAACCTACCCCAAATGGGACAAAATTTTTACCATGGCATGTTGATGCCGCTCCACATTAGAATGCCAAGTTTCATGTATTTTAGACGAGTTTTGTATTTATTAGAACTTAAAAGGAAGGTATCTCAATGTTTGCGGCCGAGTGACGGTGGCGGGGTGTTTGAAATTCATTCCCATTTCTTGCATGCGACCTAAGCATGCACCCAAGGACACAGATTTGATTTTTCAACCAATTTGTATGCACTGGAGCATGTGCATGTAGTTCAAATTTGAATTATGCACATAAAATGCCTGGAAAACCCACTTAATGTATAAAAATGTCCAAATGAACACCGTCCATAATTTAACACAACACTCATGTTGTTTTTGTTGACACTAGAAATTTTTTGAAAGCAATGATAGGCAACAGATATCATTTCGTCCCCAAAGGTGGCACGTTCCCTACCGAAACCATCAAGCTTGTTGTGAGAAGCTCTGGTTTGTGAGAAGTTTATACCCAAACCTGCCCCAAATCAGACAATTTTTTTACCAGGGCATGATGATGCCACTCGATGATACCATGCCAAGTTTCATGAATTTTAGACGAGTTTTCGATTTACTAGAATTTAAAAAGCAGGTATCTCAAATTTTGCAGCCAAGTGACGGTGGTAGGGTGTTTGAAATTTATTCCCATTTCTTGCATGCCACCTAAGCATGCACCCAAGGACACAGATTTGATTTTTCAACAAATTTATATGCAATGGAGCAGGTGTATGTTGTTCAAATTTGAATTATGCACATAAAATGCCTAGAGAACCCAGTTAATGTATAAAACTTTCCAAACGAACCCCGCAAAATTCCAAAATTTAACACAACACTCCTGTTGTTCTATCTTGATACTAGAATTTTTTTTAAAAGCAATAAGAGGCAATGGATATCATTTCGTCCCCACGTTCCATACCGAAACCATCAGGCTTGTGAGAAGTTTATACTCAAACCTGCCCCAAATGGGACAAAATTTTGACCACGGCATGTTGGTGCCACTCCATGATAGCATGCCAAGTTTCATGAATTTCTGACGAGTTTTGGATTTACTAGAATTTAAAAAGCAGGTATCTCAATGTTTGCAGCCGATTGACGATGGCAAGGTGTTTGAACTTTCTTGCATGCGACCTAAGCATGCACCCAAGGACACAAATTTGATTTTCAACAAATTTATATGCACTGGAGCATGTGCATGTAGTTCAAATTTGAATTATGCACATAAAATGCCTACAAAACCCAGTTGATGTATAAAAATGTCCAAACGAACCCGAAAATATACCAGAATTTAAGACAACACTCCTGTTGTTCTATCTTCACACTCGAAAAATATTTGAAAGCAATAAGAGGCAATGGATATCGTTTCATCCCAAAAGGTCGCACGTTCCCTACCAAAACCATCAGGCTTGTTGTGAGAAGCTCTGGTTTGTGACAAGCTTATGCTCAAACCTGCCCTAAATGGGACAAAAGATTTACCACGACATGTTGATGCCACTCCATGATGGCATGCCATGTTTCATGAATTTCAGTGAGTTTTGGATTTACTAGAATTTGAAAAGCAGGAATCTCAATGTTTGCAGCCAAGTAACGGTGGCAGCGTGTTTGAAATTCATTTCCCATTTCTTGCATGGGACCTAAGCATGCACCCAAGGACACATATTTGATTGTTCAACCAATTTATATGCATTGGAGCAGGTGCATGTAGTTCAAATTTGAATTATGCACTTAAAATGCCTAGAAAACCCAGTTAATTTATAAAAATGTCCACATGAACCCCGAAAAATTCCATAATTGAACACAACACTCCTATTGTTCTATGTTAACACTAGAAAAATTATGAAAGTAATAACAGGCAACGGATATCATTTCGTCCCCAAATGTGGAGCGTTCCCTACCGAAACCATTAGGCTTGTTGTGAGAAGCTCTGGTTTGTGAGAAGTTTACACCCAAACCTGCCCCAAATGGGACCAATTTTTTTCTTTGATTGAAAAGTATGATGCTACTCTTTACAAATAATTTTTGTTACCATACTTAAATATTGCTATGAAAATTATTCTTCTAATTCTTATATTAAACCTTATATTGAGGACTTCTCCGGTGTCCAAGAAGGGACTAATATTTTGCAGGAGTCTATGGAAGAAGAAGAAATTGATGAAACTGTGAGCTCGCTGGATGAGAAAGACGATGAGGAGAGCGAATAACAAAAGGAGGAAGACACTACTGGAATCAGCAAATTTGTCGTCCGCCGCCTCTTTGCCGTCAGCTCGCGGACGGCAAAGGAAGGCTTCGCGATTAGCCACCAGAAAGCGGACGCCAAAGAGGCAGCAGGTGGAAAAGGTAGGCTTTGCCATCATCCAGTTCTTTGTCATCTGCTAGCGGACGGCAAAGAAGCTTTGCCGTCCAGTAGCTGACGGCAAAGAGGGTGGGTGGCGGGCTTATGAGGATGACTTAATGGACAGTTTCTTTTCCGTCTGCTAGCGGATGGCTTCTTTGTTGTCCGCCAGCAAACGGCAAAGAAACTGACTATTTTAATGGTCGTTTCCCCTGGCTCCACCCCACTAGCACACGGCAAAGAGCTGTGACCTACTAGTAGAAAAGGGCCGCACCCGTGCCCCCACCCATATCTCTCTCACCTCTATATCTCTCGATCTCCTGGACTTAACCACCCGCGTCGCCGCCCCCGACCGTTGCCCCGCCCCGCCCCATCGCCCCACCACCCTACCCCCGCCATCCCGCACCGGTGCGCTGCCCCGCCCCTGCCACCCGGCATAGCTTGCCGCACCGCCACCGCCCCGACGCCCGGCCCACCCCGGCTCGCCGCCCTGCCACCGCTGCCCCGGCGCTAGCCCCGCCCCGGCGTGCCACCCCGCCGCCCCGGCGCTCGCTCCACCCGATGCCTTCCGCCTCCTCCACCACCGCTGGAGCCAAGGTGATTTTTTTTGTTTTTTTCTACTGTTATTTGTGTTTAGGTTTAGGTTATAGTGGTAGGATTAGGTTAGTGCTAGATTTAGGTTTAGATAATTATAAGAAGAAAAAATTGAAAAAAGAACAATAAGTAGAAGAAGAAGAAATGACATCGTTGTTAGGGGGTTCCTCGTTATCGATGGAACCCTAAATAGCAAGTATCGTCGGTGCGAGATACATGTGGTCGTCGGTGTCGAACACTACATCCACGTCCCACAAGTGACGCCGGCATCCGGCGTCCCACAACAACAGTTCTCTGCGTCGATGGCGGTCGAACACCATTACAAATTTGTCTAGCAGCCTCTAAAGTCAGTTTGGTTGTTTGAAATTTCAAAACTTGGCTTTAATCCTCATCGTAGAGGCTGCCAGACAAATTTGCCAAGGTGCTCGACCTTCATCGGCCACCAGAACTATTGTTGTGAGACGCCGGGCACCGGCTTCACTTGGTGGATGTGGATCTAGTGTTCAACGCCGAGTGCCACATGTATCTCGCACCAATGATACTTGCTATTTAGGGTTCCATCAACGCCAAGGAACCCCCTAACCCACTCGTCATGTTGTAAATATTTAGTTAGGTTGACAAAATAAACAAAATTGCTATGTTACTCATCTTTCGATTTAAATGTGCAGTTATTTCGTCGCTGTGAGGTTCTAGTGTTCGACGAGCTCTGCCACTGCGTTCATGGGTGAGCACAAATGACATCTCCTCCTCCTCCCCCCTCATTTGCCATGTTCTGGTCTTCGTGCCGATGAAACTTGCTAGCTATAGGTGTCTTCAATCATCAGTATGCGTGACCACTATGCGTCTCCCGTTCGAAAGGGTTACATCTATAAATATGCATGCATTTTCATATTTATAATTGTGATTCTTTCGAGTGGTCCAATGTTATCCATGGACAGCCCGAGTATGTGTGATTGGGTTTTTTCCCATATGCTCTGCTCCGGATCCGATGCAGAATTTCGTCAGTGCCTCCCTGTTGTTCTTCGGGTACACATCCTCTCTACTTATTGCCAAGACGTGTATCAGGAGAACAACGGGGAGGTGCTGCTGAAATTTTGCGTCGGATCTGGAGCAGAGCATGGGAAAATGAACCCAATCTACACATACTTGGGTGGGATTAGGACCTATCTTTACCTATTAGTATCTAAGTTGCATGGACGTAATAAAAGTAACAAACTCCATTAACTAATGAATATATACATGCTGATATATATATTTCTTATGTGTCCAGTAGCTAGGCAAGATGACTGATCGTGCATGGATGTACACCGGTCACACTAGTCAGAAAGACGTGACCATTGAATGGTTAATAAAAACCAAGGGGTTTCTGAGAGCCATATTTGCAAATGGCCAGAGGACAACATGGTGCCCTTGTGCCAGGTGCAACAATTGGCACAAGAGAACAGAGGATGAAATGGGAAAACACCTACAGAAGTGGGGTTTTACGCCAGATTATACAGTGTGGACATTTCATGGCGAGTCTGCCCAACGTGCTAGAGCTGACGTGCTTCATCGTCGCACCGACGAGCATCGTACCAGGATGCAAGACATGGTGCAAGACTTTGATGATGCTCGGGACTCGGACGATGAGATGGAGGAATCTGCAAAGGCCTTTAATGAAATGTTGGAGTCTTCAAAATGTCCTCTCCACGAGCACACCGAGCTATGTTAGCTGGATGCCATCTCACAAATAATGGCTCTGAAGGCTCAGTTCAACTTGGGCAGACAATGCTACGACGCAATGATGATAGTATTTGGACATTTTCTACCCAAAGGCCATGTACTACCTGCAAACATGTACCAGTCAGACGAAATCCTCCGTGCTCTTAAGATGCCCTATGAGAAAATACATGCCTGTGAGAAAGGATGTGCCTTATTTAGGCTTCAGTATGCGTACTTGAACTATTGTCCCATTTGAAAGTCATCCAGGTATGTTGTGGTAGACAACGGTATGGGTGAGAAGACGCGGACCAAAATCCCCATTAATGTTCTTTGGTATATGCCAATTGTACCAAGACTTTAGCATCTTTTCATGGTTGAAGAGACGGCCAGACAGATGACATGGCACAAAACAGGCAAAAGAACCCAACTAGATGCATATGGGAAGCTAATGATGGTGCACACATCGGATAGTGAAGCATGGAAGAGCTTCGATGCATTACATGATGACAAAGCGGCAGATCCGAGGCATCCTCGAGTCGGCATCAGCACAGATGGGTTCAGTGTGTTTGGTCTGACGGCAGCCCAATAGAGTTGTTGGCTCGTATTTGTCTTTCCACTCAATCTCCTCCCCCCCCCCGGATAGATTATGCAAAGAAAGAACATTTTCCTGACATTGATAATTCCAGGCCCAACTATCTGGGGAAGAATACGAAAGTGTACATGCAGCCGCTGAAGGACGAATTGCAAGAAGCCTGGGATAATGGGTTCAAGACATACGATGCCTTTAGCAAACGGAACTTTATAATGCGTGTCTGGTACATGTACTCGACGCATGTTTTGCCAGTGTATGCACTATTCGTTGGCTGGTGTGTGCATGGAAGGTTCTCGTTCCCCACATGCAAGGGAGCTCTTGAGTTTCGTTAGCTTCAGGCCAGTCGCAAGTTTTCTTGCTTCGACATGCATAGACAGTTCTTGGATCCTCGCCATAAGTTCAGGAAAGGCAAGAAGAACTTCATCAGAGGTAGAGTTGTCAAAAACTCTGCACCACCTGCATTGAGAGGCCAAGAGACCCTGGATCAGTTAAACACTCTCGAGCCAGATCCAGAGCATCCAGGGTATTTCAAGGGGTATAATTCAAAACACTCCTAGACTCACAAGACATGCTTGTGGGATATGCCTTACTTCAAAGACCTCCTTTGCCCACACAACATCGACGTGATGCACACTAAGAAGAATATCAGCGAGGCACCTTTTGGTATATTGTTCGGCATAGATGGGAAGTCAAAGGATAATACTAAGGCTAGAGTCGATCTAGAGGCTCTATTTGATAGGCCATTACCAAACATGAAAGAACCGAAAGGAAAGCAGAACTGGACGAAGACAAAGGCATGGTTCAATCTTGGAAGGCCAGCTATGAGGGAAATTATCTTGTGGGTGCAACAGCATTTGATGTTCCCCGATGGATATGCAGCGAATCTAAATAGGGGAGCGAGTCTTGATAAATTGAAGACATTTGGTCTAAAGAGTCATGATTGGCACATATGGATTGAACGGGTAATGTCGGTGATATTGCGTGGCTTCATCCCTGAGGATGAATGGCTAGTACTGGCAAAATTGAGCTATTTCTTCCATGTTCTTTATGCGAAAGAACTATCACCTTGCCTGCTAGATGAAATGGAAGAGTTGGCTTCGGAGTTGATTTGCAAGTTAGAGAAGTTCCTTCCGTCGGGCATATTTAATCCAATGCAGCACTTGATTTTGCATCTCCCAACCGAGGCAAGATTGGGGGGCCGTGCAAAATCATTGGTGCTACGCCACTGAGAGGATGCAGAAGACGCTACAAGCAAAATGTAAAAATAAACGTAGAATTGAAGCATCGATGGCTGAGGCATCCATTACTGAGGAGGCGGCAAATTTCATGACAGCACACTACGAAGCCAAAAATCATCATTTGCATAATCTGAAGCCTCGGTACAATGCTGACGAACCTAAAAAAGGTGGATCCAACCTCAGCCTATTCAAAGGGGATCTCGCACCAGCCGGTGCTTCTAATTCCTTAACGTTGGATTTAGAAGAATGGCTGATCATTTCATTGTATATCTTCACCAACCTAACAAAAGTGCGGCCGTACATCGAGTAAGTTCTCGGTACATTGTTTTGCAACTTCTAATTCCTTTGAACTGCTCTTATTCTCGGATAAATTTGATAAAGTCGATACGTCGCCAAATTCTCGTATGGAGCGGTGATCCAAAAGGATTCCGTCGAAGAGTATGAGCTTGTGGCAAAGAATGGAGGTGGCTATCCCGGTTTCATCTCTTGGTTCAAACAAACGGTAATTTCCAGTAGACAATTTCATTTGTTCATCTAATTTGTGGCTAATGCAACAATCCCTTTCATATTAAACTTGTAGGATAATTTAGAATTAATGGACACCAAATTGAGACAAGTCGCTAATGATTTTGACTTTAAGGTCCGTTCATTTGACAAATACGACATCAACGGGTATCAAGTTTGTACCTATGGCAAATAGCTATCTATGGCCGACCGAAAGTCTACAAATTGGTGTGTCTCTGCTATCGGCGAAGGAGATACCGAGTATTGTCAAAGAGTTGAAGCAATTTATGAACTTAAATTTTATGGTGCAAACCCACCAAAGGTCGTAGTCTTCAAATTTTATTGGTTCCATCCGAAGGAGACTAGAAGGACTCATGAACACTTAGAGCATCTCCAGCCGTGCCCCCAGAAAGGCCTCCCTAGGCGATTTTTTCGCACCGGCGCAAAAAAATTGGTCCAGTCGCGCCCCCAGGAGCCCGGTTTTCGCTGGCCTGGTCCGAAATTAGAGCCGGCGGACCTAGGCCGAACCCGGTGCGCTGGGGAGCGCTCGGGGACGCCGGGGCGAGCAGTTTTGGCGCGAAAGAGCCGCGGGCCCGCCGCGTCAGCGACACCGCACGTCGTCTTCCCCCCACGCCTCGGTTTCCCGCGGGGAATCAATGGCAAGGCTGCCGCCGGTCAACCTTACCATTGATTCCTCACGGGCGTCGCGTCACGGGACGGCACCGATGCCTCCCCTCCCTCGCACGCGTACACACGGGCATGGCGCGGCTATATAAAGCCGGCGGCTTCCCTCGCCTCTAGCCACACCAGCTCTAGCCCTAGCCGCCCTAGCAGCCGAGCTCTGCCTCTCCCGAGAGCCGCCACCGAGCCCCGCTCTCCCGAGCGCCGCCGTCGAGCCCTCGCTCTCCCTCCCTCTCCCGATGGCCAAGCATTTCCCCGGAGATGAGGTGGCGCCGACGGCTTCGGCCGCCGCTCGCTCCGCGAACAAGAGTCTTGGCTCCTGTTCCAGGCGAACATCCCGGCGCCGCCGGACATGCGCGCCGGGCCGACGGGCTAGAAGCTCAGCAACGGTGGAGTGCCCATTCCCCCGTTGCCCGACGCAGTGGCCAAACCCGGGTACTTCACCGAGGAGGTCGACGTCGTGCGCGCCTCCCTCTCCGCCGCCCAACTCTCCCTCCCCCAGTACGCCGCTAACAACCATGCGGCTTGGGTGGCGTACTTCGAGCGCCGTCAACAGCAGCGGCTGGCGTCCACCAACGGCGCGGCGGTGGTCAGCGGCATGAAGAACAGCGAAGGGCGCTGCCTGTGGTGGGGCGTCCCCGGCTGCACACTCGAGGGCGTGCTAACGCACCTCGAGGGCGGCAACGACCCGCTGTTGGCGTACCCCCCGGCGAGGGCGGCCGCCCAGGCGCACTACTGACGCGACGGGCCATGGGCGCCAAGGAGGTTCGGCTCCTCCTCGCACTCTTCCTCGCACTCCTCTGGCACTCCGGCGCTGCTCGGCGTCAAGGCCGAGCCCGCGGCGGAGTATCCACTCGGCCGGCGCACTCGCAGCGCCGGCATCATCATCAACGAGGGTGGCCGGCGCGCCTCCTCGTCGGCTCCTCCTCCGCGCTTCGTCAAGCCAAAGATGGAGCCGGGGCTCGCTGCCGTGAATACGGAGCACGGCGAGGTCGAGCGCGACGACGATGCGGCCCTTGAATAGGCACGCCAGGACTCCCTCAAGATGGCGATGGAGCGCCAGTGCGCCACACTGCAGTGCTTCGTGGAGCGCCACCGGGGCCGCGACGAAGGAGGAGTTGTCGTCATCGACGACAGCGACGATGATGACGCGCCGCCGCCGCCACCAGTCTGCCATGGCGACGCCGGGTCCAGCAGGGGCGCCCACGTCAAGGAGGAGAAGGCCAACGATGAGGATGGCGGCGACGATGGCGACTACTCGGTGTTCAGCAAGTTTCTTTTAGATTAGTTTATTATATATTTGCTATTTAATGAAAATCGGCGAACTTTGTCCAAATATATGCCCAAGTTGGCCGAAATGTGTCGTGTTTAGCCGAACTTCGCCGAACTGTGCCGAAATTTGCTATACTTTTTTTATTTAATCGCGCATGGGGGCGGCCCTGGGGCCGGCGGCTGGGGACCAACTCGCCCCCAGGCCCAATTTTTGCGCCAGCTCATCCCCAGGCGGCGATTTTAGGCGCCCCCTAGGGGGGCAACGGCTGGAGATGCTCTTAGGGCTAGTGGAAATCAAACAAAGAACCCATTTGGATGTTCCCGATGTCTATATTATGGCTCAACGGGCAACCCAAGTTTTCTATCTACCATGGGCCTGTCAAAGTGATCCAAATCTCAATGTTTGAGATGATGTTTATGAAGTGCCGCCACATGTTAGACCACCTCCCCCCAATGAAGAGGATTATGAACCTCACATTAACCCAGACACATATGAAGGAGAATTCTTCCAAGAAACACATCATTCCAAAAAACATTTCAAGAACCGCTCTACTTCATCCCATAACATTGAAGTAGACAGCGACAGTGAACCCGACTTCACCCCTGAGCCGAAACAAGAGCCTGAACTAGAAGAGGTTACTGCTACGGATGACCTGTCAATGCTTGACCGATTATGTAAAGGTGGCCTTCCACACGATGATGATGCATTTATTAATGATGATCATGAGCACGTCATTACCGATAGTGATGATGATGATGCATTTATTGATCCTAGAGCATTTATTGAACCCGACGATCCAGATTATTATTATGTATTCAATTTTTTATGTTGTACTTGATTTATATAGTTACTTGTATGATTTATATAGTTGGTATGTATAATTTTCTTACTTTGTATGATTGTTTCTTATACATAGTGCCATGGTCTTGATGTCCGTCCCCATCTGCCCTCGCCCGCTTTATGATTCGGATGTGGTAAATTCTCTTTCATAACTATTTGTTGCATTTCGCATTTATGACAATTATGTCCATCAAGTTGACATAGAGATCATTTAATCTAGGAGGTATGTGAAATTTAATTTTAAACCGGCCCTCTTGTGGAGAAGTTCAATTTAGTTGGAAAATAAAATGAATATTTGAAAGAAAAAATCAAAATAATTGAAGAAGAGAAGATGACATTGGAGTTGTATGTTGCCGATGTCGTCGATGATCACAAGATGAAGATGAATACAATGCTCTTGAAGATGGATGCAATGCACCTGAAGCTTAAGAAGATTAGAAAATATGCCATTGATACTGAGGCTTGGTATCATTATGTCGTTGGATCAATTGTTACCTTAGTTGCAATCTTCATCACATGTGTTTTGCTTTACAAATGGATACTTAGCTTATTTTCCTCCTAAATGGCATAATTACCTAAGTTAGATAAAAATGAGCTATACTTAGCTTCTTCAGTTCATTTATGACATACTTAGCATACGTAGGTCAAAAATGGCATGATAATCTTTGTTACCTCCAAAATGATATAGACTTAGCTTATTTTCCTCGAAAATGACATAATAACCTTACTAAGCTCCAAAATGATCTATTTACCTAGATTAGCTCTAAAATGACCTACACTTGGCATTTTACCTAGCTTAGCAATAAAATGGCATTTTAACCTACCTTAGTTAGAAGAAGAAGAAGATAAAGAAGAGGACAGGAGAAAAAGAAAGAGAAGAAAATATCTTCTTCTTCTTCTTTTTCTTCTTCTTCTAACTAGTCTTCTTCTTCTTCTAACTTTCTTCTTTCCCAATTTGTAGATTTGCTTTAGATGAGGAAGCTTGCGTTGATGGAGTCTACTCTTCTCTTTATGCTTCCTTCTTGTTTTGATTTTGTAGGATGAACAATGTGAAACTTCCTACCTATATATGCATCTATGGATGAAACCATTGTATGCTTGTTGTTGGATATGTTGGCTAGCTATATATGTTGCATACGGACTTTTGATTTGCTATGTATATGTGTTTGATGATCATATACATATGGCAGGGATATGAGTTGGTATGTATATGTGTTGGTATGCTTGTCGAAAGTATTTTCATATATGTGAAATTGAATGAATTAAAGAAAATTAGAAGAAAAAAACAGGGGCTATACGGGCTCTTTGCCGTCTGCTGGCAGAGGGCAAAAAGCTTTGCCGTCAGCCAGCAGATGGCAAATATGCCACGTGGCAGCTACCTGTGCAACCTCGGGGCACTGTGTTGGCCAATATGGTTGCTTTGTCGTGTGCAGGTAGACGACAAAGACCATTGCATCTTTGCCGTCAGCCAGTGGACGGCAAAGAAATCAAATAGGCCAGCCCCCCAGGTGCTGCCACGTGGACAGCTATGTCGTCCACTGGCATACGGCAAATATGCAAAGGTCTTTGCCATCTGCCAGCGGACGGCAAATATGCAAAGGTCTTTGTCATCTACCAGCAGATGGCAAAGCACACCGTTAAGCCACTAACGGCATGTAGCTGACACGTCTGCCGTCCAGGTCCTTTGCCATCTGTTGGCGAATGGCAAAGACCATTTCATCTTTGTTGTCCGCCATGCATGCCTTTGCCGTCCGCCATGGAAGATGGCAAAGTTCCTGATTCCTTTAGTGAGAGTGGATTAGCTACTCGTGCCCACCTTCTAATGAGAGTAACTCTTCCACTCATACATTGTTTAATTTCCCTGCATGCTTACCGAAGGATGAATGCAATGATAATTGCTATGATCCCTTTGATTCATTTAAAAAATTCAATTTTGATGAATTTGATGCTTACTATGCTTGTGGCCTTGATGCCAATATGAATTATGCTTATGGAGATGAATTTTCTATAGTTCCTTATGTTAAACATGAAATTGTTGCTATTGCACCCACACATGATAGTCCTATTATCTTTTTGAATTCTCCAAAATACACTATATCAGAGAAGTTTGCACTTATTAATAATTACATTGATGGGTTGCCTTTTACCATTGCACATGATGATTTTGATGAATATAATATGCATGTGCTTGCTTCTCCTACTTGCAATTATTATGAGAGAGGAACTATATCTCCACCTCTCTATGTTTCCAACACGATAAAATTGTTTATGCTATGTATGGCCTTTACTAGATGTGCATGAATTGCTCTTTTATGACATGTTGATGCATAGAAAGAGAGTTATACTTCGTCATTGCATGATATATGTTGCTTTGTGCTCACTACTAAATTCCAAATCATTGTTAATTAAAATTGGCTTCGATATACCTTGGGATCCAGGTGGATCCATTACTTGAGCACTTTATGCCTAGCTTAATGGATTTAAAGAAAGCGCTGCCAGGGAGACAACCCGGAAGTTTTAGGAAGTCATTTTGTTCTGTTGTGTGATTTTATAAAGTTTCAAAAATATAGAGGGGAACTTAAAACTTCACAAAAAGAAAAGTGAAAGTGAGAAAGAGGAGCACCGTGGAAGTGGGGGATATCCTTGAACTTTGTTCATGCCCATGGAAACTTTGTGTATCTCGATTACAAAAACTTTTCAACAAAAATAACCCCTTGTATAAATCCATTGTATCATAAAAATAATCTGCCAAGATTTGGCTTTAGGATGATTAGAATAAAAAATGTCCCGAAAAAATGTGCCAAACTTTCTATTATTTACAATAAATAAAGAAAAATAGTATTTTCTATCTGTTTTATGAATTATCCGTGAAATAAAAAATGTCCCGAAAATAAAAGTTCTCCAAATTCCCTAAAAAATTAGTATGATTTTTTATATAATATTTGATAATTTTTGCACTGAACATACACCAGGGGGATGCACCAGTGGTCCACAAGGGTGGAGGGCGCTCCCTACACCCTGGGCACGCCCCCTGTCTTGTGGGTCCCATGTGGGTCCCCTCCACTTATTCCAGCACCCATCCACTTCATCTTCCTCCAGAAAAAATCATGATGTAGCTCAAACTAGTGTTCTTGCTCATTTTGTTGCCATTTTCGATCTCCTTGCTCAAAGCTCCATTCTCAAAACTGCTTCGGGGGATTGTTCTTCGGTATGTGACTCTTCCAATGGTCCAATTAGTTTTTGTTCTAGTACTTTATTTATTGCAAATTTTTGTTGCTACGGTGACCTTGTTCTTGATCTTGCATGCCAAATTTATATGGTCCAAAGTAGTTTTGATGCACGACATAGACTCTAGGCACTTGTAGGAGTAGTTGTTATCAATTTTGTTGATTTTGGTTCACTTTTATTTTGAGTCACTAAAAATTTCAACAAATTCACAAAGGAAGAAAAATGTCTAGTAAAATGTACCAAGGTGGTTCTTCAAGGAAGCAAGCATCGAGGCTCGCGATACGTGAGTTGGTCCTTGAACCACCAAGGGAAGCTCAAGTGCGGCCTTATGAATGGTCGTCGGATGAATTTATGATTCATGCAGGCTTCAAGGATGAATTTGATGCGTATGTACAGAATACTGATCTTGAGGGCTTCGTATCAGATAAGTGACGACAATACTATTACCTAACCGGTTCCTTTGTGCGGAGGTTTGAATTTTCATCTGAGCGCAATACCAATATTGTTTTATTTGATCTTGATGATGAATCATATACCATGCACCTTGAAGATTTTAATACTGCTTGCAAAACCCCATAGTGGGGCATTCATAGTGAGACTCACAAATCTGAATACAATGATTTCCTTGCTAACATCACTGTGGGAGAAACTAGAAATATCACACAAGCTACCATAGGGAGCATTCACTTTACTGCCATACGTTATATTTTGCTCTCTTTATAGGTAGGTGCATTAACGGCAAACATGATCATTGCCACCTTTGCATTTTAGATCTTAGTGTTCTCAAGTGTGCGGTGTTAGAGGATAAGCAATATAACTTGGGGGCTATTGTTGCGAGGAGGTTACAACTTAATGCTAAAGAGGGAGATTTATTTGGTGGGATTTATGCAACTCATTTAGCTAATTACCTTGGTGTACCCATAAGAGGGAATGACATTGAGTTGCCACCCGCTTTTCTAGATTATAATGCTATGGTACGCTACCAGTTTCTTGAGACGAACGAACAGTCCCTCCAGTACGGACTAATCTTTGACAGATGACGTGTGGTCCATGTTACCCTTCCGGCTCCTTCCTTCTTTAACTTTCAGGTAAATGGGAGATATTTTATAACTAGAGAGGAGGTGAATGAGTATGAGAGAACAGCGGAGGCCGCTTGCCTCCAAGAAGCAGCTCGCCAAGCAATAGCTGCTGCAGCACATTACAAACCCAACTATGATTTGGGATACAATCCGGGACATGAGTGGTCTTAGACCAACTTAGGCCAAAAGCCTAAGCTTGGGGGAGTATGTATTTCTCACCGACATTACATTCATGTTCACACACTCATTCGAGTTGTCGACGTTCATACTTTTTCATTGTATTATCCATGTTAGTTTATCTATTTTCTCTCTTTCTTCTTGTGTGTTTGAAAAACCTTTAGCAAAACAAAAAAATTAGTTGTAGCTTATTTCTTTCCATGCTTAGTAATAGTATTAAATAAAACCCAAAAATATTTCTCGTTCTTCTTTTACTTGTTGGGGGCTTTCTCGTGTAAATATTTTTTCTGGTTCTTGTTTACTTTCTGAAGAAAATCAAAAACTCCGAAAACATTTCAGTCTATTTCTTTGACATTATTTTCTTTTCTTTGGGGGTCGAGAGGAGAAGAACACAATGAAAATGTCGAGTGACTCGCATATGCATTATTGTTGATCTAACAAAGAGCCCATATTACCTTGTCTTCTCCTTTGAATATCTGTTTGCAGATTCCAGCTTAGTCCAATGCACGTGCACTATTATTATTATCCACACTGTTCGGTCGTGCAAGTGAAAGGCAATAATGATGATATATGATGAAATGATTGAGATGAGGAAAGCTAGTATGAACTCATCCTATCTTGTTTTTATAAATATGATTAGTTCATCATTCCTAATTCAGCCCATTATGAATGAAACATGTTTGCAATGACAATTAGAGATTATAGTTACTCATGCCATTCTTAATTAGCTAGGATTTTATAATGGTTTACCTTGCGTGCCAACATGATTTTAAAATGGTTGTGATGTAGTATGATAGGATGGTATCCTCCTTTGAATGATTTGAGTGGCTTGACTTGGCACATGTTCACGCATGTAGTTGAAACAAAATCAACATAGCCTCCACGATATTTATGTTCATGGTGATTTATATCCTACTCATGCTTGCACTCAATGTTGGTTAATCTTAATGCATTTTTATGACCGTTGTTGCTCTCTAGTTGGTCGCTTCCCATTCTTTTTCTAGCCTTCAATTGTACTAAGCTGGAATACTGCTTGTGCATCCACTTCCATAAACCCAAAGTTATTCCATATGAGTCCACCATACATACCTATATGCGGTATTTACCTGCCGTTCCAAGTAAATTTGCATGTGCCAAACTCTAAACCTTCAAATGATAATCTATTTTGTATGCTCGAATCGCTCATCTAGCTACTAGGGTTGTTAATATCTTCCATGCTAGGTGGGTTATTCTCATGATGAGTGGACTCCGCCCATCATTCACGAGAAAATGGCTGGTAACCGGATGCCCAGTCCCATGCTCAAATCAAATCAAAATGTAATTGCAAACAAAACTCCCCCAGGACTGTTGTTAGTTGGACGGTACCCGTTATTTCGGACCAGCCGTGGAATGTGCTTGTTGGTGGTGGGGGAGTATAAACTTTACCATTCTGTTTGGGAATCGCCTATGATGTATCTAGTATGGAAGATATCAGGATCTCTTGGTTGTTATGATGACAATGAAAGCATACCGCTCAAAATATTATTTATCTCTGTTTCAAAAACTCGAGCTCTAGCACCTTTGCAAATCCCCGCTTCCCTCCGCGAAGGGCCTACCTATTTACTTTTATTGTTGAGTCATCATCCTCTTATAAAAAGCACTAGTTAGAGAGCACCATTGTCATTTGTATGCATTGCTATTAATTTATATTGAGTATGACTGTGATTGGATCTCTTTTGCCATTTATTACAATGTCTAGCCAGTCCTTGATCTTCAGCGGTGTCTTGCATTTATGTTCTGCAGTCTTAGAAAGGGCTAGCGAGATACCATGTTGTTATATCATATCATGATTGTTTTGAAAAAGTGTTGTCATCCGAGATTTATTATTATTGCTCGCTAGTTGATTATGCCATTGATATGAGTAAATGTGAGACCTAAACGTTATTGTGAATATGGTTAGTTCATAATCTTCGCTGAAAACTTGAATGCTGGCTTTACATATTTGCAACAACAAGATCAAACAAAGTTTGTAAAAGTTTTTCTTTATCACATTCAGTTTGTCAACTGAATTGCTTGAGGACAAGCAATGTGTTAAGCTTGGGGATGTTGATACGTCTCCATCATATCTACTTCTCCAAACTCTTTTGCCCTTGTTTTGTTCTCTAATTTGCATGATTTGAATGGAACTAACCCGGACTGACGCTGTTTTCAGCAGAATTGCCATGGTGTTATTTTTGTGCAGAAATAAAAGTTCTTAGATTGACCTGAAACTTCACGGAGATTATTTTGGAATAAATAAAAAATATTGGCGAAAGAATCAACTAGAGGGGACCCACCACCATTCCACAAGGGTGGAGGGCACCCCCCCTAGGACGCGCCCCCTATCTTGTGGGTCTCACGGACCTCCGCCGACCTCAACTCCAACTCCATATATTCATGTTCGAGAAGAAACAAAACAGAGAGATGGATTCATCATGTTTTACGATACGGAGCCACAGCCACCTCCTGTTCTTCCTCGGGAGGGCTGATCTGGAATCCGTTTTGGGCTCCGGAGAGGGGAAACCGTCGCCATTGTCATCATCAACCATCCTCCATCACAAATTTCATGATGCTCACCGTCGTGCATGAGTAATCTCATCATAGGCTTGCTGGACGATGATGGGTTGGATGAGATTTACCATGTAATAAAGTTAGTTTTGTTAGGGTTTGATCCCTAGTATCCACTATGTTCTAAGATTGATGTTGCTATGACTTTGCTATGCCTGATGCTTGTCACTAGGGCCTGAGTGCCATGATTGCAGATCTGAACCTATTATGTTTTCATGAATATATTTGTGTTCTTAATCCTATCTTGCAAGTTATAGTCACCTACTACGTGTTATGATCCGGCAACCCCAGAGTGACAATAGTCGGGACACTTCCCGGTGATGATTGTAGTGTGAGGAATTGGTGTATTCACTAAGTGCTAATGCTTTGGTCCGGTACTCTATTAAAAGGACGCCTTAATATCCCTTAGATTCCGTAAGGACCCCGCTGCCACGGGAGGCTAGGACAAAAGATGTAATGCAAGTTCTTTTCCATAAGCATGTATGACTACATTCGAAATACATGCCTACATTTTCTTGATGAATTGGAGCTAGTTCCGTGTCACCCTATGTTATAACGGTTGCATGATGAATGCCATCCGACATAATTATCGAAAATTGATCCATTGCTGATACGTCTCCAATGTATCTACTTTTCCAAACACTTTTGCCCTTGTTTTGGACTCTAACTTGCATGATTTGAATGGAACTAACCCGGACTGACGATGTTTTCAGCAGAATTACCATGGTGTTATTTATGTGCGGAAACAAACGTTCTCGGAATGACCTGAAACTTCACGGAGCAACTTTTTGGAAAATATAAAAAATACCTGCAAAAGATGAAGGCCAGGGGGCCCACCACCTCTCCACGAGGGTGGGGGCGCACCCCCTACCTCGTGGGCCCCCTGGTGCCTCTCCGACTCCAACTCCAACTCTATATATTGTGTTTCGGGGAGAAAAAATCAAAGAGAAGAATCATCGCATTTTATGATATGGAGCCGCCGCCAAGCCCTAAAACCTCTCGGGAGGGCTGATCTGGAGTTCGTTCGGGGCTTCGGAGAGGGGAATCCATCGCCATTATCATCATCAACCATCCTCCATCACCAATTTCATGATGCTCACCGCCGTGTGTGAGTAATTCTATCGTAGGCTTGCTGAACGGTGATGGGTTGGATGGGATCTATCATGTAATCGAGTTAGTTTTGTTAGGGTTTGATCCCTAGTATCCACTATGTTCTGAGATTGATGTTGCTATGACTTTGCTATGCTTAATGCTTGTCACTAGGGCCCGAGTGCCATGATTTCATATCTGAACCTATTATGTTTTCATCAATATATGAGTGTTCTTGATCCTATCTTGCAAGTCTATAGTCACCTATTATGTGTTATGATCCATTAACCCCGAAGTGACAATAATCGGGATACTTACCGGTGATGACCGTAGTTTGAGGAGTTCATGTATTCACTATGTGTTAATGCTTTGTTCCGGTACTCTATTAAAAGGAGGCCTTACTATCCCTTAGTTTCCGTAAGGACCCCGCTGCCACAGGAGGGTAGGACAAAAGATGTCATGCAAGTTCTTTTCCATAAGCACGTATGACTATATTCGGAATACATGCCTACATTATATCAATGAATGGGAGCTAGTTCTGTGTCACCCTAGGTTATGACTGTTGCATGATGAACCGCATCCGGCATAACTCTCCATCACTGATCCATTGCCTATGAGCTTTCCATATATTGTTCTTCGCTTATTTACTTTCCCGTTGCTATTGCTATTATCACTACAAAATACCAGAAACATTACTTTCACTATTGTTACCTTTTGTTACCGTTACCACTACTATCATATTACTTTGCTACTAAATACTTTGCTGCAGATATTAAGTTTCCAGGTGTGGTTGAATTGACAACTCAGCTGCTAATACTTGAGAGTATTCTTTGGCTCCCATTGTGTCGAATCAACAAATTTGGGTTGAATACTTTACCCTCAAAAACTGTTGCGATCCCCTATACTTGTGGGTTATCAATTGCCTACGAGCTCGTTTCATATTGATCTTTGCTAAGTTACTTTTTCGTTGCCACTGTTACGATTGCTACAAAACTGCTACTGTTACTTTTGCCACTGTTGCCGTTACTTCCACTTTTTCGTTGCCACTGTTACGATTGCTACAAAACTGCTACTGTTACTTTTGCCACTGTTGCCGTTACTTCCACATTACTTTGCTACTAAATACTTTTCCACAGATATTAAGTCTTTTAGGTGTGGTTGAATTGACAACTCAGATGCTAATACTTGAGAATATTCTTTCGCTCCCCTTATGTTGAATCAATAAATTTGGGTTGAATACTCTACCCTCGAAAACTGTTGTGATCCCCTATACTTGTGGGTTATCAGTGTCGTCCGTTCGGCACTAGATCGGATTGGATTGTGATCGGATCACGACGAGTATGACTACATCAACTGCATTACAATGCTAACAATTTTAGTCTACAAGGGTACATAGACACGCTCACCTCTCGTTGCTATGCATCTCCTAGATTAGATCTTGGGTGATTTGTAGGATTTTTTGATTTTTGTGCAACGTTCCCCATCATTCGCGTGGTTCTCCTATTGGTTGATAACCTTGGTTCTCATTGAGAGAAATGCTTCCCCGCTACTCTATTGCTTCACCCTTCCTCTTCGGGAAAAATCCCAACATAGATCGCAAATAGCACCAAACTCGAAATCAAGCTCCTACTCTTCAGTGCATCATCCGCAAACAAACGACCAAACGGAGCTCACCAACTGTACCCTCTCTACTCTCCTCCGTGTCTTGATCAAGAAGAACATCATGGAGTGGAAAGACTGCTTTCCCATTGCCGAGTATGCCTACAATCGAGCACGACACTCGAAAACCAACAGGTCCCCCTTCGAGGTTGTCTACGGCTTCAACCCATTTTCACCATTGGTCATCCTTCCTCTACTACTACAAGAGAGAACCAACATGGACGCGAGCGCACGAGCAAGTTACCTCCAGAAGGTGCATGAAGATACACGTTGCACAATCGAGAACCAAGAAGACCACCTCGCTACCAAGGACAACATCAAAAAACACCCAGTGGTGTTCAACCTCGGAGATTTTGTGTGATTACACCTCCGCAAAGAACGCTTCCCCAATGAGCGCAAGTCCAAGCTACGACCTTGCACCGGTGGACCATTAAAGGTGCTCGAATGCTATAACAACAATGTGTACAAGATCGACCTCCTGCACGACAAGTACAACGTGAATGAATCTTCAATGTAAAGGATCTATCTCCCTTGCACAGTGATGAAGTTTTTGATCCGAGGACGGATATTTCCCGGGGGGATATGATGCGGAGCATCCCATGGTCATCCACATGGACCTACCTTCGCCTCCCCAAGTGCCAAATGGATCGATGACATAAGCACGTGCAAGAACTATCAGGACTAAGGTGACATCTCTCCTTAATGAACTTCCATATGAACCACGTGAGACATGGCTACTACCTCAAACGGAGATGCTATGTGTGCTTAGGTACGAAGAAGACCCCCTTGGAGATGTCGGAATGACGACCAAGCCACCATAGACAAGGACAAAGAAGCTCGACGAAAGGAACCGCTGGAATGCTACAACGGCTGGACATTCGGCCTAAAGATAGTAGCAGCAGTAGAAGAACAGTGCTGGTAGAGCTCCAGGAGCTGGGCATCCGGCCCAACAGCCCCAAAAATCCGGACCAAGGTCATCAGTACCGCGAGTAGTACCAGGCCAGACATCCGGCGCTTCTTGAGCTGTTGGACATCTAGCCCCCAGCCCAGACATCTAGCCCGACGGCTACATAACTGGGCCAGAGGCCCTTGTATTCCCTCTCCTCCTCTCTTATCTCTTGCCACACTATATATAAACCCCCCTCCTCCTAGCTAGGGTTAGCAAAGTATATGAGATTATCTAGACAGAGCTTTGCTCATCTACCCCTCCTCTTGGAGATCAAGACCTCTTAGGAGAAGATCCCCGAGTGGATATCAATACCTCCTCTTGGAGAAGACTATCATCAAGACCTCATCTCCTTTGGACTTGAGAAGAACCTTACCTTTGTGCTATTTTCCTTTGATTGTTCATGTTATGCTTGTGGATCTCACGTATGCTATTCTAGTGGATGTGTGATTTGGGTTTGTTTGAGTGATTACTCTTGTTGTTCTCCCCCTTTTCCCCTCCAAGTGTGCAAAGATCATCAAATTAGGATTCCACCCTACATCACTGTAGCTGCTCATGCTTGCTCCATCTGGTTAGGACTACCGTGGGCGTGATGGGGCACAAGAGAGATGGTTTGGTTCGGCTTAAAATATGACCAAGATTGGTAAGACCTGTTGGAGTCAGCTAACGTTGGCGGCCATGGCGTGCCCAGGGCAAGGTGATGTGATGTTTCAGAGGCTGCCACCAATTGCAACCAATCCCGAGGGGCTCGCAGGAGTCAGCCGACGGTGGCTGCAGGAGGTCTTTCGGAGATGCTATATAAGGAGAGGGAGAGGCCACTTGTAAGGCATTTCCAAATCAATAGGCACCAAGAACAGAAGAGCATGAGTAGGATGTTACGCCTCATTGGTGGCCTGAACCCAGGTAAATTGCATTACCGTGTTTGCGTGAAGTGAGTGGAGTGCTTTATCCCCTGGCTGAGCAATTTAGGAGGTGGATTTTAGCTCTGATATCGACGATCACCCATCGACACTCTTCGAGGCTGAGCTCTGAGAGCGGCGCAATGTGACGTGTCGGGCGTCGTTAACGATGATGGACGACCACCATGGGTGCCGCGGACCCCACTCCGTGGAGGCATGGGCCCTGGATTAGTGCAGGACCACTGGAAGACCACCACCCGCCGTCACCATCGTAGGCTCACCGACCAGGTCCTCAGATTCCGAGCGTTTGGCACGGCTTCAAGGCAACGATGGACAGGGTTACGCGGAGTCCAGTCAGGGATGCTGTGACGTGTAACGGGCCTTCTGTCACTGAAAGGACGACGACAATGACGGCGGCGATGATGACGATGAATGTGTGAGTGACCTCAGAGGCAATGCCTACGAGGTCACCTCCGCTGGTTTAGTTTAGATTTTATTTGGTTAGTTGGTAGTTTGTTAAATTTCGTGTGTTGAATGCAATATATCAAGATTAAGCCAACAAATTTAGTTCATTTTGGATTAATATCGTTCATTTTTGTGCTCGATCCCTTTGAAATGGGCCAGTCATTTGGCAATATGCGTTGTATTCCCTCTGTCCGGAAAAGCTTGTCCCAAGCTTGTTTCTCAAATGAATGTATCTAACACTAATTTGATGCAAAATACATCCATTTGAGAGACAAGCTTTTCCGGACGGAGAGAGTAGTTGTAGCCCCTTAGCATACGTACTCATCCAGTATGCTCTAAACGTAGTGCTTGCTTTACCTAAAAGCGAAACACATGACATGAGTTGTTTTCTTTGCGGTGCATACGCTGAGTGCATGCCATGCCATGGCATTGCTTTCCTTACAAATTTACACACCTGGTTCGAGACCTGCTGCTGCTACTCATTGCAGAGAGCCCAAAGGCAGCAGCAGCACTCCATTGCATTGGATGGACACTCCAGTCCACTTGGGGCAGGGCGCCTCCCCTTCTCTTTATCAAAAGCGCACCCCGACCCGGCCCCACCCCTACACTAGGAGAGGAGTATTATTATTATTATTATTCCCCTCTCAACTCAATTGCCTCATGCAAAGCCCCATGCTTTGTCGCCCCCCCCCCCCCCCCCCCCCCCCCTAGCTAATCCCAACACCCTCCATCCTAACCATAAGCACCTATGAATAAGAATGATTGTCTCAAAAAAAACCTATGAATAAGAATGGTGATGGATATATAGCTCCGTCTCGCGGGGGCCTCGGAGGGAGAGATCTTTGCTTAGCGGGAGGACGAGTGCTTCTCCCCCTCCTCTTTCTCTTTCTCCTCCTCCTTCTTCTTCTTCTTCTTCTTCTTTGGGAAAAGGGATTGATTGCGTGCGAACGAGGCCGCGCTCGCTAGCTCTGAGCTGAGCTGAGCTGAGCTGCCACTGCCAGTACTGGCTGGAGTGGACAGGTTTTGTGGCGAGTACTAGTCCCAACTCCCCAGCAACAAGCGGCAGGCACCGAGCAGCCAGCCAATGTATTCCTCGCACAGGAGCATCAGCAGCTGCGACAAGACGCCGCCGTGCAAGAAGCTTCACAGGCACAGAATCCCACACTGATGGCTGCACCCTACTCTCCATCTCCATCTCCATCACATCCCACTGCTGCTGCCCTTGTCCTGCTACTGCTGCTGCTTCATGTCGCGCTTCTTGGCAAGTGTGCGGCGGCGGCTAACGTGACGTTCGGGCCGGGGGAGGAACTCCGGAGGTACAGGCGGGTCCAGGCGCTCCTCACAAGGCTCAACAAGCCGTCTCTCCGGACCATTCAGGCATGTCTCCTCGATCGCCCTACTGCCAGTGACAGTGTTGCTGCAATTCGGTCTAGGTCGTGGCCGAGAGAGATTTTTTTTTTTTTGCGGTGGGTGGCCGAGAGAAATTAACCGTGGTGCTCGTTGGTTCATGGCAGAGCCCCGACGGCGACCTCATCGACTGCGTGCCGGCGCACCTGCAGCCGGCGTTCGACCACCCCAGGCTGCGCGGCCAGAGACCACTGGTAATGCATCCATCTCGTTAGCAGCTATTGTTAATTTTATTTATTTATTTCCATTTCAAAGCCAAGGGAAAGCCAGCATGTAGATTGATTAGTTAACCAAGTCTTGGGCTCTTGTTCGATTGGTCGTTTTGTCGCAGGGCCCGCCGGTGCGACCGAGTGGACACCACCGCCGCCCCAATCACACGGCGGACGCCGGAGTGCAGCTTTGGGCGATGTCCGGCGCGTCGTGCCCGGAGGGGTCCGTCCCGGTGAGGAGGATTACGGAGGCCGACGTCCTCCGCGCCAGCTCCGTGAGGAGGTTCGGAAGGGTGCCCACGGCCAGAGTACGGCGTGACACGGTCGCCGGCGGCCACGAGGTCCGTAGTCTACTCTTGTGTCTTGTCATGCCATACTACTATAGTACTTAGTAAACGCTCTTATATTTCTTCACGGAGGGAGTACATTGTAAGCACGACCTGAATTCAAGTTACTGTAGCCTGTAAATCTTGTCTTGGTTGCTGAATGAAATTGCACCTCCGCTAAATGATGCTTAAAAAGCAGAGCATCCGAAAAAGTTGGGTAAAACGTGATATCGAGCAGAGCGGTGGCATGATGCCATCCACTGCGAGGACATAGATTCAGCGCACAGCTTTTAACCTCATGGATTTGATTGGTTTGCCGTTGCTTTTACTCCTTCCAGCTAACATCCGCAGAGAGCATTGACCCGGGTGTCGCTTCTTCGTCTGCATTTTGGCTCTCGCTAGGTGCAGATTAATTGATCTGAGTATGTTTCTTTTCTTTTCTTTTTGACATTAACGTAGTGTCAAAAAACGTCCTAGGACGGAGGGAGTAGTAATTAACTGCAGTGGAGCAGCAGGGGTAACATTAATAAGACAGTAACACTATTAACTCATCAGCGGATGGATGGTTGGTTATTGAAATGGTGTGTATGTGTGTGTATGCAGCACGCGGTGGGGTACGTTGCCGGCGACGAGTACTACGGCGCGCGTGCGAGCATCAACGTGTGGGCGCCCAAGGTGAGCACGCCGACGGAGTTCAGCCTGTCGCAGATCTGGGTTATCGGCGGCACCTTCAGCAACGATCTCAACACCATCGAGGCCGGATGGCAGGTACATTTGCGATTTGAGCATCATCCATTCCTCTCTGGTCTCTGCTCTCGGTTGCGGATGGCAGGGACAACAACAACAACATATAATTAACAGCTGCTTGCTGTTTTGTGTGACAGGTGAGCCCGCAGCTGTATGGGGACAACTCGCCCAGGTTTTTCACTTACTGGACGGTAAGCCCTTTCTCCTCGATCCATGGATGGATCGATCGTCTGTCTGGTAAAAGAAAAGAAAAGAAAAGAAAAGAAAAGAAAAGAAAAGAAAAGAAAAGGGTTTGAATTTGCATGGCATGGCATGCAGACGGACGCGTACCAGACGACGGGGTGCTACAACCTGCTGTGCTCAGGGTTCGTGCAGACCAACAGCCGGATCGCCATGGGGGCGGCCATCTCGCCCACCTCCGGCTACAAAGGCGGCCAGTTCGACATCAGCCTCCTGATCTGGAAAGACCCCAACCACGGCAACTGGTGGCTGGAGTTCGGGTCGGGGGAGCTGGTGGGTTACTGGCCTAGCTTTCTGTTCAGCCACCTGGCGTCGCACGCGAGCATGGTGCAGTTCGGCGGCGAGGTGGTGGACACGCGCGCCGAGGGGTCGCACACGGCCACGCAGATGGGGAGCGGGCACTTCCCCGGGGAGGGCTTCGGCCGCTCCTCCTACTTCCGCAACCTGGAGGTGGTGGACTGGGACAACAGCCTCATCCCGCTCACCACCTTCCACGTCACCGCCGACCACCCCAACTGCTACGACATCCAGGGCGGCGTCAACGCCGTATGGGGGAACTACTTCTACTACGGAGGGCCAGGGAGGAACGTCAGGTGCACCTAGCTAGCTGCTTGCTTGGATAGTCGTAGCCACAACAAATTCATTTTTCTTTCTTTATTTCTTTCTTCCTGAAAGTTGTTCATCTTCTACAGTTGTGCACCTAGCTTAGCTAGCTTGCGCGTCTTCTACAGTTTATTTTCCAACCAAAGGGAAGGTGGGTTCACTAGTTGTAAAACATGGGTCTCCTGATCTCAACAGTGTAGTGTAGCTTCGTTTCAAAAACAATGTACTACTGTACTAGTGTAGCCAACTCAGTAGTACTACTCCAGCACATACTACATGCATGCATGCATCAATTGTTTATTGCCAAGCAAATCGCTCGTTGTGTCTCTCTCAAACGGTTCTTCACTTACTGGACAGTACTGTAGTAGTAGTACATGAATCACGCTTCAACGCCAAGCAACATTTGAAGCAAAGACGCACATACCGCGCCTGCCTTCGTGGGGAAACAATCCATTGATTGCGCCAGACCATCCACGGAATGGAGCACTAGGGTATTTCTCTGGAGTAGTAGGTAGTATCGTTTATTTTGTCACTCAGGGCCAGGGATTTGTCCCTTCCTTGGCGTTGAAGCTTCCATCCATGTTTCCCTGCACTAAAGCACAAGCATCTACTGATTCACACCCATTTTTTCCAGCCTATCACCTGGACCACACGCCCCGTTCGAATTTGATAGCTCCTTCCGTTTTACTAAAAAATAGTACTGCAATAGGCAAACGAGAAGGCACACTGTAGAGAATGTCATAAACCCGATTTGCCAACTTCAGAGCCCTGCCAAGATGTGAGAGCCAATTACAATATGACGTGTGTGTTGAGTATATATTTTGTGTTGCATGTATATTCGTGTTGTAGCCCATCTTCTACTCCTGTATAGTTCAAGTTCAGACCTATCCTGTAATTATATATATATGTGCACAAGCACCTTGACTGGGTTCCCGGTCCCCGTCTCCCTCCTACGAGGTTGAGCTGGCGGGCACCCCACCCGCCACCCCGGCGATGGGCTCGACTTCCTCCTCGCCTGTCGCCACCTCAGCCGCCGGCTCGATTGTGGCCGTCGCCACCGCCGCCGCCCCCGTCGTCGCCGCGGCCCCTGCCTCTAGGCGTCACGACCCGCACCCGGGAGGGTGTGCTTCGGCCAAGCACGTGCTACTCCTCCGATGAGTATGTGTGCGCCGCCTCGACATCGACGCCATCAACCATTCCTGCCTCCGCTCGCGCTGCCCTTTCGGATCCTCATTGGCTCGCCGCGATGCAGGAGGAGTTCGATGCCCTATAGCGCAACCGCACATGGTAGCTTGTTCCGCGCCCCCTCGTGCCAACATCATCACTGGCAAGTGGTTTTTTTCGCCAGAAGACCCGCCGGACGGTTCTCCCGAGCGCTACAAGGCTCGGTGGGTGGTTCGTGAATTTCGGCAGCGTAGGCGTGGACATCACCGACACCTTCGCCCTGGTTCTTAAACCGGGCATGATCCGCGCCATGCTCCAGTTGGTGGTCTCGCGCGCCTGGCCTGTGCACCAGTTGGATGTCTCCAACGCCTTCTTGCACGACTATCTCGCCGAGCAGGTGTTCTGTGAGCAGCCAACCGGTTTCGTTGATGCTGAGCATCCAGACTTCGTGTGCTTACTTTCCCGTTCTCTGTACGGGTTGAAGCAGGCGCCTCGGGCTTGGTACCAGCGTATCACAGCCTTCCTGCAGTCTCTGGGATTTCTATCCACTCGCTCCGATGCCTCACTCTTCGTGTATCATCAGGGACCTACAATTGCATATCTGCTGCTCTACGTCGCATCCTCACGGTGTCCGCCCCCGATCTCCTTCAGCGGCTGACAGCTCGTCTTTGTGACGAGTTCGCCCTCAAGGACTTGTTCCTCGGCATCAAGGTGGTCCGTCGAGCTAACGGCTTCTTTCTGCATCAGCAGAAGTACGCCCACGAGCTTCTGGAGCATGCCAGTATGCTTAACTGCAAGCCGACACCCACCCCCGTAGACATGAAGGCGAAGATCTCTGTTCTATAGGGGTCTCTCACATCCGATGCAACATTCTATCGCTCCATTGTTGGTGCTTTACAGTACCTCGCGCTTACTCGACCCGACTTGCAGTACGCTGTCCAGCAGGTGTGCCTCCACATGCATGCTCCGAGAGACTCTCACTGGACTTTGGTGAAGCGTATCCTCCGTTATATACGCGACACCATGTCCTTGGGACTCACCCTGATGGCCTCCACCTCCACCGACCTTGTTGCCTACTCGGATGTCGACTAGGGTGGCTGCCCCGACACTGGACGCTCCACATCTAACTATTGTGTCTACCTTGGGCCCTCGTTGATCTCCTGGTCATCGAAGCGGCACCCCATGGTCTCCCACTCCAGCGCCGAGGCAAAGTGTCGGGTTGTGGCTAACGCCGTGGCCGAGTGCTCTTGCATTCGTCAGCTACTCCTGGAGTTGCTTTGTGATGTTCACAAGGCCACTCTTGTCTATTGCGATAGCGTCAGCGCGGTCTACCTCTCCGCCAACCCGATGCACCATCGACGTACGAAGCATATTGAGCTCGATATTCACTTCGTGCGCGAGCAGGTTGTCCTTGGCCATGTTCGGGTTCTCCACGTTCTGACGTCGCAATAGTTTGCTGATGTGATGAATAAGGGATTGCCTACTCCCGTCTTCAAGGAGTTTTGGTCCAGTCTCTGTGTCTCTGGCGATGCTTTGACCGTGAGGGGGTGTTCAGTATATATTTTGTGTTCCATGTATATTCATGTTGTGGCCCACCTCCTAGTCCTGTATAGTTGAGGTGGAGGCCTACCCTGTAATTATATATACGTGCACCGGCACCCCATCAATACATCGATCATTGTATTGCGAACTTGTCCATCCACAGTGTGCTTCTTTCGCATGGGGAGCGCTTCATGCGTATGTCAATGGTGGTCTCGACGGTGCTGCGTACATAATGGATATTTCTAGTAAAGGACGCTTTTATTAACTTAAAATATAGCATCAAACGGATACAAAGTATAATAAGTAATACCCGGCCTCTACACGACCAAAATGCACACAGCCAATCATGAACGGTCTGACAAAAGAAGGAAAAACAATGTATTGGAACCAATAAAGTTGTAAAAGGCCAACACTATGGATGCGACGTTTCTGCTCCCAAGCTCAGCTGCACCTGCGCTGACGAAAAAAGTCAAAACAAATACTAGAAAAATTAAAAAAATTCTATTTTTTGTGTGTAGTAGATAATTTGATGCGTGAGGTCCGCTCCAAATTTCAACTTATTTGGACCTCTGAGAAGCTCTCCGCAAAAAACACAAAATCGGGGTCTGTAAAAAAGTTTACTATTCACACATTGTTCTGACCCGATTTGTCGTTTTTCTTGAGAGCTGTTCAAATATCCAAACGAGTTGAAATTTGGAGCGGACCTCACGCATCAAATTATCTACCACACAAAAAATTGGATTTTTTTTTGAATTTTTCTAGTATTTGTTTTGATTTTTTTTCCTGACTGGGAGCAAATGAGCCTGGGCACCGAGTTGGATTTCCCCAACACTACGTGTATGTCTAAGGAGGTGGTGGACCGATCCGGAGATTATGCTGCCACCCATGTTGGGTGAAAACCTCCCCAACCACCCGTTCTAGCCGCATACACACCACTTTGAATAATGGTTGGTACTCCGTTCGATCTAGTATAGACCACGTACGAAGGTAGCGTATACAACGAAAAATTATCTGCAAAGGAGCAGAGTTTTTGCCATTAAATGTCAAATTATTTTTACATAGCTATAGCGACCATAGCAAGGCACACACTCCCACCCTTATTAGCATTCTGAACCTATTTGAAATACCATCCAACCAATGACCAAAAGTATTGGCAACACTTGTGGTCGGATACAAATTGGACGCTATTTGAATGACTGGCCATATAGAATGCGCAAACTTACACCAGAAAAAGAGATATTTGATTGTCTCGTTGTGAGTAAAAAAACTACACGTTTTGCTTCCTTGCCAGTTGTGATAGGCGTGGTTGTCTTTCGTTAGCATAACTCCCCTCCGAAGATACCACATGAAAATTTTAACTTTTAGTGAAATCTTGGGCTTTTATATTTTCGTGTTATTATCCAATGGGACCTCTAAGTGCATGAGCGCCTGATACATAGAGTCGACTATGAAGGACAAAAAGAATCTGGAACTGAAATAATCCAGCTTTTGCAACTCTTTTAGGGAGTTGGACAAAGGAAAGCATATAGAGAACCATATTTGTGAGGAAAAAATTTATCAAGACCAGACGTCCTCCAACGAAGAGTAACTTGCCTTGCCAACTGGTCAACTGTTTCTCTAAGTGCTACTCTACATGTTTCCACTCCGCATTAGTGAGACACCGATAATTAACCGAAATTCTCAAATATTTCATAGGGAACTAGCCTTGCGCAGAACCAAATAGGTCAGCATAGTCAGCCGCTGCCTCACTGGCTTTCCTAAAGCAGTACATAATGGACCTGTTACAAAATACGCGGATAAATAAAGCCAAACTGACCAAAGTCATCCATCAAACGATAGTCACTTGTGCGCGTCGGTCCTAAACGAACGGTTTTTAACCCCTTTCCGCAACGGCATATGGAACCGTCTTCAAGTGAGTGTGGGCAATAGGGGGTCCTTCCCACATGACCCAGAAAACGTCGGTGATAGGGAGCCTTGATGCATACAGTTGTCCCTGTATAACCGTTTCCGATATCTCGAATATCCCAAACACTTCATCATTGCCACTCGTTTGTGCTCGCATTGCCATCGCAGTCGGAGTTTTGTGGTTCTGCCTAAAACCAAGCAGATTCCAGGCACAGGAGTTTTCTAGGCAGATTCTAGGCACGGGAGATTTACGATGCCTAGCACATCACAAACAGTTCATGATTATAAACCGTGTACGATAGGTAGACAATCACACACATTTAGTTTTCCTGCACCGTATGTGATAGTGTCTGACATCAGACACGCTTTGCAAACGGAAATTGTGTGCATGCTTGCACATGTTTCCTCTCTATGAACCGTCTCAGATTATGGTGTATATCGCAAACGTTTGTGTTTTACCAACCATGTGTGCCGTAATGACCCGCACAACGTAATTTCACCCTAATTTAATTGCTTGTATTTAAAATTGTACCTAATTTAAACTTGAAAGTAGGCTATAGCTTTATTCATATCCATCAGGTTCAAACAACCAATGCATTATTCGATTCACAGGTACATATGTTTAAGAATTACAGAAGCACCAAATAAAGAATGATGTACCAGGGTTCTATACTTGTACTATTATAGATGGTAAAGAAAGAGGCGACCGACATTTCAATTGTTGAACAAGGTGAAGCAGAATGGCCCTATTGTGCTCTCCTGGATGCAGAAGGCATGCAGGACTCTAGTCCAGCCCCTTGTGATGGCCGGCCGTCAATCATGTAGTTTGAGAGGTAATCTTGAGTAAACTGCTTCAGGATCCACTGCAAAAGAAAAAAGATTCAGTTATTGTCATCTAACACAACTCATTACGGGCAGTAAAAAGAAGGCTACAGGGTTCTTGCTTACCATCCTACAGTTCATTGTTGTCTTGCATAAAGTGTAAACAAATAGTTTGATTGACATCTTTTGACCCATTTTAGTAACAATCTTTATCAGTTTCCTCACTTGATGCTGGTTCATGAATGAGATATCCAGGCAATGATCATTATATAGGCATGATGTCCAAGATTAGTAGACCGACTCCTGCCTACATCTACTACCATTACTCCACACATCGACCGCTATCCAGCATGCATCTAGTGTATTAAGTTCATGGAGAAACGGAGTAATGCAATAAGAACGATGATATGATGTAGACAAGATCTATTTATATAGAAATAGACCCCATCTTGTTATCCTTAATAACAACGATACATGCGTGTCGGTTCCCCTTCTGTCACTGGGATCAAGCACCGTAACATCGAACCCATCACAAAGCACCTCTTCCTATGGAAAGAAAAATCGATCTAGTTGGCCTAACTGAACCAAAGCTTGGAAGAAATACGAGGCTATATTGTGACGCCCCGAGACTGATGTGCCAGGTGTCTCCCATTTGTTCACCGTCGTTGCCATGTCATTCGCTTGCATGTTGCATCATATCATGTCATCATGTGCATTGCATCATCATGTTTTCAAAACTTGCATCCGTCCCGGTCTCCCCGTTCCTTCTGTCTGTTGCATATTGAGCTCCACTTAATTTGTAGTGTTGTTTTGTGCACTTTGCCATGCCATGCTTCATTAAACCGGTCATGCATCATACTTGGTTCTGCATCATGCCATGCTTATGTGATGGTTCTTTACTATGTTGTTTGCTTCTTTCCGGTGTTGCTTCTTCAGGTTGGTTTCGATAACGTCGCATTTGTGAGGATTCATTCGACTACGTCTGTTTGCCTTCTTCATGGACTCTTTCTTCTTCCTTGCGGGATCTCAGGCAAGATGACCATACCCTCGAAATCACTTCTATATTTGCTTTGTTAGCTTTCCGCTCTATTCCTATGTCGCGCTACCTACCACTTACTATATCATGCCTCCCATATTGCCATGTCAAGCCTCTAACCCACCTTTCCTAGCAAACCCTTGTTCGGCTATGTTACCGCTTTTGCTCAGCCCCCTCTTATAGCGTTGCTAGTTGCAGGTGAAGCTGAAGTTTGTTCCATGTTGGAACATGGATATGTTGGGATATCACAATATCTCTTATTTAATTTAATGCATCTATATAGTTGGTAAAGGGTGGAAGGCTCGGCCATATGCCTGGTGTTTTGTTCCACTCTTGCTGCCCTAGTTTCCGTCATACTGGTGTTATGTTCCTTGATTTTGCGTCCCTTACGTGGTTGGGTGTTATGGGGACCTCTTGAAAATTCGCTTTGAATAAAACTCATCCAACAAGGCCCAACCTTGGTTTTACATTTTCCTAACAACCTATTACCCTTCCCTTGGGTTGGCCAACCCGAGGGTCATCTTTATTTTAACCCCCCCCGGGCCAGTGCTTCTCTAAGTGTTGGTCCGAACCGAGTTGCCTGCGGGGCCACCTGAGGGAAACTTGTGGTTTGGTTTTACTCATAGCTAGTCTCATCCGGTGTTGCCCTAGAACGAGATACGTGCGACTCCTATCGGGATTGTCGGCACATTGGGTGGCTTTGCTGGTCTTGTTTTACCATTGTCGAAATGTCTTGTAACCGGGATTCCGCGACTGATCGGGTCTTCCCGGGAGAAGGAATATCCTTCGTTGACTGTAGAGCTTCTGATGGGCTAAGTTGGGACACCCCTGCAGGGTTTGAACTTTCAAAAGCCGTGCCCGCGGTTATGGGCAGATGGGAATTTGTTAATGTCCGGTTGTAGAGAACTTGACACTTGACTTAATTAAAATGCATCAACCGCGTATGTAGCCGTGATGGTCTCTTCTCGGCGGAGTCCGGGAAGTGAACACGGTTTTGGAGTTATGCTTGTACGTAAGTAGTTTCAGGATCACTTCTAGATTCTCGACCGTTGCCTTGCTTCTCGTCTCGCTCTTATTTGCGTAAGTTAGCCACCATATATGCTTAGTGCTTGCTGCAACTCCACCTCACTACCCTTTCCTACCCATAAGCTTAAATAGTCTTGATCTTGCGGGTGCGAGATTGCTGAGTCCTCGTGGCTCACAGATACTTCCAAACAGTTGCAGGTGTCGATGATACCAGTGCAAGTGACGCAACAGAGCTCAAGAGGGAGCTTGATGAAGATCTTGGTCGTTGTTTTGTGTCTTTTCCATTCGATCAGTAGTGGAGCCCAGTTGGGACGATCGGGGATCTAGCAATTGGGGTTGTCTTCTTATATTTTGGTTCCGTAGTCGGACCTTGATTGTATTATGTATGATGTATGTTTAACTTGTATTTGTGTGAAGTGGCGATTGTAAGCCAACTCTTTATCCCTTACTTATTCAGTACATGGGATTGTGTGAAGATTACCCCTCTTGCGACAAACCTACCATGCGGCTATGCCTCTAAGTCGTGCCCCGACACGTGGGAGATATAGCCGCATTGTGGGTGTTACAAGTTGGTAATCAGAGCCAACCCCGACTTAGGAGCCCCCTGCTTGATCGAATCGCTGACGTTGTTGAGTCTAGAACAAAATGTTTTGAGTCTTATAGGAGTATATATATCGGAGAGTAGGATTCTTTTTACTCCTCAGTCCCTTTGTCGCTCTGGTGAGGCCTCCTGACGTAGAGTTTTGACTCTTCTCTCCTCAAATTTCATGAATTTTTTTAGGATCACGCGGGTATCTTGGAATTGTTCTGATGGTTTTGTGACGAGAACATTGTTCTTGGTGCCTCCTGACATTTAGGGGTTGTGGCAGTGTCCCGAGGAGTTGAGCTCCGAGGTGTTGTCCTCACGATTTTATCATTGCAGTTCTGGAATACATGAGTTCGCCGACATCGAAAATCTCTTTTATGCAGTTGTTGGTGAGATAACCTCGACGCCACCCAGTACTGAGGCGGGAGTTCGGGAATATTGCCATAACTCGTATAACGGATGCTTTTCGAAGGTTGAGGTACACGATTTTTGAAGGTTTCTCTGTTATGTGTTGAAGGATGGATATAGGTGGATGTAGGAAATGCTAGTTTTGGGTGAGATATTATGCTTCCCCTGTATCCCCAATACCTGATTGCCTAACCAGAAAGTTTCGGGAGTTTATAAGTGGGAATTCAAGTAGCTCTTAGGATATCTTTCCGGCAGATGCATGATATGAGATTGGGGTTTGACGTCTAGTGGTCTGCCTATCCACAGTTGGTTTACAGTGGTCTCGTTGTGTCTTAAAGAGTCCTTGGCTGTGCTGACTCGGGGACACTTCATATGTCATGTGCACTGCCTTGTACATGATGGTGCTGTACGATCGAGCCCGTGTGGGCCCCACCATGAAAACTTCGGACGAACTCTCTATCATATGTTTGTTCCAGCTTTTTCTGCAAGCCAATCCTTTGTTTTTGTTTTGGTTTATGGTATTCAAGTTGCTTCAATGTCAAGTGTTGATTCCATATTCTTCCTAAGCGGCGTTCTCACATTTCTATGTGAATACTAATCCTTCATGATAATCGAGATTGTCATGTCAATCCTTTTCAACCGGTGTGTTTCTCTTCAAGTGGATCCGATCGTTTTCAATATCCGCAAGATCAATTCTAAGTTTTCTCAACGGTGTTTATTCCATCTGCCCAAGTTGCCTTTGTTTTCTCGCCCTCCCATCCTTTCTTTTTCTTCAAGGACTCAAATTTCTTAATCAAGTATCCATCTATTGGATGTGAAGTATCTTCATTCTTTTCAATCAATGTTCTTACCTGGTGATTCTCATGAAGATGCTCTACATGTTTATCATTCTTCATTCTCTTTTCTTCTCCGGTGGATTCAATTCAAGCTTTGACGATCGTATCCTTTCCTCGTTTCAAATGTTTTTCTCATGCCGGTGCACCTCTTAATCATCCATTTCTCGCTACTCAACTGTTTCGGAGTGCTGAACATATCGCGAAGATTCGTGTTTCCACTCCGCATCCGTTCAAGCTCTTTCGAGGAGGTTATCTCATTCAAGCCATTTAATTCAGCCGGTGCAATCTCTCTTTTCAAGCAATCTTTTCAACGATATTTCTTTTGAGTGGGCCCTAACCCACAGGTTTTTCCCAGGATCTTACCTGACTCTTCTATTTTCCCGGTGTTACTCTCAAATTCTTTTCCAAGTTTGACGTAAGAATGAATTATCATCAGTCAAATGTCTTTCTCCAAGATCTTTCAAATTATTTTCACTGCGGATTCAGCCTTTATATTCTTCATTATTACGGAGTGTCTCAACAATTCATGGTGGTGTTTCCCATCGTCATTCTCTGCTTTTGAAGACTAAAGAAGAGTTTCTCTTAAATCTTGCTCCGTTCTCGTGAAGATTCATGGTTCTAGCTTGTTGCCACCCTCTCATAATTATTTTTGATTGTGAGAATTCTTTTCACCCTTCCGGAGCAAATCAGGAGACTTTTCAGTTTGTTTCTCAAGAGCCCATCATCTCAGAAGTATTCATTCCAGCTTTTAGCTCTCGTTCTCCAAATCATACCGGTGCATCATTCAAGTATTCTATTATCAGTTCATGATCTCTTCGTTTTCTCGTATCTAAATTCCCTCAAGTATCTTCATTCGTTTTCCAATTCTTCCTGGTGAATTATGCCTTTGCTACTTCCATTTTCAATTCTTACGGTGCTTCGTTCAAGAGTTCCCTTCCTTGGTTATCACATCAATTCATTTATTGTTTCCAAATCACACCGGTGGTTCCATCAATACCTTCCCAAGTTGGCGCTATATCTATCATAATACTTTCTATGAGAATAAGTAGTATGCCAAATCCGTTGCTTGTCATCAATTTAAATTGGTGAAGGATACGCATAACGTAATTCTTATTATTGTTTCATCCAAGGGATTAATTCCTTATTCCGGAGGTTCATCAAAATTCCTGATTTCATTTGTTCATCATTCTTTCCGGAGTTCCAAGTTTTTTCTTGGTTATATCATCGCGAAGCTCCATTTAATCAATGCAAGGATTCATCTTATTCTTTTCAAGATTCTTTTTCTTGTGACCTTCTTTTATCTATCCGGAGTTCTTCGAGAGTTTCTTCATGGTGGTTCATCAAGGATTCCTTTCATTCTTCAATAATCGTCAAGATTTTCCTCTCGAAGTTAAGATCCGCCAAGCTTTATTCTCAAAATTAAACGTGGTGCAAAACACATGTTTTGTTTTGGGGAGATCAAGTATTCCTCTTCTTGCATTCCGAAGTGCAATTCTTTCTACCTTATGTTTTGAGGTGGTGTTATGCCACTCTTGACAATTTCCCTTCATGTTTCATGATTCACAAGTTTTCAAGAGTGACATATCTAAATCCATCATTTTCTCTTCGGTCAAGACATCTTTTCAATCCATCAATCTCTTCATTGGAGTTATCTTGGGTTATATTTCACCTAAAGCTTTCCCTAAGGATTGTTGCTATTTATGATGCTTATAAATGGCCCAAGTTTTTCATTTATCCACCCGGTGAAATAAGTTCTAGTCTCCTTGTTGAAATCAATCCAAATCTATTGTTTATGTTAATGGCAGAATGTCACCTCATAATTTTGAGACGTTTTCCATAATCCCACAACAATCTCACTCTTTTCATATTGATCTTCCAACAACTCCGTTCAATCCTTGTTTGCAAGGATGCTCTTCAAATTCAATTTTGACAGGAGTTGTCATTATTCTTTTCCGTCCCTTTTATCCCAACAATATATCTTCCATTCTTTCTCCCGGAGTCTTTGTGATGTTGCTTTCTTCACCTATCATCTCGTTTTGCCAAGATCATGTTTTTTCCCTTGTCTATCCATTCAACCAGATTGTCTTGTCCTTCATTCAAGTTCTCTCATCTTATCAAGTTTTGCCTCCCTTCTCAACCGGAGTGCCGTCTGAAATCTTTCTTACCCATTGTGCCATTCTTTCAATAGTTCCGGAGACAGTGTGTTGTTGATTTCATCAAGTATCATCCAATCTTCCCAAGTTCATATTCAATTCCTTTCATTTTCAGTCGGAGTGCTGCCCAAAATTTATCATTCTTATTCCTTTTTGTATATTGTTTTAACCGGAGTGTTGTGGCTATCATTCCTTGTCTAACCGGACTCTCATCCAAGCGCTTTCATTTTACCAAGCTCATATTCTTTACCTTCCTTTTCCAACTGGACTGTTGTCGTAATTGATCTTTATCGTTCCATGTACATCTCGTTCCTACCGGAGTGCTTGCATGTACTTCTTGCCCATTGCAACACTTTTCTCATGTCTTTCAACCTACAAGGTTCTAGTAATGTTCCTTGTTCCTCTTTTCTAACGGAGTGTCTTCAACTTTGTTCATCTCCGTTGTATTCTTTCTTTCAATTTGTTCAACCTCGCAAGGTTCTTTGGTTTCACTTATTTGTCAAAGAAGCAACTTAGTTTTACCTCTTATCTTCCTCTTCCATTTTCCCTCCGGTGCCATCCTTAGATCTCGGGCGAGATCCTCTTGTAGGGGTGGAGTGTTGTGACGCCCCGAGACCGATGCGCCAGGCGTCTCCCAGTTGTTCACCGTCGTTGCCATGTCATTCGCTTGCATGTTGCATATTGTCATGTCATCATGTGCATTGCATCATCATGTTTTCAAAACCTGCATCCGTCCCGGCCTCCCCATTCCTTCCGTTGTCCGTTCTGCGCCCAGACACACTCGCATGCGCCCGCGGCATGTCCGGAATAGTATTTTTATAAGTGGCCAGAAAATGTTCTCGGTATGGGATGAAAGTTGGCTTGCAGTGTTGTTATGTTGTTAGTAGGTCGCCTGCCAAGTTTCATCGCATTCGGAGTCCGTTTGACGCCCCAACGGTTAACTATAGAGACAATATAGTCGGTCAAATCGTCTGACGTTTTCGGTCTCCGAAAACCGTTGCCGGGCTACCTTCTCTTCTCTCCTCTCAGCTCATCGCACTATGCACAGCCGACCTACGGTCCATCTAGTCTTCCTCTGTTCGGGGCCCCACGATCGTGATCCGAGGGTCCGAAAACCTACCTAAACCCTAGCCCCTTTCCTATTTAAGCAGCCACGCTTGCCATTTTGGGCATCCCTAGCCCCTAAACCTACCCCTTCTAGCCTCCTCCCACCTCCAGCCGTCACATCTTCCTCGAAATTCGGGCCCCAACCTGCAGCCGCCACCTCCACCTTCTAGCCGCCACCTCCCACCTCAAATCCGTCGCTGGCCACCCCTCCAGCGCCCGACGGGCTCCTAGTGGCCAGCCGCCGCCACGCAGACGCCCGCAGCCAACGGGAAGGCGCCACACGTCCTCCCCGCGCCCCACTTCGCCACGGCCCTGCAGGCCCGCATCTGGCCCGCCGTTGCCGATCTGGGCCCGAAGCCGCTCGTCGCAAGCCTGCGCACACCCGAGCTCATCACTGCCTCGCTCGTCAGAGGAACCTGGATCCCGACCTCCTCCTCACGCCGGCGACAAGTCCAGCCCCGTCCTCACCAGCGACGTTGCCGGAGCCACCACCCTTGCCGGCGAACCCCAGGCAGGAGCCCCGTCGCCCTATCCCTCCTCCCCGACCTGTCCCTCTCCTCCCTGCTTCATCCTCTCTCTCCCACAGGTCGTCGTCGTCGGTGGAGATCGGCGCCTCCCTGCCGTCTGGCCTCGCCGCCGACCGGATCTTGCGCCCCGAGGCCGGATCCGCCACCCAGCAACCCGTTCCAGTCCTCATGAGCGCTACCGGACCCTCCCTCGCTGGAGCATTGCTACGCCACCGCCATGGTCCTCTGCTCGTGTGGCCGCGAGACGAGGACGACGTCCAGGCCGCCCCTCGCCCTGGTGGGCCTCGCTCAGCCTCAGGCCCAGCCCAACTTCTGTTGCGGCCTCCTCACCGACTGGGCTTGGCCCATGGTGAGAACTCCCCCAACGCCCCAGCTTTTATTCCTATTGTTGGGCCAGCTAGTTTCGGCCCAGTGCAGTTTTTTCCTAGTTCTGCGATTTTGCTATTTAACCGGGGAATTATAGTTTTACAGAAAAACCCTCTAACTTCATGCATATAATTACTCACAAACCGTGCATCGGTTTAAAATGTTCTATATATGTAAAATGCTTAGAATTTTATGTATATTAATAATTTGCCACTTTCATCCATGTTTGAAATGTTTAAAATGATGTTTGCTTTAATTTTCTTAAATAGCATGCTAAAATGATTTAATTCATAACTAATTAACCGTAGATCCAAATTTAATAAACTTTATATGTAAATGAGGTAGAAAAATGCCTAGTTTAACATGGTGCATTCATCTTACATGTTTAACAACACTAAAATATGCTTTAGGACAGAACAGTACCAAACCTAAAATATGCACATGAGGAGTTTCCGGACTTGTTGTTTGTTGTTTCGGCCTCATTTAAACTTGCCTAGATAGGTAGTTTTCATATGCTTCACCTCTTGCCATGCTAACCAACATTTAATATAGTTGAGTACCTAAATGAGAGAGAACTAAATAAGTCATGTGGTGTTTTCTTCAATATGGAACTCCGTTGCATATTGAGCTCCACTTAATTTGTAGTGTTGTTTGTGCACTTTGCCATGCCATGCTTCATTAAACCGGTCATGCATCATACTTGGTTGTGCATCATGCCATGCTTATGTGATGGTTGTTTACTATGTTGTTTGCTTCTTTCCGGTGTTGCTTCTTCGGGTTGGTTCCGATAACGTCGCGTTTGTGAGGATTCGTTCGACTACGTCTGTTTGCCTTCTTCATGGACTCATTCTTCTTCCTTGCGGGATCTCAGGCAAGATGACCATACCCTCGAAATCACTTCTATCTTTGCTTTGCTAGCTGTCCACTCTATTGCTATGTCGCCCTACCTACCACTTGCTATATCATGCCTCCCATATTGCCATGTCAAGCCTCTAACCCACCTTTCCTAGCAAACCGTTGTTCGGCTATGTTACCGCTTTTGCTCAGCCCCTTCTTATAGCGTTGCTAGTTGCAGGTGAAGCTGAAGTTTGTTCCATGTTGGAACATGGATATGTTGGGATATCACAATATCTCTTATTTAATTTAATGCATCTATATAGTTGGTAAAGGGTGGAAGGCTCAACCTTATGCCTGGTGTTTTGTTCCAGTCTTGCCGCCCTAGTTTCCGTCATACCGGTGTTATGTTCCTTGATTTTGCGTCCCTTACGCGGTTGGGTGTTATGGGGACCCCTTGACAGTTCGGTTTGAATAAAACTCATCCAGCAAGGCCCAACCTTGGTTTTACATTTTCCTAACAACCTATTACCCTTCCGTTGGGTCGGCCAACCTGAGGGTCATCTTTATTTTAACCCCCCGGGCCAGTGCTTCTATAAGTGTTGGTCCAAACCGAGCTGCCTGCGGGGCCCCCTCGGGGAAACTTGAGGTTTGGTTTTACTCGTAGCTAGTCTCATCCGGTGTTGCCATGAGAACGAGATACGTGCGACTCCTATCGGGATTGTCGGCACATCGGGTGGCTTTGCTGGTCTTGTTTTACCATTGTCGAAATGTCTTGTAATAGGGATTCCAAGACTAATCGGGTCTTCCCGGGAGAAGGAATATCCTTAGTTCACCGTGAGAGCTTGTGATGGGCTAAGTTGGGACACCCCTGCAGGGTTTGAACTTTCGAAAGCCGTGCTCGTGGTTATGGGCAGATGGGAATTTGTTAATGTCCAATTGTAGAGAAGTTGACACTTGACTTAATTAAAATGCATCAACCGCATGTGTAGCCGTGATGGTCTCTTCTCGGCGGAGTCCGGGAAGTGAACACGGTTTTGGAGTTATGCTTGTACGTAAGTAGTTTCAGGATCACTTCTTGATCACTTCTAGATTCTCGACCGTTGCATTGCTTCTCTTCTCGCTCTTATTTGCGTAAGTTAGCCACCATATATGCTTAGTGCTTGCTGTAGCTCCACCTCACTACCCTTTCCTACCCATAAGCTTAAATAGTCTTGATCTCGTGGGTGTGAGATTGTTGAGTCCTCGTGGCTCACAGATACTTCCAAACAGTTGCAGGTGTCGATGATATCAGTGCAAGTGACGCAACCGAGCTCAAGAGGGAGCTTGATGAAGATCTTGGTCGTTGTTTTGTGTCTTTTTCGTTTGATCAGTAGTGGAGCCCAGTTGGGACGATAGGGGATCTAGTAATTGGTCTGTCTTCTTATATTTTGGTTCCACAGTCGGACCTTGATTGTATTATGTATGATGTATGTTTAACTTGTATTTGTGTGAAGTGGCGATTGTAAGCCAACTCTTTATCCCTTACTTATTCAGTACATGGGATTGTGTGAAGATTACCCCTCTTGCGACAAACCTACCATGCGGCTATGCCTCTAAGTCGTGCCCGACACATGGGAGATATAGCCGCATTGTGGGTGCTACATATATTAGTGGCCCGACAAACCTACATACATCACATTAGTGGCGCACTGCTATAAAAAATACTAGTGGCGCATTATCTATTAGTGTCCATTAGTAACCCAGAGCACAAGGTAAATATGCCCCCCTGGGAGGCATACTAATGGCACACCGTGTGACTTACTAATGGCGCACTGCCTGGTGCGCCACTATAGTCTGGTATACTAATGGTGCACTAGGGGTGCGACATTAGTATATGTTACTGGTGGCGTGATGATAGTGGCGCACCTATAGTGTGTCGTTAATGGCCAAAACAGGTGCACCACTAATAAGCCTTTTCCTAGTAGTGCCCTACAGTACTCCTACTCGTTTATGCTCACATTGCCATCACAGTCGGTATTATGTGGTGCTACGTTTACGATGCACGGCCCATCACAAACGGTTCACTATTATAGAACGTGTATGATGGGCGGCCCATCACAAACGGTTCACTATTAATAAGATTAGCTAATCGTCGTATGCGTGTCGGACAGGATTACGAAACGTTAGACCGTCGTAACATCGTCGTACACGACAACTACCACACTAGCTATTCTGTGGTGAAACGTTTATGATGCATACTTCATCAAAAACAGTTCATGGTTGTGAATCGTGTATGATAAGGCAACTAACATGAACGTTTAGTTTGGCCGCACCATTTGTGATATTGTTTGACATAGCACACGCTTTGCAAATGGCAACTGTGTGCATGCTTGCACACGTTTCCTCTCTATGAACCGTCACGAAAAGGGGTTAAAAACCATTTGTATAGCACCAACGCGTACTAGTGACTCGAGGACGAGTAGGAATTAAGCTTGGGGATGCTGATACGTCTCCAACGTATCTATAATTTTTGATTGTTCCATGCTGTTATATTATCATTCTTGGATATTTTACAATCATTTTATATCATTTTTTGGGACTAACCTATTGACATAGTGCCAAGTGCCAGTTGTTGTTTTTTGCTTGTTTTTTACATCGCAGAAAATCAATATCAAATAGAGTCCAAATGCAGTGAAACTTTTTGTGGAATTTTTATGGACCAAAAGACACCCAATGGGCCGGAGAAGCACCTGGGGGGGGTGCCCCGAGTGGCACAACCAACCAGGGTGCGCCAGGGGCCCCAGGCGTGCCCAGGTGGGTTGTGCCCACCTCGGTGGCCTCCCGCACTACCTCTTTGCTCTATAAATACCCCAATATTTCAGAAACTCTAGGGGAATCGACGAAAATCAATTCCAGCTGCCGCAAGTTCCAGAAACCACAGATCCAATCTAACACCATCACGGAGGGGTTCATAATCCTCATTGGTGCCTCTCCGATGATGCGTGAGTAGTCCTTTGTAGACCTACTGGTTCATAGTTAGTAGCTAGATGCCTTCCTGTCTCTCTCTTGATTCTCAATACAATGGTCTCTTGGAGATTTATTTGATGTAACTCTTTTTGCGGTGTGTTTGTTGGGATCCGATGAACTTTGAGTTTATGATCGGATCTATGTTTTTATCTATGAAAGTTATTCGAGTCTTTTGATCTCTTATATGCATGATTACATATAGCCTCGTATATCTTCGAATGTTTGGTTTAGTTAGGCCAACTAGATTAATTTTTCTTGCCATAGGAAGAGGTGCTTTGTGATGGGTTCGATGTTAAGGTGCTTGATCCCAGTGACAGAAGGGGAACTGACACGTATGTATGGTTGCTATTAAGGATAACAAGATGGGGTCTATTTCTACATAAATAGATCTTGTCTACATCATGTCATCGTTCTTATTGCATTACTCCATTTCTCCATGAACTTAATACACTAGATGCATGCGGGATAGCGGTCAATGTGTGGATTAATAGTAGTAGATGCAAGCAGGAGTCGGTCTACTAATCTTAGACATCATGCCTATATAATGATCATTCGCTGGATATCGTCATCATTGCCTGGATATCGTCATGCCTATATAATGATCATTTCCTGGATATCGTCAATACCGTCGTTGGGGAAGGCACTCCTCCACTCATTGACGTCGATCTCCTCATCCTCGGGGCCCACCTCGACGCCCTTCGCGCCGCCGTCGCCGCCGCCTTCAAACTCATCATCAGAGGAGAGCGCGATAACCTCGCTGCCCTCTGCACCGCCGTCCTCGCCACCTTCGACCTCGTCATTGCAGGAGAGCACGATAACCTCGCCGCCCTCCGCGCCGACAAAGATCGCACGCTCTGCCTCCACGAGCTCCGGGTGCTGCCGGTGGAGCTCTTGCATGTAGGCTTCGTCGGTGGCCTCGGCCTCAAGACGCTCCCACGCATCGCGGTCCTCCCGCGCCATAGCCGAGCTCACCAACCCTGGCTCCGGCGGAACTAGGTGGACCGGACGTGTGTCGAAGGGGAAATTGAGCCTAGCCGCCACACCATGGTAGCGGACCTGCCAGCAGTCATACTCCATGGCCGCGAGCTCGGCCATGTGGAAGCTACCGAGCCACCGATAGGTGTGGCTCTCTCGATCTGTAATCTTGGCGACCAACGTCCCCCACCGCCGCTGCCGGACCCCGAGGTAGGACTTCGTCGGCTGACGGGTCCGGGGAAGGACGGGGAAGTCCTCGAACCGGCGTAGGGGCGCGGTGGCGGGCAGATCGGGGGACCGGCGACGGTTGATCGGGCCCGCAGAGGACAACGGGGACACCTCGCCAGTGTCGGCGAAAAGGCCATGATAAACCTCTTTTTGGCCATTGTCTACTCGAGCTCCCCGGCAAACAGGCAGAGGTTGAGGATGGAGGCGCCAGTGATGGCAGCGACCTACCAATGGTTTTTAGGGTTGTGTGTGTCTGTGTGAGCGGAGGTTTTGTTTGAGGAAATATTGCGGCAACTGAAAATTATTCTAGGCAGAAGTAATAAGGCGGGGCTACTGAAAATTTCGATCAAGGGCGAGCAGATATTTTTGAGATTGCGAGGGATGCAGAGGCGGGAGTAAAATGCCGGGGCTATTGAAACTTTGAATCAAGGGACTGAAGCAGAGCGGGAGTAACAAACATCGCACACGGTCCACACATACTAATCGTTTGCTATCAAACATTAAAACCTTCCAGGCGGTAGATATTTTCGAGATTGCGAGGGATGTAGAGGCGGGAGTTTTGGAGCAGCAAGCTAGTGTGCTTGACATGCCGGCTGTGGACTGTAGCTGACGCACCTTCTCGCGTAAGCCATAGGCGTACTATACAGCGATGGTGCTCCAAGATATTTTGTACTACATCTCACATAGTTGTTGAGAATAAACTATGTGGGATCTACTTGATTTGAATTACAAAATGGGGTCACAACGACAATGGAAGGTGTTTGAATTGCTAGACCCTTTATCTGCAGTGAACATGCAACTGTATGTGTGTCATAAAAGAATTGGAATTATTCAGGGTTCGTTTGGACATTTCATACATTAAACTGGTTTTCTAGCCATTTCTGGCGCACAATTCAAAATTAAACTACATGCACATGCTCCGGTGGATACAAATTGGTTGAAAAATCAAATCTGTGTCCTTCAGTGCATGCTTAGGTCCCATGGAAGAAATGTGAATGAATTTTTCGGGGTTCTTTAGCCTTTTTTATACATTAACTGGGTTTTCTAGGCATTTTATGTGCATAATTCCAATTTGAACTACAAGCACATGCTCCAATGCACTAAAGTTGGTTGTAAAATCACATGTGTGTCCTTGGGTGAATTTCTAGGTCTCATGCAAGAGATGGGAATGAATTTCAAACACCAGGGCACTGTTGATTGCCAGCAAAATGTTGAGATACCTAGTTTTTAAATTCTAGTAAATCCAAAACTCGTATAAAATTCATGAAACTTGGCATACTATCATGGAGCGGCATCAACATGCTGGGGTGCAAATTTTGTCCCATTTGGGGCAGGTTTGGGTATAAGCTTCTCACAAACCAGAGCTTCTCACAACAAGTATGATGGTTTCAATAGGGAACATACTACCTTTGTGGACGGGACGATATCCGCTGCCTCTTATTGCTTTCAAAATTTTCTAGTGTCAACATAGAACAACAAGACTGTTGTGTTCAATCTTGGAATTTTTCAGGGTTCGTTTGGCCTTTTTATACATTAACTGGGTTTTCTAGGCATTTTATGTGCATAATTCAAATTTGAACTACAAGCACATGCTCCATTTCACTAAAGTTGGTTGAAAAATCACATGTGTGTCCTTGTGTGAATTTATAGGTCCCATGCAAGAGATGGGAATGAAATTCAAACACCATGGCATTGTTGATTGCCGGCAAAACATTGAGATGCCTCGTTTTTAAATTCTAGTAAATCAAAAACTCGTTTGAAATTCATGAAACTTGGCAAGCTATCATGGAGCGGCATCAACATGCCGTGGTGAAAATTTTGTCCCATTTGGGGCAGGTTCGGGTATAAGCTTCTCACAAATTAGAGCTTGTCACAACAGGCATGATGGTTTCGTTAAGGAACGTACCTCCTTTGGGCGATATCGGTTGCCTAAAATTTCTAGTGTCAGCATAGAACAACAAGAGTGTTGTGTTCAATCTTGAAATTTTTCGGGGTTCGTTTGGCCTTTTTATACAATAACTGGGTTTTCTAGGCATTTTATGTGCATAATTCAAATTTGAACTACAAGCACATGCTCCAATGCACTAAAGTTGGTTGAAAAATCACATGTGTGTCCTTGGGTGAATTTCTAGGTCCCATGCAAGAGACGGGAATGACATTCAAACACCAGGGCACTGTTGATTGCCGGCACAATGGTGAGATGCCTGGTTTTTAAATTCTAGTAAATCCAAAACTCGTATGAAATTCATGAAACTTGGCATGCTATCATGGAGCGGCATCAACATGCCGTGGTAAAAAAATTGTCCCATTTGGGACAGGTTCGGTATAAGCTTCTCACAACAAGCATGATGGTTTCGATAGGGAATGTCCCACCTTTGGGGATGAAACGATATCCATTGCCTCATATTGCTTTCAAAAAATTTCAAGTGTCAACATAGAACAACAGGAGTGTTGTGTCAATTTTTGTGATTTTTCGGGGTTCGTTTGGACATTTTTATGCATTAACTGGGTTTTCTAGGCATTATATGTTCATAATTCAAATTTGAACTACAAGTACATGATCCAATGCACTAATGTTGGTTGAAAAATCTAATCTGTGTCGTTGGGTGAATTTCTAGGTCCCATGCAAGAGATGGGAATGAAATTCAAACACCAGGGCACTGTTGATTGCCGGCAAAACGTTGCGATGCTTGGTTTTAAAATTCTAGTAATCCAAAACTTGTGTGAAATTCATGAAACTTGGCATGCTATCATGGAGTGGCATCAACATGCCGTGTTAAAAAATTTGTCCCATTTGGGGCAGGTTCGGGTATATGATTCTCACGAACCAGAGCTTCTCACAACAAGCATGATGGTTTCGGTAGGGAACGTCTCACCTTTGGGGACGAAACGATATCCATTGCCTCTTATTGCTTTCAAAATTTTTCTCATGTCAACATAGAACAACAGGAGTGTTGTGTCAATTTTTGGGATTTTTCGGGGTTCATTTCGACATTTTTATGCATTAACTGAGTTTTCAATGCATTTATGTGCATAATTCAAATTTGAAATACATGCACATGCTCTAGTGCATATAAATTGGTTGAAAAATCAAATCTGTGTCCTTGGGTGCATGGTTAGGTCCCATGCAAGAAATGGAAATGAATTTCAAACACCAGGGCACCGTTGATTGCCGGCAAAACATTGAGATGCCTCGTTTTTAAATTCTAGTAAATCCAAAACTCGTCTGAAATTCATGAAACTTGGCATGCTTTCATGGAGCGGCATCAGCATGCCGTGGTAAAAATTTTGTCCCGTTTGGGGCAGGTTTGGGTATATGCTTCTCACAAACCAGAGCTTCTCACAACAAGCATCATTGTTTTGGTAGGGAACGTCCCACCTTTGGGGACGAAACGATATCCACTGCCTCTTATCGCTTCCAAAAAAATTCTCGTGTCAACATGGAACAATAGGAGTGTTGTGTCAATTTTTGTGATTTTTTGGGGTTCTTTTGGAAATTTTTATGCATTAACTGAGTTTTCAATGCATTTATGTGCATAATTCAAATTTGAACTACATGCACATGCTCAAGTGCATATAAATTGGTTGAAAATCAAATCTGTCTCCTTGGGTGCATGCTTAGGTCCCACGCAATAAATGGGAATGAATTTCAAACACCAGGGCACCATTGTGTGCCAACAAAACATTGAGATGCCTGGTTTTTAAATTCTAGTAAATCCAAAACTTGTCTGAAATTCATGAAACTTGGCATGCTATCATGGAATGGCACCTGACATGATGTGGTATTTTTCGTGTCCATTTTGAGAGAAGGCGCACTCGAATAATGACAGCCACCAAATGCATTTTGAAAAAATAGGTGCCACTTTAATATCTCAAACATTTGTATAATTCAAACCATGTGCATTCTGTTAACCATTCATGTGACGCCACGTGTCTTGTTTTTAATGACTGTAGGAGGTGCCGGGAGGATAGCTGCTTGACCTTGACTGAACGGGAGGCGTGCGAGCGCAGTCCGGTGCGCAGGCTGACCAAGAGGCATGCAAGCTGTCCTGCAATGCGTAGGCTCACCGGGAAGCATGCGAGCTGTATGCTGTGCAGGCTCACTGGGAAGCTAGCCCTTTGACTTCCATGGGCGCCTGCCTTCCTCTCCACTAATGGTGCCCGAGCCGCTGTTTAATATGGGCGGCCTTACTGTTCGCCTCCCATTCCCCTCCACCCCGCAGACCTCCACCGCCATGGCGCAGAATGATCATCTGCCACTAGTCTTCAAGTTTGGTGAAGTCGACTCCGAGCTGGAGGAGATAGGAAATAAGGAGGAATGGGCCTCATGGACATGGCCCAGAACGAGCTGACCTCGGTAGTTGCTGCCCCCGCTCCAGTCCCAGCTCCCATCCTCGCGCCCGCGCCAACAACCATCCCCGTAGCATTGACGAGCTGGTCGCCGAGCACTATCGCAGAGCTGGAAGCCGCGGGCGTCAGCGAGGTCTCCGCGGACCCGCGCGAGCTCATGTACATGCCAGCACCAGCGCCCGTGCCCGTGCGTGCCCCTCCACCGACCGTGGCGCTGGCCCCCGTGCATTTGGCTGCACCCACCGCGCCCGTGCGCGCCCCTCCACCCACCGTGGTGCCGGTTCCCGTGCGTTTGGCTGCACCCTCCGCGCCCGTGCCCATGCCCGTGCGCCCCCCCTAGCGGCATGGGACGCTGCCGTCGACCGCTACAGCAGCACCAGTTGCCGTCCTCCCACGCCCCGCCTGTCGATCGTGCGACGACATGATGTTTGATTTACAAGTGAAGAACATTTTGTGCTGCCTTGAAAACTTCAACAACAACGTCCCGGAGGACGACAACGACAATGACGGCGCGGCATGCCGCCTCTGCCGCCGCCAAAAATAGTTTTTTTGGGGTTTAATACTGTATCTCGAATTCTCGATCATATGAATATAAATTCGCAGTGTGACTGAATGAAAGACATGGTTTGAACGAACTTGCATTTTTCTCTTTTAATGTACAGACTTATCAAATGATTTTCTTTTGAAAAAGGTGTCAATGGTTTTTAAATATAAAACACTCATCGCAAACATTTTAGTTAGAACACCCGTATGCAAATCGACAGCTTCCCCAGGAAGCCAAGGGAAAATGTGCCGAGAAGGATTTCTGCATCCCTTCAACGCAAACGGTTGTTTTGCATGACCCGTGTGCAACCACGTACAAACAATTGGGTAAGATTTGCATATCTGTCAGTTTGGGTATGTTGCCATTTCTCAAACTGGAAAGATTGACATTTGTTTATCTAGTAACATTGCCATTTGTCAACCTTATAACACTACGATTTGTCAAAATATGCAGCTACAAATCACTAACACTATCTAATTTTTGCAACTAAAATCACTAGCACTGTTCATATGGACACCACTAGCAGGCTTGAGTTCATGGACGCATATGCAAATGTACCATTGATTACATACAACAAGTCATCAACCCACAACGACAATGAGGATACACGTTGGATTATAGATCATTTCCAACAAAACATTCTAGTAAAGTTTTTCTCACACAACAAGTAACAAAGCGATGAAATGAACTTCAGCTCAACCACTCGTCGGCGTTGGAAACGCTTGCTTTGAACCAGAAGTGATTCTCTGGGATAGGCCAGCTACTTTCAATCTCGAGACCAACGCAGGACTAATCATCGAGGCTGAAGCGGCCTATGTCAGGACCCATATTGGGATGGTAGGGAAGCATAGTAATGTCTAAGGTATAGATACAGGTGCTTCTCTAAATGGTAGTAATGTTGTGTCAACGGCAGCTGGATTGCCTTCGACCATCATTGGATAGATTTGTCCAAGGAAGAGCGAGTTTTCTCCAAGACTTTCAATACTGAACCAGGGAGAAGGTGTTGGCGCTAGTACACTAGTATCCATCCCGAATACCCTGCAAGAGATGTTGTAAAGGTCCGGAGAGTGCGACCATACGAGAGAACACCTGCTTCCTTAGTAACATCAGTAGTGCCCCGTATACAAACTAGAAGAGGTGATCCATCGGAATAAGTTGCCAAGCGCCACTGAGTATATGGGTCCTACTCGTCCTCATGCCTGTGAATAAAAATTTCAAATATAGGTGGTGGAATGTTCACAGGACCTTGGAAACACAAGAAGGTTAATTAGTAAAGGGAAACTAGCTAACTCGCATGCATGTGGATGAAAAAATTATAATTACGATGGAAGACAAATGTATTGAAATCATGAGGATTCCATGCAAAAACAGTGCCACGAGTGGTGGCAGCAAACAAAAGACCCTCGTATTGAATTGCATCACAATACTCATCCGTGTATGGAAACTGAGTTTTGAGCAATATCCATCGAGTTGAACCATGAAGGATGGCAACAATCTTGTCGAAGATCACGACAACATAAGCATTCCTATAACCCCAAGAGTGGTTGGGAACTTGACGAATTGCTATCTTCCGTAGACGACAGTCAGCATGATCGTATTTGAACTCATGTAGAATACCGGTGTACTCAACCTCTGGGTAGTCGTATGAGATTTTTCGAAGTGGAACCTGGTTACGAGTGTACACATTCGCAAGTTCCCACTCGCAGTTGTACCCAATATAAACAACCCAATCTCCATTTGCGCCTACCCAAGCCTTGCCCTCAAGCGATGGCATCTTAACATCATACGTATCATTTTCATGCGGCATCAACTTACACAAGGCGAGGCTTCCCTCATCCCTGCACCAGTCAGCAGGGTCACGGCGAAGAAGATAGGGGAGATCAAACCGCTCCTGGACCCTTGGGTTCCTTGTAATGATGTTATTAGTTGAGTCGAGAATTGTCTTGAGCGAACCTTCCATGCTAGTCGAGGTGATGTGATGACCCACAAGTATAGGGGATCTATCATAGTCCTTTCGGTAAGTAAGAGTGTCGAACCCAACGAGGAGCAGAAGGAAATGATAAGCGGTTTTCAGCAAGGTATTCTCTGCAAGTACTGAAATAAGTGGTAACAGATAGTTTTGTGATAAGGTAAATTGTAACGAGCAACAAGTAACAAAAGTAAATAAAGTGCATCAAGGTGGCCCAATCCTTTTTGTAGCAAAGGACAAGCCGAAACAAACTCTTATATAAGGAAAAGCGCTCCCGAGGACACATGGGAATATCGTCAAGCTAGTTTTCATCACGTTCATATGATTCGCGTTCGATACTTTGATAATTTGATATGTGGGTGGACCGGTGCTTGGGTGCTGTTCTTACTCGAACAAGCATCCCACTTATGATTAACCTCTATTGCAAGCATCCGCAACTACAACAAAAGTATTAAGGTAAACCTAACAATAGCATGAAACATGTGGATCCAAATCAGCCCCTTACGAAGCAACACATAAACTAGGGTTTAAGCTTCTGTCACTCTAGCAACCCATCATCTACTTATTACTTCCCAATGCCTTCCTCTAGGCCCAAATAATGGTGAAGTGTTATGTAGTCGACGTTCACATAACACTACTAGAGGCTAGACAACATACATCTTAACAAAATATCAAACAAATACCAAATTCACATGACTACTAATAGCAAGACTTCTCCCTTGTCCTCAGGAACAAACGTAATTACTCACAAAGAATATTCATGTTCATAATCAGAGGGGTAATAATATGCATATAGGATCTGAACATATGATCTTCCACCAAATAAACCAACTTGCATCAACTACAAGGAGTAATCGACACTACTAGCAACCTACTAGCACCAATCCCGGACTTTGAGACAAGAATTGGATACAAGAGATGAACTAGGGTTTGGAGATGAGATGGTGCTGGTGAAGATGTTGATGGAGATTGCCCTCTGCCGATGAGAGGAGCGTTGGTGATGACGATGGTGATGATTTCCCCCTCCGGGAGGGATGTATCCCCGGCAGAACAGCTCTTCCGGAGCTCTAGATTGGATCCACCAAGGTTCCCCCTCGTGGCGGCGGAGTCTTGTCCTGAAAAGTTCCTTCTTATTTTTCTCATCAAAATACTTCATATAGGAGAAGCTGGACGTAGGAAAGCCACCAGGGGGCCCACGAGGTAGGGGGCGCGCCCTAGGGGAGGGGGCGCCCCCCACCCTCGTGAGAAGGGTGCAGGCCCCCTGGTCTTCGTCTTTGGCGAGGATTTTTCTTTATTTATTTTAAGATGTTTCGTGGAGTTTCAGGACTTTTGGAGTTGCGCAGAATATGTCTCTAATATTTGCTCCTTTTCCAGCCCAAAATTCCAGCTGTCGGCATTCTCCCTCTTTATGTAAACCTTGTAAAATAAGAGAGAATAGCCATAAGTATTGTGACATAAAGTGAAATAATAGTCCATAATGCAATAAATATTGATATAAAAGCATGATGCAAAATGGACGTATCAACTCCCCCAAGCTTAGACCTCGCTTGTCCTCAAGCGAAAAGCCGATAACAATAAATATGTCCTCATGTTTAGAGGTAGAGGCGTCGATAAAAATAAAATACGAACATGAAGGCATCATGATTATTCTCATAACAGCAACATATATAGATTTTGTCATATCATTACTTATATTCAAGTGATGATATATTCACAATGCAAAAGTATAAATCATAAACCTTATTGGGCTCTGACAAACTATAATCTCAGCCATTGAAGCAATTGCAATTTATCATAACATTGGAAAGAGTCTATGTCAGAGCTAAAAAGCAAGTCCACATACTCAACTATCATTTAGTCCTCCATAATTGCTAACACTCACGCAATACTTGTGGTTACGGAGTTTTAATCGGACACAGAGAAAGATAGGGGCTTATAGGTTTGCCCCACAACCTTTTACCTCAAGGGTAATGTCAACAATAATGGTTCATGCTCCCTACATCCAATTAGATATATATATATATATATATATATATATATATATATCATGTTCTTTCCAACATGCTGAGCTTGCCAAAGGATAAAATGAAAAAGGAAAGGTGAGGATCACCATGACTCTTGTAGAAGGTAGAAGATAATAATAAAAGATGGGCCCTTCGCAGAGGGAAGCAGAGGTTGCCATGCACTTTTATGGTTGGATACATAAAATCTCAATGCGAAAGAACGTCACTTTATATTGCCCCTTGTGATATGAACCTTTATTATGCAGTCCGTCGCTTTTATTACTTCCACATCACAAGATCGTATAAAGCTTATTTCCCCCACACCAATCAATCATACATATTTAGAGCAATTTTTATTGCTTTGCACTAATGACAACTTACTTGAAGGATCTTACTCAATCCATAGGTAGATATGGTGGACTCTCATGACAAAACTGGTTTAGGGATTTTGGAAGCACAAGTAGTATTTCTACTTGGTGCTGAGAATTTGGCTAGCATGAGGGGGAAAGGCAAGCTCAACAAGTTAGAGGAACCATGACAACATACTTTATCTCAGATATAAGAAAGACATAACTCATTACATTGTCTTCCTTGTCCAACATCAACTCTTTAGCATGTCATATTTTAATGAGTGCTCCCAATCATAAAAGATGTCAATGATAATATATCTATATGTGAAAACCTCTCTTTCCTTATTACTTCCTATTAATTGCAACAATGACCAAAGCTATGTCTACCAACTGCCAACAACTTTTAATCATCATACTCTTTCTATGTGAAGTAATTACTCTCAATAAGATCAATATGAACTTTTTGTTTCTTTTTATTCTTTTTCTATTTTCTTTTATTCACCCAAGATCATGGCACAATAATCAAGCCCTTGACTCAACACTAATCTTTATTATATATAGCTCACGGACTCGATTACAAAGAAAGATCATAAAGCAAACTCAAAACTAGATCATGCCATAAACTTTATTCTACTAGATCAAGATACTACTAATAGAATCGAACTAAGAAAAACGATAAAGATAGGAGTTGTGATTGTGATACGATACCGGGGCACCTCCCCCAAGCTTGGTAGTTACCAAGGGGAGTGCCCATACCCATGTGATTATGTCTCCTTCTTTGTTGTCGGTGTAATATTCTTGGCGATGATTCCCCTCAGGATGCGGTTCTCCTCCTAGAGCTTATTGACTTGCTGTTTGAGGTCCATTATTTCTTTACGAAGCTTTCATGTGACAGCTAAAGCTCCTTGCACCCAAGGGTGTTGCATAGCTGCGGGAGAACAAGTGACACTCCTCTTCATATTTTCATAAGAAAGAAATCTAACATTAGAAGGGATAACCGAGTTTGGAATAGCTGAGCTCTGTAGTTTCCCCATCGTGAACCCAGCTCGGAGGTGAGAGGTGACTTCTTGATCCTCCATGGCATCTACTCTCATCAAGTCAGCCTCCATCTCTTCCTCCGTTGCTGGCCCAAAGTGGTCAGCGTCGATGTTTGCCCTTGGTTCCGGTGCCGGATTAGATACCTGGCTCTCCCCGATTGACTCTTGACAAGACATCTTGCTCTAATCTGCAGCAGCAACAACTCAAAAACAAAAACAGAGGAAATTTGCGTGATACGGGAATCAAAACCCCCGGGAGATTATATAATGAATTTTTACCGACCAAAATACGTAACGTGCAAGAAAACGGAGTCCGGAAGGCACACGAGGTGCTCACGAGGTAGGGGGGCGCGCCCAGGGGGTAGGGCGCGCCCACCACCCTTGTGGGGCCCTCGTGTCCTTCCCGGATTGCTACTTATTTTTCTATTTTTCTAAATATTCCAAAACGAAGAAATATTGCCTTAAAAATTGTTTTGGAGTCGGTTTACTTACCGTACAACATACCTATTCCTTTTCGGAGTCTGAAACGGTCTAGAAGGTGTCCCTTATGTATTCCTCCAGGGTTACAGTTTCAACAATATTGGTTTTAACATTTATGGGATTACCTGAGATATAATGTTTAATTCTTTGACCATTTACCACCTTTGGATTTGTGCCCTCGAAGTTGTTGATTTTTATGGCACCGGAACGATAGACCTCCTCGATAACGTAGGGGCCTTCCCATTTAGAGAGAAGTTTTCCTGCAAAAAATCTTAAACGAGAGTTGTATAGCAATACATAATCACCTACATTAAACTCACGCTTTTGTATCCTTTTGTCATGCCATCGTTTAACTTTTTCTTTAAACAACTTGGCATTTTCATAAGCTTGGGTTCTCCATTCATCAAGTGAGCTAATATCAAATAACCTCTTCTCACCGACAAGTTTAAAATCATAGTTGAGTTCTTTAATAGCCCAATATGCCTTATGTTCTAGTTCGAGAGGTAAGTGACATGCTTTTCCATAAACCATTTTATACGGAGACATACCCATAGGATTTTTATATGCAGTTCTATATGTCCATAATACATCATCAAGTTTCTTAGACCAATTCTTTCTAGACCTATTAACAGTCTTTTACAAAATTAATTTGAGCTCTCTATTGCTCAACTCTACTTGACCACTAGACTGTGGGTGATAAGGAGATGCAATTCTATGATTAACATCATATTTAGCAAGCATTTTACGGAAGGCACCATGAATAAAGTGTGAACCACCATCAGTCATTAAATATCTAGGGACTCCAAACCTCGGAAAAATAACTTATTTAAGCATTTTAATAGAAGTGTTATGATCACCACTACTAGTTGGAATAGCTTCTACCCACTTAGTAACGTAATCAACAGCAACTAAAATATGAGTGTATCCATTAGAGGCAGGAAAAGGTCCCATATAATCAAAGCCCCAAACATCAAACGGTTCAATAACAAGTGAATAATTCATAGGCATTTCTTGACGTCTACTAATATTACCAATTCTTTGACATTCATCACAAGACAAGACAAACTTACGGGCATCCTTGAAGAGAGTAGGCCAATAAAAACCAGATTGCAATACCTTATGTGCAGTTCTATCTCCAGCGTGGTGTCCTCCATAAGTGTCGGAGTGGCACTTGCGTAGGATCTGTTCCTGTTCATGCTCAGGTACACAACGTCTAATAACACCATCTACTCCTTCTTTATAAAGATGTGGGTCATCCCAAAATTAATGTCTCAAGTCATAGAAAACCTTTTTCTTTTGCTGTTATGTGAAGCTAGGTGGTATAAACTTAGCAACAATATAATTAGCATAATCAGCATACCAAGGAGTACTATGAGAGGTACTTATAACATTTAATTGTTCATCAGGAAAGTCATCATTAATAGGTAGTGGGTCATCAAGAACATTCTCTAACCTAGACAAGTTGTCTGCAACGGGGTTCTTAGCTCCCTTTCTATCAACAATATGCAAATCAAATTCTTCTAGCAAGAGAACCCATCTAATAAGTCTAGGTTTAGCATCTTTCTTTTCCATAAGGTATTTAATAGCAGCATGATCAGTGTGAATAGTTACTTTTGAATCAACAATATAAGGTCTGAACTTATAACAAGAAAATACAACTGCTAGAAGCTCTTTTTCAGTAGTAGCATAATTTCTTTGAGCATTATCTAGAGTCTTACTAGCATAATGGATAACATTTAATTTCTGATCAACTCTTTGCCCTAGAACAGCACCTACAACATAATCACTAGCATCACACATAATTTCAAAGGGTAAATTCCAATCAGGTGGCTGAACAACAGGTGCAGACACTAATGCTTTCTTAAGTATTTCAAATGCTTCTACACAATCACCGTCGAAGACAAATGGTATATCTTTTTGCAATAAATTAGTCAGAGGCTGAGAAATTTTTGAGAAGTCCTTAATGAATCTCCTATAAAATCTAGCATGACCAAGGAAACTTCTTATACCTTTGATGTCCTTGGGACATGGCATCTTTTCAATAGCATCAACCTTGGCTTTATCAACTTCAATACCTCTTTCAGAAACTTTGTGCCCCGAGACAATTCTTTCATTAACCATAAAGTGGCACTTTTCCCAATTCAAGACAAGATTAGTTCTTCACATCTCTGCAAAACTCGATCAAGATTGCTCAAGCAATCATCAAAAGAGGAACCATAGACGGAAAAATCGTCCATGAAAACCTCGCAAATCTTTTCACAGAATTTAGAGAATATAGCCATCATGCATCTTTGAAAGGTAGCAGGTGCATTACATAAACCAAAAGGCATAAGTCTATAAGCAAAAGTACCAAAAGGGCATGTAAAAGTAGTCTTTGATTGATCTCTAGCCGACACAGGTATTTGAGAGAAACCAGAATAACCATCTAGAAAGCAATAGTGTGTATGTTTGCATAATCTTTCTAGCATTTGATCAATAGAAGGTAAGGGGTAATGATCTTTCTTAGTAGCTTTATTTAATTTGCGGAAATCAATTACCATCCTATAACCTGTGATAATTCTTTGTGGAATCAATTCATCTTTATCATTAGGAACAACAATAATGCCTCCCTTCTTAGGGACACAATGGACAGGACTTACCCACTCACTATCAGCAACGGGATAGATTATACCTGCCTCCAGAAGCTTGAGTATTTCTTTTCTTACCACTTCTTTCATTTTAGGATTCAGACGTCGTTGAGGATCACGAACTGGTTTGGCATCTGCTTCCAAATTTATTTTATGTTGACATAGAGTGGGACTAATGCCCTTAAGATCATCAAGAGTATATCCAATAGCAGCACGATGCTTCTTCAGAGTTTTCAATAATCTTTCTTCTTCCTGCACTGAAAGGTTAGCACTAATAATAGCAGGATATATCTTATTTTCATCAAGATAAGCATATTTAAGATTATCAGGCAAAGGTTTAAGCTCAAACACGGGATCACCCTTGGGTGGAGGAGGATCCCCTAAAATTTCAACAGGCAAGTTATGTTGCAGAATAGCTTCCTGTTTAAAGAATACTTCATCTATTTCCCTTCTTTCATTCATGAACATATCATTTTCATGGTCTAGCAAATAGTGTTCTAAAGGATCACTAGGAGGTACGGCAATAGAAGCAAGACCAATAATTTCATCCTTACTAGGCAATTCTTCCTCACAATGTTGTTTGCTAAATTTAGAGAAATTAAACTCATGAACCATATCATCCAAGCCAATAGTAACAACATTCTTTTTGCAATCTATGGTAGCATTAACAGTGTTCAAGAAGGGTCTACCAAATATAATGGGACAAAAACTATCTTTTGGGGAACCAAGAACAAGAAAATCAGCAGGATATTTAGTTTTCCCACACAAGACTTCAACATCTCTAACAATTCCAATTGGTGAAATAGTATCTCTATTGGCAAGTTTAATTGTGACATCAATACCTTCTAACTCAGCTGGTGCAATTTCATTCTTAATTTCTTCATATAAGTCAATAGGTATTACACTAGCACTAGCACCCATATCACATAAGCCATGATAACAATGATCTCCTATTTTAACAGAAATAACGGGTATGCCTACCACAGGTCTATGTTTATCTTTATCACAAGGTTTAGCAACTCTAGCAGTTTCACCTTCGAACTGAATAACATGCCCATCAATATTATCAGACAAGAGATCTTTAACAATAGCAATATTAGGTTCTACTTTAACTTTCTTAGGAGGTGTATATGTTCTAATATTGCTTTTATGAACAACAGTTGAAGCTTTAGCATGATCCTTTACTCTAACAGGGAAAGGTGGTTTCTCAACATAAGAAGTAGGAACAATAGGATCATTATAAGTGACAGTCTTTTCTTCAACTTTAATAGGTGCAACTACTTTTACTTATATGGGAGGATGATATTTAAACCACTTCTCCTTAGGGAGATCAACATAAGTAGCAAAAGATTCACAGAAAGAAGCTACTATCTCAGAGTCAAGTCCATATTTAGTGCTAAACTTACGAAAAATATCAGTATCCATAAAAGATTTAACACAATCAAACTTAAGTGTCATACCTGACTCCTTACCTTCGTCGAGGTCCCAATCTTCAGAGTTGCATTTAATTCTATCCAATAAATTCCATCTGAATTCAATAGTCTTCATCATAAAAGAGCCAGCACAAGAAGTATCGAGCATGGTGCGATTGTTTTCAGAAAGCCGAGCATAAAAACTTTGCATAATTATTTCTCTCGGGAGCTCATGATTGGGGCATGAATATAACATTGATTTAAGCCTCCCCCAAGCTTGAGCGATGCTTTCTCCTTCGCGAGGCCAGAAATTATATATATAATTGCGATCACGATGAACAAGATGCATAGGGTAATACTTTTGTTGAAATTCCAACTTCAATCTTTTATAGTCCCATGATCTCATATCATCACATAGCCTATACCATATCAATGCGTCTCCCTTCAAAGATAAAGGGAAGACCTTCTTCTTAGCAACATCATCGGGTATACCTGCAAGCTTAAATAATCCACAAACTTCATCCACATATATTAAGTGCTCATCAGGATGCTTTGTTCCATCTCCTGTAAAAGGGTTAGCTAGCAGTCTTTCCATCATACCCAAAGGAAATTCAAAAGGAGTTTCATTTTCAATAGGTTCAGTAGGTTGAGGAGCAACTCTTTGCTCTACTGGACGGGGTGAAGATACCCCGAACCATCCCCTCAGAGAATTACTTTCCATGATAACAAGTGACAGTAAATTTCAGCACACTATATAAAATTTTCCTTACCAAATTCCACCTACCAAAGGCGCTACACTCCCCGGCAACGGCGCCAGAAAATTGTCTTGATGACCCACAAGTATAGGGGATCTATCATAGTCCTTTCGGTAAGTAAGAGTGTCGAAACCAACGGGGAGCAGAAGGAAATGATAAGCGGTTTTCAGCAAGGTATTCTCTGCAAGTACTAAAATAAGTGGTAACAGATAGTTTTGTGATAAGGTAAATTGTAACGAGTAACAAGTAACAAAAGTAAATAAAGTGCAGCAAGGTGGCCCAATCCTTTTTGTAGCAAAGGACAAGCCGGAACAAACTCTTATAATAGGAAAAGCGCTCCCGAGGACACATGGGAATATCATCAAGCTAGTTTTCATCACGTTCATATGATTCGCGTTAGATACTTTGATAATTTGATATGTGGGTGGACCGGTGCTTGGGTGCTGTTCTTACTTGAACAAGAATCCCACTTATGATTAACCTCTATTGCAAGCATCCGCAACTACAACAAAAGTATTAAGGTAAACCTAACCATAGCATGAAACATGTGGATCCAAATCAGCCCCTTACGAAGCAACGCATAAACTAGGGTTTAACTGTCACTCTAGCAACCCATCATCTACTTATTACTTCCCAATGCCTTCCTCTTTGCCCAAATAATGGTGAAGTGTTATGTAGTCGATGTTCACATAACACCACTAGAGGCTAGACAACATACATCTTATCAAAATATCAAACGAATACCAAATTCACATGACTACTAATAGCAAGACTTCTCCCTTGTCCTCAGGAACAAACGTAATTACTCACAAAGCATATTCATGTTCATAATCAGAGGGGTAATAATATGCATATAGGATCTGAACATATGATCTTCCACCAAATAAACCAACTAGCATCAACTACAAGGAGTAATCGACACTACTAGCAACCTACTAGCACCAATCCCGGAATATGAGACAAGAATTGGATACAAGAGATGAACTAGGGTTTGGAGATGATATGGTGCTGGTGAAGATGTTGATGGAGATTGCCCTCTCCCGATGAGAGGAGCGTTGGTGATGACGATGGTGATGATTTCCCCCTCCGGGAGGGAAGTATCCCCGACAGAACAGCTCTGCCGGAGCTCTAGATTGGATCCGCCAAGGTTCCGCCTCGTGGCGGCGGAGTCTCGTCCCGAAAAGTTCCTTCTTATTTTCTCATTGAAAGACTTCATATAGGAGAAGATGGACGTCGGAGAGCCATCAGGGGCCCACGAGGTAGGGGGCGCGCCCTAGGGGGGGCGCCCCCACCCTCGTGAGAAGGGTGTGGGCCCCCTGGCCTTCATCTTTGGCGAGGATTTTTCTTTATTCATTTTAAGATGTTTCGTGGAGTTTCATGACTTTTGGAGTTGCGCAGAATAGGTCTCTAATATTTGCTCCTTTTCCAGCCCAGAATTCCAGCTGCTGGCATTCTCCCTCTTTATGCAAACCTTGTAAAATAAGAGAGAATAGCCATAAGTATTGTGACATAAAGTGAAATAACAGTCCATAATGCAATAAATATAGATATAAAAGCATGATGCAAAATGGACGTATCATGATGACATCACACCGATAAATGAGTTCCTCCACCGCGTCATCATTCAGATCGGGGCAAGAATAACGGGGTCATTTCTGACTTGTTCCCTCCATGGAGAAGACGATCAAACAATGGCAGAAGGAAGGGTGAAGGCAAATGGAGGAGGGAGGAAGAGCTACCATGCGACAATAGTTCCAAATCGAGAGGGAAAGGCGAAGAGTCGGTGGGTGGTTGGCACGGTAGACGAAGAGGCGCCTGGGGAGCGAATGGTTGCCACAGAGGTCACACATTGATGACAAGGGCCGAGTAAACCGCATGCAATCCCATCGCACAACACATACGTCTTGTTAAGTTGAACCATTTCTGTTCTCTTGTGTCAATGCAAATAGTTCATCCGAGTGAACCGCATGCCGTATATCGCACACACCTTGATCTGCCTGACCATTTCTTTTGTGTTCCCTAATCATAAACAGTTCATCTGAGTGAACGCTATGATGTATATCGCACACACCTTCATATGGCTTCCCATTTCTTTTGTGTTGCCTAATCACAAACAGTTCATCCGAGTGAATCGTATGCTGTGTATCGCAGACGCCTTCATTTGGCTGCCTGTTTCTTTTGTTCCTCCTCATCGCAAACAGTTAATTGAACTGAACCATATGCCCTTCACCGCACACGCAACTAAAATCTGAACCGTGTTTGATGCATCCTCCATTGCAAACGTTTTCACCTTTTTTGACGGTTTTCATACACCGCCGTTCGCGATTATTGCATCGCACATAGTTTCTTGAAGGGTCTCTCATCATAGTGTCGCGTTAGCAGCATCTTGCAGTAGTGAGTGACATAGAGTTTTACAGACTTAAGCCAAGTACAACCAATTTAGATGGAAAGACAGGCACACAGGCCAACAAACACATGGAGTCTGAAAGCTATCAAATGAAATTACGCTCCACGGGGTGTCAGCATCGAACAAGCAGGACACAAGGCGATTGCAGAGGCGATCTTGGAAATTATTGAAGCAATGACATCATCATTCACGAGTGCATCGAGAGGCTTCCACTGACGTAATATGGCAACCATTTCAAAGAGACAATCAACCATGTTCAATAGTAAACTTGTTCCTAGTTGTGCAAAAGCACCAAGTAAATGTTGCAAATGACATCCAGTAAACACGAATAAACTAGTCCGAATGATTCGAAAGATTTTGCTAAAAGCTCATCAACACAAGTCGGGTTCCAGTTAGTGTTCATCCATGATTGAACTCATCTCTAGCCCAAGAAGGCTAAGTCACAATTAAACAAGACGTGTTTAGTGTTTTCAGACTCTCCAAAAAGAGATCAGCCAACAGTTGCCGTGATATTTCTCTTACTAATTTGATCGCTGGCCCGCCAAAGAACGATTTTAATCTTTAGGGGAATCTGTGCTTGCCAGATTTCCTTGAATCATTCATCACACGGTCTAGAGATAAGATTAGGATAAATGGATTTAACAAAGAACTTGCCCAAGTGGGAATGAGGTCAAACGAGTTGATTCAGAGTCTACAAGAGCACCCGCAAAGGGGCAGTCAACTCCTGCGAGTTGGCCAACTGGACAGAACCCAGCGCAACCCCAGGTCCTGATTATTTGTAGCCAGCTCCAAAGTGGAGATAACTAGTTAGAAATATATAAAAATAGAGTTGGAAGAAGGTGGCAGAGGGGCCCCCTCCCCATGCCACCATTCCAGCCAAAAACGAGTAGACGTGTCGAAGCAAACAACAAACTTAAGGAGGCCACAAAATTCATCTCGCTCGTTCATTATAGATTTCCAAATTTGCGAGCAATTGTGAGCATTACAATAAAATGATGGTGAGTCCCAAAAATATCAAAAATATTTAGATTTCATAATTTAGATCCAAAGGGGGTTCGCTAGTCCATTATAAATACGCATTTTTTCATTACAATAGTGCTCTTAATCCCTAGCTCCCAATTCTCTTGGTCTGCACATCAATTTTTATTTAACCATCTGGTATTTCTTATTGTTATCAGAGGAGTTCCAATAAAAATCCTTGTATTCCTTGTCGAAACTGTCATGATTGCTGCTACCTCTTTTAGCACTGCGTTGGTTTTCCCCGAAGAGGAAGGGATGATGCAGCAAAGTAGCGTAAGTATTTCCCTCAGTTTTTGAGAACCAATGTATCAATCCAGTAGGAGGCTACACGCAAGTCCCTCGTACCTGCACAAACAAATAAACCCTCGCAACCAACGCAACTAGGGGTTGTCAATCCCTATAGGGCCACTTACGAGAGTGAGATCTGATAGATATGATAAAGATAATATTTTTGGTATTTTTATGATAAAGATGCAAAGTAAAATAAAGGCAAAGTAAATAACTTAGTAGTAGGAGATTGATATGATAAAGATAGACCCGGGGGCCATAGGTTTCACTAGTGGCTTCTCTCGAGAGCATAAGTATTCTACAGTGGGTGAACAAATTACTATTGAGCAATTGACAAAATTGAGCATAGTTATGAGAATATCTAGGTATGATCATGTATATAGGCATCACGTCCGAGACAAGTAGACCGACTCCTGCCTACATCTACTACTATTACTCCAGTCATCGACCACTATCTAGCATGCATCTAGAGTATTAAGTTAAAAACAGAGTAATGCCTTAAGCAAGATGACATGATGTAGAGGGATAGACTCATGCAATATGAGGAAAACCCCATCTTGTTATCCTTGATGGCAATAATACAATACGTGCCTTGCTGCCCTTACTGTCACCGGGAAAGGACACCGCAAGATTGAACCCAAAGCTAAGCACTTCTCCCATTGCAAGAAAGATCAATCTAGTAGGCCAAACCAAACTGATAATTCGAAGAGACTTGCAAAGATAACCAGTCATACATAAAAGAATTCAGAGAAGATTCAAATATTATTCATAGATAGACTTGATCATAAACCCACAATTCATCGGTCTCAACAAACACACCGCAAAAAGAAGATTACATCAAATAGATCTCCACAAGAGAGGGGGAGAACATTGTATTGAGATCCAAAAAGAGAGAAGAAGCCATCTAGCTACTAACTATGGACCCGTAGGTCTGAAGTAAACTACTCACACTTCATCGGAGAGGCTATGGTGTTGATGTAGAAGCCCTCCGTGATTGATGCCCCCTCCGGCGGAGCTCCGGAACATGCCCCAGGATGGGATCTCGTGGATACAGAAAGTTACGGCGGTGGAATTAGGGTTTTGGCTCCGTATCTGATCTTTTGGGGGTACGTGGGTATATATAGGAGGAAGAAGTACATCGGTGGAGCAACAGGGGGCCCACGAGGGTGGAGGGCACGCCTAGGGGGGCAAGCGCGCCCCCTACCTCGTGGCCTCCTGTTAGTTGCATTGACGTAGGGTCCAAGTCTCCTGAGTTGTATTTGGTGAGAAAATCACGTTCCCGAAGGTTTCATTCCGTTTGGACTCCGTTTGATATTCCTTTTCTTCGAAACCCTAAAACAGGCAAAAAACAGCAATTCTGGGTTGGGCCTCCGATTAATATGTTAGTCCCGAAAATAATATAAAAGTGGATAATAAAGCCCAATAATGTCCAAAGCAGTAGATAATATAGCATGGAGCAATAAAAAATTATAGATATGTTGGAGACGTATCAAGCATCCTCAAGATTAATTCCTGCTCGTCCTCGAGTAGGTAAATGATAAAAACAGAATTTTTGATGCGGAGTGCTACTTGGCATAATTTTAATGTAATTCTTCTTAATTGTGGTATGAATATTCAGATCCGAAAGATTCAAGACAAAAGTTCATATTGTCATAGAAAATTATAATACTTCAAGCATACTAACAAAGCAATTATGTCTTCAAAATAACATGGCTAAAGAAAGTTATCCCTACAAAATTATATAGTCTGGCTATGCTCTATCTTCACCACACAAAATATTTAAATCATGCACAACCTCGATGACAATCCAAGCAATTGTTTCATACTTTTGACATTCTCAAAACTTTTTCAATCTTCACGCAATACATGAGCGTGAGCCATGGATATAGCACTATAGGTGGAATAGAGTGGTGGTTGTGGAGAAGACAAAAAGGGGAAGATAGTCTCACATCAACTAGGCGTATCAACGGGCTATGGAGATGCCCATCAATAGATATCAATGTGAGTGAGTAGGGATTTCCATGCAACGAATGCACTAGAGCTATAAGTATATGAAAGCTCACAAAGAAACTAAGTGGGTGTGCATCCAACTTGCTTGCTCATGAAGACCTAGAGCAATTTTGAGGGAGCCCATCATTGGAATATACAAGCCAAGTTCTATAATGAAAAATTCCCACTAGTATATGAAAGTGATAACATGAGAGACTCTCTACTATGAAGATCATGGTGCTACTTTGAAGCACAAGTGTGGTAAAAGGATAGTAACATTGTCCCTTCTCTCTTTTTATCTCATTTTTTGGGCCTTTTCTCTTTTTTATGGCCTCTTTTCTTTCTCTTTTTTTATTTTTCGTCCGGAGTCTCATCCCGACTTGTGGGGGAATTATAGTCTGATAGAGGCAAAGGTGTCCCATCTTTCGATGAGATGGTGGCTATTGTTTTAGAGGAAGTTGACTTTGACGATCCGACTACGAACGTGCGAGGACGTCGCGCCTTAGCAATCGCTAAAGCAACTCCGAGGGGTTATTGACCACGCCGGAGCACGATCAACTTGACCACGAGGGCTTGTTTCCTACGAGCAAACGAAGAATAAGCAAGAAACTGAGATTGCAATCTGGATATTGCGAATATAAGATGAAAGCTTTATTGATCAAGGTGGGGTTCTGTCACGTCTTGGTCTGGTCGTTGGACACAAACGAAGTACGCGAAGTTGCAGCTATGGCGAACTTTTAATCTAAACAAAACCCAAAGTCTAAACGATGCCCTAAGGGCTGTATATATGGAGGAGAGAGGGGGAATTTCGTGGCCCTTGGTGGTGGGGCCCGAAACCAACCCTAACTCTTGTTTCCCCACACATACGGACTCTAAAAACATCCTATACTTAAGTACTTCGAAAATACATGGGCCTGGCCCAATAATAAGGTGACGCAACACCTAGAATAGCCTCTGGACGAAATTTATGAAGTGGCATTTTGTATATTTCGTTCCATGCTTCATGCACTCATTATGGTGGCTTCAGAGTCCTGGAATCATCACTTGTAACTCCGTTCTTGTTCCCCTTGCGCATGCCATCATCTCCATGCTTGAACTTGCTCCAAGGTTCATCTTTCTTGTCCAAGCTAGGCCCTTCATTTGTAAGAAAAACAAATGTATCCAATTTAGACAGCATCATATTCTCATGAACATTAGAATTGTTACCAAGAAACAAAAGTACCTGATAATTCAATTGGCGTGCGCGAGCTCTAGTAATTGGTCCAGTATGTATAGCAGCAGGGGCTGTGGGTGTAACAATGGTATTGATGTCCTCATCATAGTCTCCATCATCCTTTCCTCACTTGGGACAATGCTCTAATAATGATGATCATCACACTTTTATTTTTCTTACAACTCAATAATTACAACTCGATACTTAGAACAAGATATGACTCTATATGAATGCCTCCGGCGGTGTACCGGGATATGCAATGATGCATGAGTGACAAGTATGAAAGAATTATGAACGGTGGCTTTGCCACAAATACTATGTCAACTACATGATCATGCTAAGCAATATGACAATGATGGAGTGTGTCATAAACGGAACGGTGGAATGTTGCATGGCAATATATCTCAGAATGGCTATGGAAATGCCAAAATAGGTAGGTATGGTGGCTGTTTTGAGAAAGGTATATGGTAGGTGTATGATATCGGCGAAAGGTGCGCGGTATTAGAGAGGCTAGCAAAGGTGGAAGGGTGAGAGTGCGTATAATCCATGGACTCAACATTAGTCATAAAGAACTCATATACTTATTGCCAAAATCTACAAGTTATCAAAGAAAAGTATTATGCGCATGCTCCTAGGGGGATAGATTGGTAGGAAAAGACCATCACTCGTCCCCGACCGCCACTCATAAGGAAGACAGTCAATAAATAAATCATGCTCTGACTTCATCACATAACGGTTCACCATACGTGCATGCTACGGGAATCACAAGCTTCAACACAAGTATTTCTCAAATTCACAACTACTCAACTAGCATGACTTTAATATCACCATCTCCATGTCTCAAAACAATTATCAAGTATCAAATTTATCATACTATTCAATACACTCATAAGATAATTTTTATTATTAATCTTGCATACCAAGCATATTAGGATTTTAAGCAAATTACCATGCTATTTAAGACTCTCAAAATAATCTAAGTGAAGCATGAGAGATCAATAGTTTCTATAAAACAAATCCACCACCGTGCTCTAAAAGATATAACTGAAGCACTAGAGTAAAATTATATAACTCAAAAGATATAAGCGAAGCACATAGAGTATTCTAACAAATTCCAAATCATAAATGGCTCTCTCAAAAGGTGTGTACAGCAAGGATGATTGTGGTAAACTAATAAGAAAAGACTCAAATCATACAAGATGCTCCAAGCAAAAGACATATCATGTGGTAAATAAAAATATAGCTCCAAGTAAAGTTACCGATAGAAGTTGACGAAAGAGGGGATGCCTTCCGGGGCATCCCCAAGCTTTGGCTTTTAGGTGTCCTTAGATTATCTTGGGGGTGCCATGGGAATCCCCAAGCTTAGCCTCTTTAACTCCTTGTTCCATAATCCATCAAATCTTTACCCCAAACTTGAAAACTTCACAACACAAACTTAAAGTAGAAAATCTCGTGAGCTCCGTTAGCGAAACAAAACAAAAAGACCACTTCAAGGTACTGTAATGAACTCATTCTTTATTTATATAGGTATTATACCTACTGTATTACAACTTCTCTATGGTTTATAAACTAATTTACTAGCCATAGATTCATCAAAATAAGCAAACAACACACGAAAAACAGAATCTGTCAAAAACAGAATAGTCTGTAGTAATCTGTAGCCAGTGCAAGATATGGAACCCCAAAAATTCTAAAATAAACTGATGGACGTGATGAATTTATCTATTAATCATCTGCAAAAAGAATTAACTAAATATCACTTTCCAAATAAACATGACAGCAGTTCTCGTGAGCGCTAAAGTTTCTGTTTTTTACAGCAAGTTCAACAAGACTTTCCCCAAGTCTTCCCAACGGTTCTACTTGGCACAAACACTAATTAAACACAAAAAACAGAACCAAAACAAAATCTAAATAATTTATTTATTACTAAGTAGGAGCAAAAAGGAAGGAATAAAAATAAAATTGGGTTGCCTCCCAACAAGCGCTATCGTTTGACGTCCCTAGCTAGGCATAACAATCAAGAATAGATCTAGGTATTGCCATCTTTGGTAGGCAATCCATAAGTGGCTCTCATAATAGGTTCATAAGGTAATTTAATTTTATTTCTAGGAAAGTGTTCCATGCCTTTCCTTAACGGAAATTGGAATTTAATATTTCCTTCCTTCATATCAATAATTGCACCAATCGTTCTAAGGAAAGGTCTACCAAGAATATTAGGACATGAAGGATTGCAATCTATGTCAAGAACAATAAAATCTATGGGCACATAATTCCTATTTGCAGAAATAAGAACATTATTAATTCTTCCCATAGGTTTCTTAATAGTGGAATCCGCAAGGTGCAAGTTTAGAGAGGAATCATCAAAATCACGGAAACCTAACATATCACACAATGTCTTTGGAATCGTGGAAACACTAGCACCCAAATCACATAAAGCATAACATTCGTGATCTTTAATTTTCATTTTAATAGTTGGTTCCCACTCATCATAAAGTTTTCTAGGGATAGAAACTTCCAATTCAAGTTTTTCTTCATAAGATTGCATCAAGGCATCAACGATATGTTTAGTAAACGCTTTATTTTGACTATAAGGATGAGGAGAATTTAGCACGGATTACAACAAGGAAATACAATCAATCAAAGAGCAATTTTCATAGTTAAATTCCTTGAAATCAATAATGGTGGGTTTAGCAACATCTAGGGTTTTAATTTCTTCAATCCTACTTTTATGAAATTTAGCATCAAGATCAAAAGATTCAGAATTCTTGGAACGCCTTCTAGGTAAAGGTGGATCATATTCAGTCCCATTATTATCAAGATTCATATTGAAAAATAAAGATTTAATAGGGGACACACCAATTACTTTTAGATCTTCATCATTATTTTCATAGCAACTCGGTTTAGTGGCCATCTTATTAACTAAGGTAGCCTGCTTATCTGAAATTTCAGTAGTTAATTTCTCAAGATGAGCAAGTTGGGATCTTAAACCAGCAAATTCTTTAGACATATCATCAAGCTCTTTATTCATAAAACCCATAAAACTTTTCTGTTCTTTAAGCTCGTTTCTAAAGAAACTATTATGTTCAAATTGCAAAACCATGAAACTCCTAACATTTCTTTCGACCTCTACTAATCTTTTAAGGTGAAGATCACCAAATTTAGTATTATCCTGAGCGACAAACAAGCAAACTAACACACAAGCAAACAAAAATCAAGCGGACAAAAAGGGCAAATAGAGAGGGAGGATAGAGAGAGAGGGAGAATAAAATAGCAAGGGTGAATTGGGGGGAGAGGAAAACGAGAGGCAAGTGGCAAATAATGTAATGCGGGAGATGAGGGTATGTGATGGGTTCTTGGTATGTTGACTTTTGCGTAGAGCTCCCCGGCAACTGCGCCAGAAATCCTTCCTGCTACCTCTTTTAGCACTGCGTTGGTTTTCCCCGAAGAGGAAGGGATGATGCAGCAAAGTAGCGTAAGTATTTCACTCAGTTTTTGAGAACCAACGTATCAATCTAGTAGGAGGCTACACGCAAGTCCCTCGTACCTGCACAAACAAATAAATCCTCACAACCAACACAAATAGGGGTTGTCAATCCCTATAGGGCCACTTACGAGAGTGAGATTTGATAGATATGATAAAGATAATATTTTTGGTATTTTTATGATAAAGATGCAAAGTAAAATAAAGGCAAAGTAAATAACTAAGTAGTAGGAGATTGATATGATAAAGATAGACCTGGGGGCCATAGGTTTCACTAGTGGCTTCTCTCGAGAGAATAAGTATTCTATGGTGGGTGAACAAATTACTGTTGAGAAATTGAAAGAATTGAGCATACTTATGAGAATATCTAGGTATGATCATGTATATAGGCATCACGTCCGAGACAAGTAGACCGACTCCTGCCTGCATCTACTACTATTACTCCAGTCATCGACCACTATCCAGCATGCATCTAGAGTATTAAGTTAAAAACAGAGTAACGCCTTAAGCAAGATGACATGATGTAGAGGGATAGACTCATGCAATATGAAGAAAACCCCATCTTGTTATCCTTGATGGCAATAATACAATACGTGCCTTGCTGCCCTTATTGTCACCGGGAAAGGACACCGCAAGATTGAACCCAAAGCTAAGCACTTCTCCCATTGCAAGAAAGATCAATCTAGTAGGCCAAACCAAACTGATAATTCGAAGAGACTTGCAAAGATAACCAGTCATACATAAAAGAATTCAGAGAAGATTCAAATATTATTCATAGATAGACTTGATCATAAACCCACAATTCATCGGTCTCAACAAACACACCGCAAAAAGAAGATTACATCGAATAGATCTCCATAAGAGAGGGGGAGAACATTGTATTGAGATCCAAAAAGAGAGAAGAAGCCATCTAGCTACTAACTATGGACCCGTAGGTCTGAAGTAAACTACTCACACTCCATCAGAGAGGCTATGGTGTTGATGTAGAAGCCCTCCGTGATTGATGCCCCCTCCGGTGGAGCTTCGGAACATGCCCCAAGATGGGATCTCGTGGATACAGAAAGTTACGGCGGTGGAATTAGGGTTTTGGCTCCGTATCTGATCGTTTGGGGGTACGTGGGTATATATAGGAGGAAGAAGTACATCGGTGGAGCAACAGGGGGCCCACGAGGGTGGAGGGCACGCTTGGGGGGGGGGGGGCAGGCGCGCCCCCTACCTTGTGGCCTCCTGTTAGTTGGCTTGACATAGGGTCCATGTCTCCTGAGTTGTATTCGGTGAGAAAATCACATTCCCGAAGGTTTCGTTCCGTTTGGACTCCGTTTGATATTCCTTTTCTTCGAAACCCTAAAACAGGCAAAAAACAGCAATTCTGGGCTAGGCCTCCGGGTAATAGGTTAGTCCCAAAAATAATATAAAAGTTGATAATAAAGCCCAATAATGTCCAAAATAGTAGATAATATAGCATGGAGCAATAAAAAATTGCAGATACATTGGAGACGTATCAATTGCTATCAAATAGGCGATAAAACCCCATGATGAAAGTAGGAAGGCTAGATAAACAACAGCTTATCAGAATCACCTTTCTTCTCAAGGATTGGTGGCGCCCTCTCTAGGGTGTATCACACAGGCCCACTTTATTCTCCATGGGTCAAAATTTGGTAGCCAAAAGTTTTAACGGAGAAAACGGAACCCCTAGGAACACTACAAAAAAATACACTTCCGTTATGATATGTGTTTGTCATAGTAGGTCGCTTTTTTTGTCATGCATGTACATCCATGAAAAATTTATGACAGAATCAAGATAGTCATACCTGTGGTGTCGTAGAAGTGTTCCATGACATTACCAAAATTATCATCACGAAAGTGTCCACTTCCATGACGATAAATCACGCGTCACATAAGTGCTTTCGTTAAGGGTGACCGACACGTGGCATCCACCGTAACAGAACGCCGTTAAGCTATCGGGTCGGGTTTTGGATCGGATAACCCGTTAACAGCCTCGACGAATGGGGATTTTCCACGTGTAAAATCATCATTGGCTAGAGGAAACACGTGTCGGCTCATCGTCGGGACAGATGTCATCCACTCACTGGACAGAAGGCGCCTATGATACATCGACACGTGGCACGGCCCAACAAGTTTAAATGGGCCGGCCCAACTAAAGGCCCACAAGATTTTGCGGACCTTAATGGCCCAGCCCAGCTAAAGGCCCATGAGATTTTGCGGACCATAATGGGCTGGCCCAGCTAAAGGCCCACATGATTTTGTGGGCCATAATGGGCCGGTCCAGGTAAAGGCCCATAAGATTTTTGTGTGCCATAATAGGCCGGCCTAGGTAAAGGCCCACAAAATTCTTGCGAATCATAATGGGCCGGCCCAGCTAAAGGCCCACGAGATTTCGCCGACATTAATGGGCCGGCCCAGCTGTAGGCCCACAAGATTTTGAGGACCCTAGTAGGCCGACCTGTTAACTGGCTGCCATGTTTTGGGGCAAATGCCGGCCCATATTTGATATGGTCTATTAATGGCCTGCCACGCTCCGGGCCTAATAGTGGCCCATATGAGATCCGGCCCATTAAAAGCCTACCACGTTCTGGGCCAAATTATGGCCCAGATCAGGTCCGACCCTTTAAGAGGTTTTGGGCCTAATTATGGCCCATATCAGATTTGGCCCGTCAACTGGACACTATGCTTTTGGGCCCACTTGCTAAAGGCCCACTTAGTAATTCGGCCTGATATTAGTTTTGGCCTGTTAAGGGCCCGTTTAACATTTCAGCCCTATATTAATTTCAGCCTGTTAAAAGCCCGTCATATAGTTGGGCCTAACTACGGCCCGGTTTGCATCCGGCCTGCTCGCAGCCGATATCTGATTGGGCCAAACAAGGACCGAGACAATTTTTCGGCCTGTTAAAATCCCGTGATTTGATTCGCACAATCATGGGCCGGGGTTCATTTCGGGCTGCTGCCGGCCCGTGAGCTGATCGGCACGTTTCAGGCCCAACCTACATCATGATTGCATGACGACCCGATTATGTACCGTAATTTTACGGTTTGGCCGGTTTACTGCAAAGACAGGATATATATACAGTAAAATAACTGCAACATCGTGAATAAGAAAAAAACCTATACTATACAATAAAGAAATTACAGCATATTACATCCACTAGGCATCAAAGTTCGCCACTATGATAATAAAGCACAAGCAGACAGCAGATTACATACACTGGGCATCAAAGATCGCCACCAGTGCAAATAAACACGCCGACAAAATAATATACAAAACCAACATCACTTCAATAGAGTTCAAGAAAGGTTAGCCCTGCTGAGGAGCTGCAGCGCAAGCAGCTGAGCAAGATGATGAGACTGTGCTTGTTCAACACTTATATCTTCCTCACTCTGAAAGATAAACAAGCAGACAAATGACATGTTTTTGCACATAAAAGTATCAGTGCTGACAATTCATCACATTTCTTACTGACGAATAAAGTGACACAGTTTAAATTTGCATTAACACAATATGGTATTATTCAGGTCAAGACATGGCAGGAAATGACATTGTGAAGGAGTTGGCAGCTTCACGACACCACTGGATTACAGATCAAGAACTCATCAGTATCAATGGTTAGTGTGCTGTCAATTTATACCATTTCAGATTGGCAAATAAAGAGACGGTTTAAATAATAGTAGAATGATATGACATTTTTCATAGTTAAGACATTGCAGAATATGACATTGTGCTGTAGTGGGTAGGTTCAGCACACCACTGGATTACAGATGTAGAATAGAAGCTTACATGCAGTGCAAAAGAAGATCACTTGCTCTGTATAGTTTAATTTACATGGTATGAAGAAGGAACTTGGTTGTACAACTGAAAACTTAAATTGAGAAAGGACGAACTTTTGTTTATGAACTACATATAATAAACTTTAAACAAGCAATTTGATGCAAACACCAAAAATAAACAGCTGTTGCAGTCATGCCTAACCAAATATATACAACAAAGTTTGAAGGCTTGAGATGGACAAACTTACATTATTGGTGAAGACAGGCTCTATAAAGGCCTTGTCCATGCTGATGGGGGGGGCAATTCAAGAAGTTTACCACAGAATCTTCTTCAAAAGCATTGCCTTTATTCTACATTTTGTTAAGAGTAAATATAGATGTGATAATATACGAAAAAATGGAGAATATTTAAGATAAGATGAAGAGTGATGCTACATAACCAAGTAGCTATAAATGTAAGTGCAGCGATACAGGCAAAAGGTACAACCAAGAGCAATGCACAGCTAAACTTCTTCAGTACCAACCTTATGGTAAGAGTAAATATAGATCTGATGTGTAGAAAATGGAGGGCAAAGGAAAATAAGCTGCAGAGTGATGGTACATGAACAACTACCTGTCGTTATAAGCACACTGATAAAGGACAATATGTACTTACAAGAACAATGAAGAGCTAAAAAACATTGGCATTGGATATATTCTACACTAATGTAACCATTCATACAGATCAGATAATTTGGAGCGAACAATTGATATGCAAGCTATCATGCATACTGCTGTCACATAATGAACCAGGTATGTATGCAAGTAAAGTGATACAGGACAACAGGTACTAACAAGAGCAAAGCAGCGGGCAGCATATCTGCGATATCCTGTCATTCTTGTCGAACCGGAATTCTTCTTCGAGCAGATTTCCTGCAAAAAAGATCCGTAAGGCACATGCGGAAAAGTAGAAGTTCAAATTGTCATGTGATTTCATAGACAGTACCTCATCCTCGGAATGAGACCAGTGCATAACAAGGTTTTTCCATTCAATGTCTTCTAAATTTAGCACAGGAGACTTCACCGGAATTTCGTCTATAGACTTGCCATCAAAGTGTGATTTCCTCAGGTAACACCAATACTGCTGCAATGCTTCCTTGAAAAGCACAAGGAAGCTTTGCTCGTCATGACTATCCAGATTGACCCTCGCCTAGTTACAACAATGTAATGTAAATCATTGATGTGTTCAATCAGCAGAAAACTGAAAATAATAGCCACGAATAATAGCACTTACACGTAAGTTGGATAGGAAGATGTGAAAATGGTGTTTGTCTTCACAATAATCTTCCCCTGATGGGAATATATGCACGTAGTCCCTACAAACATTGAAAGCATTATCTTTTAAACTGTGAATAAATGGAATGGGGTTCCAATCTGCAGGAATTGGCCGTCTCTACAGTTGGGATAGGTCTTCGGTTGGTGGACTTGCTGTAATTTTTGCTGGAGTGGGATTTTTCTGTGGTACAACTTTTGCTATGGAAAATGAAATCGGTATACCTTTTGCTGGAGTGCAGGTCCTGTGTGGTGGGGCTAGTGGTGTGGCTAGTGAAGTATGGGTACAGTCTACTGGAGTCGATCCTACGTTTTGTGTCACTGGTTGTACAACCAATATAAGTGGGGTGCTGTCTGATTTCTCCGGCACCACCACGCTTTTCAAGGACTTTGCTGGTGCTCCTTCAGGTTCGGCAATCACCCTCTTCCTTTTTGATGTCTAATGCACAAGAACAGCATTTGAGTGGAAAAATATGGTATGATGACAGATGGAATATGTATTGATAATGGATGGGCATGGCATATCGACATATATGATGAGTAAACTAAGCAGATGTCGGTGCAACAAAGTAGAAGAAATGCAAGACAACATATGCAAGATACGCGCAATCAATAAAACCTTGCCAAATTAGAACAGGCACCTTGATGGGTGAACAGGACAGGCCATCTGCCTTTGACTCCTCGAGGTTAGAATAGTCATTAGGATGATATTCTGAACAAGAATCAACAGGTGGGGAGCGTACGAGTTTCATTCCTTCCAGAATGGCACTCAATGCCCTGCTGCCAATTTTGTAAGTCATTGCAGTGTTCCACAATATTCTTCTGATGCGCGGATTCTGATATTCATTGTAATTGCATATAATATCTAAGAACCATGAAAACATAAATAGTTGTGAGATTATCTTTGTAATGCAGATGATATTCTAATATAGGGGTGCCCCTGTAAACACTTGTGTGCTATCACTGGATTCTGATGAGAGAGCTCATGTGTGCTGTAATATGGTGCATGCATTTATATAATCTGGCACAAGTACACAAAAAAATAGGCTCCAGAAGTAAGGATAGCTGGTAGATGATAGGTTCATAATATACTGTATAGAGAGTTTATTACCAACCATGATAACAAGAGCACACAACAACTAGGCAGATCATAGGGCTGTTTGGTTCTAGGTCTAACCATGCCACACTTTGCCATACAATGTTGCCACACTTGCCTAAGGTTAGTTCTTCAAAATGAGAGCCACAAGTTGGCAAGCCTAAGGGAATCTTGCCACACTTTTTGTGTGTATGTGATATGGGGCCCTAGGGTGGCTTGCCTAAGGTGTGGCTTGAACCAAACATCCACCCAAGTTGGTCAAACTTGCCTAACCTTAGGTGTGGCAACCTTAGGCAAATTTAGTCTCAAACCAAACAGCCCCGTGTACATAACAGGGGTACACCATAACCAGGATATATAAATCGGGAAAGTGGAACTGGCTGGAAATTACGGTGTTGTATTGCCGCTAGTAATTGAAAGCCTATCGATCACGTACATGCCAGCTCTATCAGCTATTGATTGCAGATGTCCCTTCTCCCCTTCCTGACAAGGAACATACTGTGCTTCCCATACAGAACACCGCACGGGCCGCCGGCCGAACCACCGGCCCCACCGCCTATGTTCCTCCACCACCCCCATCCCTGCCCCCACCCGCGTCGAGTTTTCTTCATTCGACGAGGCCCCACCACCGCCCCCCACAACCATCGTCCCCACCCTAGCCCCTTCGATCGCACCGGCAAACTCTGGCGAGCTCTGAAAAATTGACTGGCCCAATTTTGAAATTTAGTCTATTGTGATTTAACTAGTGTGGAATATAAAAGGGGAAAACCATAAGCATTGCGAGTATGGTGTTGAGCGTGCCATGGCGGATCTGAAGGTGCAAACCGGACAAAGGCAACTTCGCAACCAAGACAAGAAATCAGAGTAAAGCATTGGCGATCTATTTTCTTACTGCCATAAATAAGTTGAGCAGATACGAAAGAGTGCCACCTCTGGTGTGGCGCCATGTACGCATCTGCTGAGAATTTGACGATGCTGCGGTAGCGATGGCTATGAGCGGCGTGGAAGCAGATCTGGGAGGGTAGACGGTGGCGGCGGGCGCGGTGGATGAGACGGTCGTAGGAGCGGCGCCGGCAAGGTGGACGACGGCAGGGATGAAGCGAGAGGACGGGATGCAAGGATCCCGGTCCAAAGCAGTGGATGAGAGAGGTCGATCTCTTGTAGTGGACGCGGCGTCGGGGTATTAGCTCCGGCATGGTGGAGGAGGACGGCGGTGGATGGGGTGGCAGACGGCGGCGGATGGAGGAGGGTGGGGTGGAGAGGGTGTTTTGGCGCCCACGGAGTACGAATGGGGAAAAGGGAGGTTGAGAGGAAGGAGGGAACCATGTATTCAGGGCGCGCTTGTCTCAAATGCGAGGAAATTTACAAACTTAGCCCCCGTTTCAAATTTCTATTATGTCACAACAACACTAGTCGGTTGGGGATAGGACGGTAATCTCGCATACACCGAATATTTGCCAACGAGAGTTTGTTATTGGCGCCCACTGTGTATGAATATGAATCAGGGAGGGAGTCGATTTCGGCCGAGGAAACACTGTGTTTTGGCGCCCACCGTGTATGAATCCGGGTGAGAGGCGGTTACGTCATGTTTGGGTGAAATTACAAACCTACCCCTATGCTTTGCGTGGCAGGGATAGGCAGTAGTGATTTCCATCTCGCAGATTTTGGTTTCGGGCGGTTACTGCGACTTTCCCCGCTTCATTCAAATTTTGCAGAGTGCACATTTACCGTGCCAACTCAATTCGAATCCCGTTTGTATTCTATTTTTTTCGGGCGGGATCCATTTTCAATTGGAATTACATTCTATATAAATCATTTTTTATATATACTTTCAAAAGCACAACAAAGAATTCTGCTCCTTTATATGTATAATATGATTTACAAATACAATGATCTTGAAATCTTAAGGTTGAATTCGAAAAAATTTAACCAAATTATGTTCTACTAAAATGTATGGATCAGTAATATCTACATATTAAATAACATAGATGTGCGTGAATTCATATGAGTATGCATGTTTGATAGATCAATTTTGGTTCGAGTATGGATTACATGTATCATCATCTCGAATTCAAATATTTGAATCCCTTTTTTGTTCACTCCTTTCATGCCCATCTCTCTCGCATGCATGCTCCTTCAGGTAGCTATGACTCTCTTTTGTCTAGCTCACCCGCACGCTCACTTCATGTTGCTCCTATCCTCGCAAACATGGTCTCTCGACGTCTCCCTTGAGAAGTGTCACACTCTCCCTATCATTATAAATTACACGGTTTTCATTATCTCTCATGTCTCTACTGTTCTCTGGTATCACTCGGTACCTAAGCTTTCTTTTTCACCGCCAAACACACAGTCTCCACTCGTCTTTCACTTTGTCTTTCTCTCTATGGGATTCTCTCACACACCCTATATGTCTCTACATATGACTCATACCACTAAAATTACTCTCTCTATCTCTCCTGTAGAGACAACATTTGTTGCGGTCTCCTTTTCGTCTCTATCCCAGACTAACATTATTCATTTGTTTACCAATCAGACAACCCCGACTACCGTCTCCTCTCTCTCTCTCACAGACACACACGCACAACTCCTACCACTAAAATGTGAATGGAAAACGAGATTTTGTTATACCCAAACAAAAAAGGACTGGAGGGAGTGATTTCTCTGACACGGACGCGACCTCTGATAGCGCAGTCATTGAACCGGCACGCCGGCCAAGAGGGCCGCACTCGCTGTAGGCCCGGCTGAGCACGCCTCCTCGCCGCGTGCAACCAGCTTAAGACTGCCCCGCCTGCCTTCATTGAATCCGCGCGTGTGCCGGCAACACGTCCTTCCGTGAGCCGGCAGGCATTTTAGAACACAAAAATGACTAAAATATAATTAATTTACGCATGGTCTTGACTTGTTGTGCTCGCACTGGTAGCAGGAACTAGTAGAGGATTTTCTTTATCTATAACTCTCCTCACATTTTTTTGGCTTTGAAGTGAATCATGGTTATGGACAATATGTATGAATGTGCATATATCTGTGAACATGAGTTTGATGTGGAAGTTGAACTTGGAATGTCGGGCTTGCGCGTGAACTATACCATGTCCAATGCTTCGTCTGTTATTGTTTGGAAAGTAATTGCTGTTATTACATGACCCAAAAAAAAACATTTTGTGCCACATCAGTAGATGCACGGACATCACAACAGGCATGCTGACTGGATAAACATTTGAACCTAGCTATTATGAAGGAAATTTTGTATTGACAACAGTTTTAGATAGCAGGAGATGCCTAGCCTGCTCTGCCTCTGCTAGCTTATTTCTGGCTTCTTCCATCTCTTCTTTGGCTTGGGTGAAGAGAGCATCTGATTGCTCTTTTCGCTTCTTCAGGAACTCAGCTACATTCTCAAGGGCTGCTGCACGCTTTCTTTCAGCCTTTACTAATGCCACGAGGACACGAACAACTGACGACTCCACCTGGCTTGTGTGTAATCCAGCATCATCTAGGAATTTGCACCTTGTGTCTAATCCAGCATCATTAGGGAACTCTTGTGTGTAATCCAGCCTCATTTTGGAAACACGATCTCGAGGTTGACCATAGTCCCCTCCTCGCAGGAATTGCATCCTGACATGAAGTTACTTCTTTTTTAGATCAATACTCAGAGCAACCTAGATCCATTTAGTAGAAGCCAGATAAACGGAACTCATAGAAGTGAATTCGAAAGGAAATAAATAAATAAAAACAGACTACAAGGTGAGAACACCCACTTCCTACATCAAGCTAAAACGAAAGCATTAGGACGATTAAGACTCTTCTTATTACACATCGAAGAACACCACGCTTAAGAGAAACAGAAACTACAACATATACACATCGAAGAACACGAGGCTACACGAAAGTAATTGAAAGGGTGTTACTTACCAAAGCTCGTTTTACAGGTTCGGTGCAGCTCCTCTTTAACTTGCCACGCTCCTTGAAGATGTCCCGAATATCCCGTGTTTGGTCTTCATTGCTCCTCTGCATGTTCGCACTCGTGGTTTTAAAATCTCAACATGGCAAGAAAAATATACTACTAGTAATACTCGCGCATCTTGTGGGCAACATTAAAGCACTCGTCTGCCATGTTAGAGCATCTCCAACAAGATAAACTACTCATACAAATGCATCTTGATGCGTGCAATGCATGGGCATTTTGCTAGTTCTAAAAACATTTCCATCATTTGCCACACTACTGGTTGCAGATGAAAAACCTACCCAAGCACAGCGCGATACAGGAGCGACGCACAATTACAAGCTGATATTCTGTTGGACAATGGAGGCTATAACCAATTACTTTTACGGGAACAATAGCACCCAGGGAATTTGAAGGGTAGGTATGAACAAAATTGGAAGTGCACATGTACTGCTAAGTGATTCAATACACACATTACCAATCAAGGAGGAAAACGATGGTCGCGACGGCCTCTGTGAGTCATGGTCGGCAACGGGAGTCAGTTCATTGTCCACGACGGTGGTACTTCTGCGCTTGGCGTCGGCTTCCGGGAAGCAGATCCGAGACCGTGGAAGATGATGCCGGGGAAGGGGCTCCATGTACGACGACGACAGTGGACCGGCTCCAGTGCAGCGTACGAGGTCGTCGATGAGGCAGATGCGCTGTGGTGGACGAGTGTGCCGATGTAAAGGGGAGGAGCAGGAAGGCTGCGGTGCCATGGAGAAGTCTATTTTGCGGTGGGGATAGAAATTGGGGAGTATTCAGGTGTACTACTCTGGGTGCCGGGGTGGGGTTGGCTGGGTAGGGTGAACCTGAAGTTACGAAAACAGCCCCCTACCAAGCGTCATCCGTAGGCCTGTTCCGAAGGCTATGATGGTAACTTCCCACTGCTCGAATCAGGGTCGCGGGAGATTTTCCCGCCGACCTCAAAATTTTGTGACACTGGACTCCCCGTGTGGCGTGTTGAGTGATTCGGCTAAGCAACTAGCGAGTAGTAGTAGTAAACTATGAATATTAGGTTTGACCGAAGTCAAACTTCCGAAAGTTTGACCAAGTTTATAGAAAAATATAAACATTTACCATAACAAATATGTATGATGTGAAAGTACATTCAATAATGAATCTAATGGTATTTATTTGTTATTGTATATGTTAATATTTTTGTTATAAGCTTTCTGAGAGTTTACAAAACTTGACTTTGACCAATGCTAATACGCGGACTTAAATAAAAACGGAGGGAGTACACATTTGTTTTCTTAGTTTGTAGTGAACTAATCATTTGTTGAAATTGTGAAATAAATATATTAGGCTATTGACTTCGAATGTAATGGTCTATACAATTCAATAGTTACAATCATTGTCGAATCCCAAGATGTATACAAGGTCTATAGTACTTCACAACATGCTCAAACTCACATAATCCCAGTCAAATGAGAATCTAAATGCATTTCATAGTTATTACTTTGTAGGATGCAACAAGAACAACCATAACTCTACATCAGCCATTATAGAAGCAACATTTTGACATATCCCAATGTGTGAATGAAATGTGCAGAGAGAGCTTTTGAAGATGGAGCAGATAGGGCGGGAAAGATTGTATGTATGTGGACGAGAGAGTAGGAGACAAACCTAACGAGACAGAGAGAGAGAGAGAGAGATAGAGAGAGAAAGAGAGAGGAAGAAGTTAGGTCTGTGAGAAAGATGCATACATGTAATATACATGAGATGCGTGTGCATCTGGATTCTGTATACGTGGAAGGAGAAGAGACAACATGTTTGATGAGAGAGCAGGAAAAACATGGACGAGAGGGGAAGGATCTCGTGGGTTGAGGGATTGACAATTTTGTGCAGGGGAGAGAGGGATTGGTAATTTTGTGCAAGAGAGAGAGAGGGTGGGGGGGGAGGAGTCAGTCAGCCGTCGTCACATCACCCTGCTTCCAAATGACCCCGCATTCTCTAGCGTGGTGTGGTCGCCGTCTTCGATCTGCTCGTTGCCCTCTTTGAAGATTGAGGTGTTGTGCATGTTGGGGTGCAAAGAAGCACAAGCGAGAGTGGTCGCCGTATAACCTTGGATGGGGATGAATTGTGTGCTCGGGGAGTGTGTGTGTGTGTTGTGATGCATGTGTCTCTATGTGTGTGTGTGTCAGATATTGAGAGAAAACAAACCTAAGGAGAGAAATGGGTATTCACGAAGAGATTGTGCGGGCCTTGAGGTGGGCAGGGGCCGGGTGAGGGTGTCAAAATGTGCGTGTTGATGCATGTGTTGCATCCGACCGTGCGAGGGACAGACGAATCGAGAGAGATGGTTGTTGTGTTACGGATGCTCCTCTCTCTGTCTCTCTCTCCCTCTCTCTCTCTCTCTCACACACACACACACAAGTAAACTAGAAGACCGTTCTCTCATGTATACACAACGTATCGGCATCTGTCCATGTCTCACTCATGCACGATCATTTGCACATTCACACCTCTCTATGTCTGTATCACACGCACACCGTCTCCACATTGCCCTTCCGCCACAACACACATATGGACACATAGACACGTTCTCTCTTAGTCACACACACAAAATCAGTATTAGAAAAAACTAGGGCGCACCTAAAACATCCAAATCCAATAAACACGAACTGGAGCTAAATTCAAATATATGGAAATATTGCAGCGTCAAGAACTTTCACGGGAAAAAAAAGTTGAGTAATATTCGAGGATTGTTTTCACACACACAAAAAGGTTCGGTGGATGTCCTTCGATCGTGACCCGGTGATGCACCGTTCGATCGACCGCGCGGTCACGGTTCACGCGCTTGCACAGGATTCCGTATCGTGGCCGTGGTACTAAGGCTGGTCACAATGGGCAAGACCATAAGCTAGTAACTAATAAAAGCGCTGCCTAAGTCTAATGTTTACGTGTACTAGTATGGTTTTCTTTTAAGTTTGACCAACCTTATATATAAAACTAAAGTAAGCTCCCACACGTGCACTCATCAATATGCCACCGCCGCCGTTGCACATGCCGGCGCCTGCCTGCTCTGGCCAACAATTTCTCACCCATCACCGCCGTGTCACCGCCATCCCTGTGCCATGAAGCCGAAGGCTCGCCCGCTCACATCGTCTGCAGTCCCTCCTCGCGATGCCGCCGCGCTACCAAGCACACGAGCAGCTGGTGGAGCCGCATCTTTGGACGCAGCGTACGAAGAGGAGGACGAGCGCGTGCTCCAGCATGCCGGCGAGGAGGAACTAGCGTGTCATTGTCGTCTCCTCCCGCGCGGAGGAGGCGCGCATGGTGGCTGTCGTGGTGGAAGCCGGTCGCGCGCGCGTCGAGCCCGCAAACCATGTGCGGACGCGGAATCTACCTTCGAGACCTAGAATGCCACGTGGATCCTGCAATCTGAAGGAGCAATTTGGGTCAGTCGACTCATGTGGGCCGTTTGATGCAACATGGATGGCTAGAAGGGCTTCTTCCACCTCTTCTGCCGTCTTCTTCCTTCACTCCATCGAACTTCTTTCACAAATCTACTAACCCAAATTATACTACTAGTACGAACGTATTAAGTACAGTAGGAACATGAAGATACGAGCAGTAGTACCAACTTCAAGAAGAACAGTAGTAAGACATAGTACTAGTACTACTGTACGTACTAAAGAGTTCAAATAACGAGAAAGAACATAAACATAGTTCTGCTAGGGCCTCAGCACAACACACCCTTGAAAATAAACTAGTAAGCAACTAGTCCGCTTGACACTGCAGTAGAACCAGCATGAGCGACGGCACTGCCACCTACTTGGAGTTTGAGCCCACGTCCTCGACTTCGTCCTCGTCTCTCTTCCTCTTCCTCTTCGCCGACGCTTCTTTGGTTGAACCGGACACTAGGCTCTGCTTCTTCATCCAACCCTTGTAGATATTTAAACAAAGGTAGGGATCCATTGCTGCGTACATGATGTGATCTTCATCTAATGTCTTCGACTCCCATGCATGATGAAACTCGTGATGAGGTTTCTTCAGTTTAGGGTACGAAGGATTAATCATGGCTGCTGCCAGGGTCAGCATTGAAGGTTGAGAGGAGAACACCAGGCTTGCCTTCTGGAGATCAAAGGGCTGGCCTACAATGAGACCTATCCGACGCAGGACGTCACTATCGTTCTTAAAGCCTACAGTAATGAATTTCACTCTTTTGTCCTTGAGGAAGTTCTTAAAATCCTGGCAAACCTGGATCATGGAGGGCTTCTTCCTCTCTTCGTCCTTTAGATCCTTCTCTCGTCCCAGGACTGTGGTGTACTCAACATCTAGCCCAGCGACCCACTCATCCATTGAACTATTAAACATGTGTAGGAAGCGAGCAAGCCATGCTTTCACCGTCTTGGATCCACGTGTATAGATGACGATGAACTGATCGCCGATGATGGCTCTAACCTGGTACTCAACGGCGACCATGGAGATTTGGGAGGCCATGGATTTTGGAGGAGGGTTAGGAGAAGTTGAACTGTTGTACCCCGCAAAAAAAACTGGGAGCGAACTAATGTGAAAGGACGGGACGACTGGGAGCAAACTGTTGTAAGGTAAAAGACGGGGACGAGTAGGGCATGCGAACGGCGTGGGGTTGCTGGCTTGCCCGGTGGATAAACGGATGCAAGCCCCCAAAGAGTTCTCGAGAACTATGTGGGACCCACTAGATGTCATGTGTACTAGACCCATATCGTAGGCCTGACGGTATAGCTTCTGCCTGTTCGCACACCATGCCGGCGCGTGGATGTAACTTCACTTAATTCCGTCAAACATCGCGCCTCCCACGACCTTTGCCTCCCTCGCGCGGTCGCGCCCTTTGAGACTTCGACCAGCTATAAATGAGCAAATTTTTTTGCCTTTTTTAGACAAGCAATTTTTTTGCCTACTCCGCATGCATGATACTCCCTCTGGTTCTTTTTACTCCCATCAACCGTTTGCAAAGTGTTTGACCAAATTTATACTTTTTTTGAACACCACCTTATATTAATTAACCAGCCACACCAGTACACTCATTCGATACAATATTCACCACACAGGGCGGTACGTTATTTACAAGAATACCATCTAATCTATTGTCAAAGGTATACTTAGCGATTAAATGTGCCACCTTATTGGCCGAACAACTAATCTTTGACAATTTAAGATTGTTGATCAACTTCGAGATGCTCAACGCTTTCATCTTCAGGTCACGCATAGCAGACCTGTCAACGCTTTGACATGCATCAATGAAATCCCACGTATACTAAAAATATCAATATCTACAATACTCCCAAAACACTTAGGCACGGTGCATTAACTTCTACCTTGTTTCTTGTTTCTTGACATATCAACCAATAGGAGATGTGGGTGTGCATGCTTTTAATGACTTGAGACTACCAAACACGACATACAGTGGTTAGTTCATTGCATGCAATGCTATTAATTAGCAAATAAACATTAAGATCTCTCGTTTCCCCCTCCTCCTTGGTCATAGTGCACAATCTAAGATGACTTGGTCACCTAGACGGAGGGAGTACTGATTATAATGAGTATAAGAACTACGTTTTATAATGAGTGTAAAAATATTGATTTGACATTCCGAATGTTGACACATTGTGGAATAGTTTTTGAAGTCTGCAAAAGTACTCAACTAGTGCTGTCGTTCTCCACAAAAAATGTGTTTACCAATGCATGCATGAACACTAGTTACTCTAAGCCCCCTCTCTTCTTTAATTCTTTGCCACATCAGCATGTTTTCTATTCCCGTGTGCATGATACCAGCTAAGATACCACCATTATGGCCAGCCTTAATCATCACATGCAATAATTTAGTGCACCTTGAAATAAGAACATGTGTGGGGTGTGTTTGTTTTTAATGACTTGAGACTATACCTAGCCCGGCATGCAAGATGACTTATTATGCACCGTTCCCCATACCTGCAGGAAGCCCGTTCGTCTCCTAATTTTTTCCTCTCCATGTGTGGAAACAATATGCCTGCCAAACTCTCCTTCTCCCTCCGGCGGTCCCACCACTCCACCCCGTGTGAAAAAATCTGCATGCATGACTCTCCTCCCCCACGCTCATCCAATCCGTTGTGACCAGCAATATTTCCACCCCTTCGCTCCCCCGTAATTTACTCCAACAAATATGCCCACGTAGCAGTTACTTAACTGCAGGTGCATTCGGTCACTAACATATGGGCCCAACAGGGGTCTGGCCCACATGTCAGTGATACAACTGGACCAGTAGTTAAGTCAGTGCAGCTCAGTCCATATCTTACGTAGGTGTGCCATTGCTCGCTATAAATACTGCGCCTCCCACGACATCTCTATATCCTCCCCCTCACATTCACGTTCATCGCTAGCTCTTCCCCCTCCCTCTCACGTCGACCACCATGGCATCGCCCCTCCCAAGCCCTAGGAGCCCCTCACTGCACCGCGCGGACGGTCACGCGTCGCCGTTCCGTTCCTCGCTGCCACTAGTCGAGGAGGACGCGTTGGTGTTCCGCTCCTCGCCGCTACGCGACGCGTCGCCGTTCCGTTCCTTGCCACCACTAGTCAAGGAGGACGCATCGGTGTTCCGCTCCTCACCTCGACGCGTCGGCGTTCCCAACCTCGCCAGCACGCGAGCCGGAGGACGCGTCGGCTCCCCGCTACGAGGAGAACGCCGCGCCACCCGCCGAGCCCCCCAGCCTTGAGGAGCTTTGGAAAGAAATGGATGTCGCCTTGTGGGAGGCTTTGCCTCCAGCAGAGCGCGGCAAAATAGAGGCGGAGAAGAAGGCCGAGGGAGAGAAGCGCACCGCGGAACAAGCTGCCTGGGAGGCCTATGTCGCGTCCGAGAGAGTCAGGCAATTGGTTCTTTGGCAGAAGGCTCGTGCGAGGGCCGTGAGGGTGGCGGAGGACGCCCGTGCCGATGCCCTGAGTGCAGTCGGGCCCAAGCGCCTCATCTACGCTTGGCGGTACGTGGACCGGGTGCACGCTTCCAGCGAGGAGTACCTGTTGGCACCAGATCACCACACCGGTGAGACCGCGCTCGCCCGCCGGCAAGCCGCCAATCAGCTCCTCGCGAGTTCCGAGGTTGAGGACAAGGCGTTGTGTCCGCGCTGGGAAACGGCCGCGCACCAAGGCACTCGTGGCGCGCTGCAAGCGCTCCGCCGAGCATCGTGGCTTTTAGGAGGAGTATAATTTTTGTTTCGTAAGGCGATCTCATTAGTTTTGGGACGCAAATGATAAATCCCGAACGTTCAGGAATTTTTAGAGTCCTTAATTAAGTATGTAAAAGGGAAAGTTTGGAAACCTTGTGTATTCGTACACATTTTGCAAGTACGCGCATATAGCACAAACTTTACTATATACTATCGCACTACACGTCTCTCTCGATATATGCTTGCAGACTGTGCTACTCCCTCCGTCTAGGTCAATAAGTCATCTTTGGTTGTGCACCGTGACCAAGGAGGGAAGACTTATACACCTAGACGGAGGGAGTACTACTATTACTTATATACGTGCAAATGCACGTTTTAACATTACGATGCGGTTTTTGTAAAAGTAGAAAAACAACACTAGTCAAGCTTGTGAAATGATTCAATGCAAAACAAATGAAAAAATGCTCGTTTGATAGTTTACTTTTAGCTTCCTTCTCTATGGTTATTTCTCTGTCATACTTTGTACGGAGTATCTCACTGGTTCGAAAGGCATGCAAATTCCCAAACCGCTTCCTACACCTTGTATATCACTGGTTGTCGGCGTTGATGTTGTCGCCCATGTCGAGGATGAGGTTGCCGAGGTCGGGGAAGAAGTCATCGTTCGCGAAGTCATCGCTGCCAGCAGTCGCGCGAGTGCACTCCCCAAAAACCTGATCGCCCCTCTCCCGTACAGGATCACAAGAGGCGGGGTTGCGGAGGCCTGCTGTCCCTTCTCCCGGTGCACACCGAAAGGAGGGATGGAGAAGACTTGCTTGGCGGTGCAATGATCTGGAACGGTGGTGAGAAACTATATAGTGTGGGCCGGGTAGGTCGTGGGAGTGTAGCTCTGTCCTCGGCTCGGCTCAATCCCGCAACCCGCGGCGCGTCGTGACGAGGTGTGGTGTGGCGAGGCGAGCGAGGAGGAGGAGTGCACGTGTAGGTCTCCTCTTCTCATGCTCATACAAGTGGTAGAAGAGCTCACCTTATAAAGGCCTACTAGCAAAATTCCAACATCGACCAGGTCGTCCATGAAATGGGAGTGGCTGTAGGGGACATTGCGCCAGTTGAATATATGAGCAAGTTACTACGAGATTTAATCCGAATAAGCACAAAATAAATCATGATGGCTATAACAGAGATGAAACTAATCATGTGGACTAGCATAGTAGTAGGATACAGAGTAGAAACATGAATTCTACCACGATTTCGAACAGGAAGGACAGAAACACATACGGTGCAACGGGAGTAGCACCGTTGGCGTTGAGGTTGTCGCCCATGTCCAAACACCACGTAGACACGGTCTTTGAGCACGGTCCGTAGTCATTCCACGCTCGGGCATTGAAGTTTGTAACTATTTTAGATTAGAATATACTACTCCTCCGGTGCTAGTAGTAGAGCAGAGTCCTACTCTACTACTCTACTCAAGCAAGTTAGGGCATAGCATTGTAGGGAGTACTAGTATTGTGATCACTCAAGCAAGTTGTCTGGCATCGACATGACCCTACGCTACTGGTATGTGTCTCGTAAGTCAAGCGGCGTGCTGTAGTCATCATCACCTGTCCACTTCCCGCAACACATATTCACTTCTCCATCTTTCTCCGCACATAATCTCGTCCAATCTTCCATCCCCGCTAAGGAGCCTCCCCCTTGTCCGAAACCCAAGCACTAACAATGGCAGAACCGAGCAGCGTCCGCCGAAAGAGTGGCTGGAATTTGCTCCCCACAGAGGTAATCAAGCTCATTGTTTCGCGTGTGGACAATCTCAGTACCATGCCGTTCGCCGCGTGCTCGTCAGGGCTATATCGTTTACTCAAAGCCCTCAGGCCAGAGCTTTTTAAGCCAGCTCCTTGCTTGCTGATGCCGCCTGATCTTCAGAAATGGCGTGTCACGCAGCATAACGATCATAGGGTGGCGAGCATCAACCCCCTTGACTGCGATCCGATCCCCGTCAGCCTCAACTACATTAACGATATGTACTGGGTCGGCATGAACACGTCTTGGATGGTGCTCACCGACGGTCGCGGCAGCTGGATGCTCGTGGAGGTCTACACCCGGCGATTGATCCCCCTTCTTTCGATTAACACTTCGCTGCTTTGGCACCGCGGCCCAGAATACTCGGAATCTTACAGTAGCCAACATGATACCAAGTTTGATTTGCTCAAGGCTGTAATCTGCCAAGTGCCCACAAGATCTGCGAATTATAAAGACTTTAGGCTAATTGCATTCTTCTACCGCAGTCTCGCCTATCTGACAGGTCACTGCGGTAAGTGGATAAATCTGCACGTCCATCGCAGGATCATACATCCTCCATGGTTCTTTGATGCCATTGAACACAAGGGCTTCATTTACGTTGTCGACTCCTTCTATGGCTAGACGTATTGCTGGCCTACTCCAGTCATCGCTACAAATGGCTGTTACAGCAGTATGTTACTTTCCTATGATATCATGATGGCTTGCTTATATTACTGTCAACATTTGCTGAAAAAATATTCATGCTCATAACATGCTGTTCTTAAGATTGACTAAACCAAGAGCCCTTTTTTATTTGACTCCAACTTGATATGATGTTGTAGGCCGCCTGGTGTCCCTACCCTTCCTAATCCTAGAACCTTTCAAAGAAAAGTGGCATGGCAGTTGCAGGTGGTTCCTGGCTCGATCAGATGATGGCGAAAGATTGATGATCGTTCGCACGTACCGGACGTGTTGTTTTGCGGAATACAATCACAATCACTGCAAGGTCTTTGAGCAGGATCCCAGCTTCTCTGGGACTTCAGGAAATTTTGACTGGAGGCTGGTAAGTAGCCTTGGTACACGCTCTCTGTTTGTCGGACTGAATTATCCGATTAACCAGGAGATAACCAACGGCAAGGATCATGATGTCAGCGCGGTTTCTTTCATCAGGCAAAACTGTGTGTACACAACGTACCATGCGTCTCTGCATGCACCATACCCTGATATGTGCCGCCACGCTCTGCAGCCCAAAGTAGGAGAGAGGGTCGCACGTATCCGACTTCGACCTGCTGGCTGGAGTTTCCCCCGTCAGGCACCCATCTGGTTCAAGCCGTCAGCCAATCTCCACAGCTTAATAAATAGTAACGTCTAACTGAGCCAGTTAGTTAGATGCGTACACTTGGTGTAGTAGGATCTTTATTTAGTTTGATGCATACACTTGTTCTTTTTTGGTAGCCCTTTTGTAATGATGGCTGATGTTTGGTTTGAAAGAGAGAGCTGCGTCTTCACTCTTCTGGACTGCTTACTGCTTCTGTTGCACGCCCAGCCCTGGTTGCTGCTGCTGCTGTTTTCAATGTACAATAAGTAGTATATTTCGTCTGTTGGTTGAATAAATGTGTTGTTAGAACGACAAACACAATGTTTTGAAAGTTGTTGCACGGTTCAATCCTTTAGTGTCCCGTACCGTACGTAGCGCATACTGTTTATCATATGGAACACAATGTTTTTTGAAACTCGGAACACATTTTCCACTTGTTGATAACATGCAGCCCGCTGATGAAGGCCCAATAGAGAAGCCCATAATTAACTGGAAGGGAGGCTCTCACATGAATCCGGCCCAGGTACATGCTCATGGTCCCCTAAACATAAATAAATAAATAAATAAAGCTAAATGCTCATGCACCAGTTCTTTGGGAAAATAGGTAGCCCAATATTTCTTTTTGAAGAATACCCAAGCTAGGCCTATTTGTTTTCTCTGAATTACTGGGCTACAAATCTTTCAAGACGAGGAGGGATGCATCCCGGCCTGGCTTAAGAGTATGGTCAATGTCTGTTAAAAGTAATATCAAAAGGGGTTGAAAATTCCAAAAAAATTATAGCAAATGGGTTCTAAGTTTCTTTTTTTTGTTTTTGTTCTTCACTGATATCTTATACGTATTTCATTGGATTTAACATGACATAGTACTAATTTATTTTTAAATTTGTTTTATTATGGCTATTAATTTTTGGATTAAGAATATTTCGTTCCCCAGCAAAAATTTGCGAATTTTCAAAATTTCCCACATATTTAGTTAATTTTTTGACCCTGGTACTGACCAGAAAATGGCCAGCAATTCTAAAAATGGAAAACGGGCTGCAATAAATTCCATATGAATTAGAAAATGAGTAAAAATTATAAAAATAATAGCAAATGGGCTGTACGCGCCACATATTTCGAGGCTGACCTGTTTACGCAAGGCTTTGTCAGTGAACACACGATTCTAGCAGTAGTTAGTGTTGGATGTCCATCCAACGGCCGACGTGCTTCTTCAATCTCTGATCTTCCTGCTCCAGCCGCCTAAACTAGCACCGGTGGGACTGCCTGATCCCTCCTCTTGTGGCCCGCTGTGATGCCGCGCAAGCTTCCCCGGCCCACCCTACTCCCTCCGCTGGCGTGGCCGCATGCAATCAACTGCCTCCTTATTACGTGAAAAAAATGATTCCTCCCACTGACATCTGGGGTGCACCGGTTGAGAGGCTGACCTGTGGTCCTACTAAGTTGACGCGTACGTAGGGCTTGTCAACTTAGTCAACAAACGATTCTAGCAGCAGTAACCATTGGATTTGAATCAAACGGTCCTGCTGCTTCTTCAATCGCTGCTCTTCTTGCACCAGCCGCCCAAACCAGCGCCGGGGAGACCACCTGCTCCAGCCTCCAGTGGCCGGTTGTGCTGCAGATGAGGCCTCATCGCCACTACTACTCCCACCGCTAGCCAGGCCCTGCGGCGACGGCAGCCTCACACCGCAGCCGAACCAGTGAACCCTCGTACTCCTCTCCGCGTGGGCATCCACTGCCGCGTCTTCCCCGGCTCTGCGTTGTCCCCTTCCTAGGCCTCGCCATCGTCCACCGCCTTGGCGCTCTCGGCGCGGCGTGGTCAATGTGGTCAACGACATTCCATCGGAATAGTACTGTACGGGGAGAGGCTGGCAGCTGGGTCCACGGCCATAGCCTAGTTTTTTTTTGTGATTTGCCAAGTAAGTCGCTTTGTCAGGCCTGTTGGGTTGCAAATCTTTCAAGACGAGGAGAGCTTTCATTCGGCTGGCTGAGAAAATGGCCCATTAGTAATGAGAAATGGGCTGTACAGTTTTAAAAACACATAAAACCGGCAATTAGTTTCAAATATCTTTTTTTCATTTCGAGATTTGAAATTACATTAATTTTTATGCGTGGAGAATTTGTTGGATTTTATATTTATATACATTTATTTTTAAAATCACTTTGAATGTGAGTCGAAATTTCGGGATTAAAAACAGTTCGGACCGCACCGGAACATGCAAAATTTCATATAATTTTTTAACCGTGGCCACAATATGGGCTGTAATGCTAACAAAAAGAATATGGGCTCCAAAAAAAACCTTAATAATTAGCAAGTGGGCTGTAAATTATTAGAAATAATGGCAGATGGACTGTGTGCTATTTTCCACAGATTTGAGGCTTTCCTAAAAAATGGTTGACGCACAAGCAGTGACTTTTGGATGGCCATCCAACGGCCGTTGTGCTTCTTCAATCTCTGCTCTTCCTGCTCCAGCCGCTCAAACAGGCGCCGGTGGGACTGCCTGCTCCCTCCTCCCCGCGGCCGGCTCTACTGCCGCGCAGGCCTCACCGCCCCACCGTACTCCCATCGCTAGCCTATCCATCCCTCTACTCACCCACACCTGTTGTTATTCTTCGACGACGGCAGACGAACCAGTAAACCCTCGTACAGTCGTACTCCCCTCTGCGTGGGAAACAACTGCCGAGTCTTCCCTGCCTACGTGTCGTTCCCTTCCTAGGCCTCGCTGTTGTCCACCGCCCTGGTGCTCTCGGCACGGCCTGGTCAACATGGTCAACGACCGACATGCATCTGAAGTGGACTTTACGTGGAGAGGCCGACAGCTGGGTCCACGGCCGCACGCAAGGAAGGGACCCACCGAAAAATAAAGATTCCTCCACCTGACATCAGGGACCCACCGAAAGGGCCTCTGTATTTTGCGAAAAAAATGTTACCGCCGCTGACAGATCGGACCCACTAGCTATATCTTCGCACGCAAGGAAGTTCCTCCTTATTACGCACGAAGAAATGAATACTCCCCCTGTTAGCTGGGACCCAGTATAGTGGCAGGCTGACTTGTGGGCCTACTAAGTTGACGGGGATGGAGGGCTTTGTCAACTTAGTTAATATGCACGATTCTAGCTCTAGTGACCGTACGATGTCCATCCAACGACCGTAGTGCTTCTTCAACCTCTGGTCTTCTTGCTCCAGCCGCCCAAACCAGCGCCGGTCGTGCCTTGTGCTCCTGCCTCCCATGGCCGGCTGCGATGCGGCGGAGGCCTCACTGCCCCCTACTACTCCCACAGCTGGCCAGGCCATCCCTCTACTCACCCACACCCCCTGTTATTCTGCGGCGACGGCAGCCTCACACCGCAGCGAACCAGTGAACCCTCGTACTCCTCTACGCATGGGCATCCACTGCCGCGTCTTCCCCGACTCCGTGTCGTCCCCTTCCTAGGCCTCGCCGTCGTCCACTGCCCTGGTGCTCTTGGCGCGGCGTGGTCAACGTGGTCAAGGAAGGACTTTCATCGGACGTGGACTGTACGTGGAGAGGCTGACAGCTGGGTCCATGGCCGCAGCAAGGAAGTGCCTCCTTATTACGTGCAAAATAATTATTCCTCCACCTGACAGCGGGACCCACCGGACGGGCCACCGTATTTCGCCCCCCTGACTGCTGGGACCCACCAGCTACATCTTTGCATGCAAGGAAGTGCATGACAGTCGGGATCCACCTGGTCAAAGCGTACACAGTGTTGTCATTCTGGTCGCCAACGTGTACGTACATATATACTGGTCGATGTAGAGGCGCGCACGTGTCCTAGTAGAGGCGGCCAGGGTGCAAGAAAGAAAATACGGCCACGTGTGTGTACATACGGGCGGGGTCTCGAACACCTACTCGCGTATACGTACGGCCAGGGCTCGTGTACATGGCTGGGTCGGAACAGAGAAACAGCGTCGTCGTCGTGTTCATGGGGAGGCAATGGAATGCGTCGTGTTCATGGGAAGGCAACGGAACGCGTGGGAGCCAACCGGCTGGGTCGGAACGGAATGCGTGGTCGTGTTCATCGGGAGGGCTTGGACGGAACAGGCGATGGAAACGAGGCCTGGCGTACCGCACAACGGAGGAAACAGACCTCCTACATCTGGAACAGGGTCCTGTTGATCGGGAGGGGTCTGGCGTACCACAAAATGGAGGAAACGGACCTCCTACGGTCGAAACGGGGGTCCTGTTGATCGGGAGGGGTGTGGCGTACCGCAAAACAGATGAAGCGGACTTGTGTTGGAGCGCTACAGTCAAAACAGGGGTCCTGTTCATCAGGAGGGGTGTGGCATACCGCAAAACGGGACTCCACGTGATACTGTTCATCTCCACCGTCGACCCCCTCCAGCCTCCATGAGCTACTGTTCATCCACCGTCGACCTCCTCCAGCCTCCACCTGCGACTGTTCATCCACGGGCTCCTGTTCATCCAGCCTCCACCGTGCGCTACTCCACCGGCTACTGTTCAACCAACCCTCTCCACGGGCTCCTATTCAACCACCCCTCCATGGGCTACTGTTCATCCTGCCCTCCACAGGGTGGTCCTGTTCATCCAGCCCTCCACGGGGTCCTGTTCATCCAGCCCTCCACGGGGTCCTGTTCATCCAGCCCCAACTGGCTTGATCGATCGGGGTCCTGTTCATCCAGAGGCAACACCGCGGGGTCCTGTTCATCCACCCCCACCGGAAACTGTTCATCTAAACCCCCCTGCAACACTCACTGTTCATCCAGAGGCAGCATTGATTGACTTCAGTTAGCAGCAGTAGCGAAGGAATTGCTCGATCGGGTTCAGTTAACAACCATCGATCGATCGCTCGGGTTCAGTAACGCGTAGCCTGCAGTGCAATCGCTCGGGTTCAGTTAGAGCCCAACGCCTCGCTCGGGTTTAGTTAGAGCCAACGCCTCGCACACACACGCGTATGTGTACGAGAGAAACACGCATCGCTTGGCCCCCGACCTCCCACCGTAACCGGGAACTCCCCGAAATTTTCCTCGCCCTCGCTTCTACCACGGTTTTTTCCATCATGGATGGCCCAAAGAATGTCATGCAGCTGCGTCTCCGGCCAGCCCAGGACGAAAAGCCCATTTTTGTCATGATTTTTTCTCATAGAAGTAGGATCCCACCACATCTATGATGATACCGGGGTTTGTCACAATTATCGTCATAGAAGTGTCATATGTATGACAGAAAAAAAATTCGTTCGGCCCAAAATGTCACAGATGTGTCTTTTTTTTGTAGTGGAAGTAGTAGGAAACGAACCAAGCTCGTAGTTCTGAAGGTTAACTATTCAAATCTTCTCTTGGTGAGGGCATCCCAACACAAACGCCTCACTCTTACTAAGGTTAATTTGAGGCCAGAAAAACAATTTGAATCACAAGAGGATGAATTTGAGGTTGGCAAGCCGGAGATCGTTTTTTCCAACCGGGATAATCGTGTTATCAGCATACTGAAGATGTGTGACACTTGTAGGGAAAAGGTTAGTCGCAATGCTAGAGATATGTCCAGCATTAGCTGCACTGAAGAGTATCTTGGTCAAGGCGTCAGAAGAAAGTTAAAGAGGATCAGTGAGATGGGGTTGCCCTGCCTAAGACCACGATTGTTTTTAAAGAAGGGACCGACAACCCCATTGATAGAGATGGTGGTATGTGCACCACAAACCAAGTACATCAGGCGGTGAGCATGAGAGGGGACATAGCCTCTGGACATAAGAACATCCCTAAGGAAGGTCTAGCGAACAAAATCATATGCTTTCTCAAAATCCAATTTGAGCACGACCACCTCCCACCCGCTAGCATGAAGGTCATGTAGTAGCTCATGCAGGACCTAGATACCATCTGAAATAAACCTACCATTGGTGAAGGTTGTTTATGTTTTAATAACGAGTTTGTGGGCAATAGGGGAAAGTATAGTGGCGGAGGCCTTAGATAGGAATTTAGCAATATAATTGATAAGAGCAATAGGTCTAAGCAAACGAATGTTATCCACTTGTTGGTATCAAAACCGACAGACCTCGGGGTAGGGGTTCCCGAGCTGTGAATCTCGGACGGATGGTAACAGGAACAGAGAGACGGTGTTTTTGTTGGGAAACATTGCATGGAAGAACAAAAAATTCTACGCTTACGCAAAGATCTATCCATGGAGATGCATAGCAACAAAGGGAGAGTGTGTCTACGTACCCTCGTAGACCAAAAGCGGAAGTGTTTGACAACGCGGTTGATGTAGTCGAACTTCTTCTAGCTCTGACCGATCAAGCACCGAACGTACAACAACTCCGAGTTCTGCACACGTTCAGCTCTGTGACGTCCCTCTCCTTCTTGATCCAGCAAGGTGTCAAGGTAGTAGATGAGTTCCGTTAGCACGAGGGTGTAGTGACAGTGATGGTGAAGTGATCCACGCAGGGTTTCGCCTAAGCACTGCGAGAATATGACCGGGGTGTAAACTATGGAGGGGGGGGGGGTGCACAAGGCTAACAATTGATGTTGTGTATTCTAGGCGCCCCTCATCATAAATATAGGTGGGAGGGAGAGGGGAGAGGCCAAAGGGCGCCCCCAAGTGGGGCCGAATCCCACTTGGGCTCCTTCCCTGGTTTGCCCCCCTTCCTTGTATTGGCACCAGGGGAAGGAAGGAGGAGGTGCCCCCCTTTCCTTTCTCCCTTGAGGAGGGGAAGGAAGGAGGGACTCACCATCCCCCATTCCTTTCCCTAGGGCTGGACGGCCTAGTGGAGGGGCACACCAGCCCCTTGTGGGCTGGTCTGTACATCCCTTGGCCCATTAAGCCCATATCTTTGCCGGGGGTGCCCGGAACCCCTTCCGGTGACCCTGTATGTGCCCGATACCCTCCGGAACACTTCCGGTGTCCGAACACTTCCGGAAGCGTTTAGTAACGCCGTTGATGTAGTCGAACGTCTTTGCGATCCAACCGATCCTAGCACCGAACGAACGACACCTCCGTGTTCAACACACATTCAGCACGATGACGGCCCTCGAGCTCTTGATCCAATTGAGGATGAGGGAGAGTTCCGTGAGCATGACGGCGTGTTGACGGTGATGATGACCGGGGAAGTGCCAGCCCCCAGCCCCCTGCTGGGAGGGAGCGAGCCACTTCAGGCACCTTCAGCGACTCCTGCTATGGTGGACGGAATCGACCGTGCGCTCAAGTCTACGCACGAATGAAGTGTCGTTCGCCACGAGCTCTTTCAGGAGGCGATGGGCGCGATGAGCCGGCTTGGTGGAGAACTTGTGGATGTAGACGCACGCCTTGAGGCCGAGGGTCTTTGGCGATTGGAGAGCGGCACAAGCTGAAGGTGTCCATCAACCTCGGGCGACACCAGCGCGAGCTTGACAATGCAAAGGCCGAGGTGTCTCTTGCAGCCTCGCGAAAGGCCTGCGCTTGAGCCTTGGAAGAAGCACGGGAAGCCGATCTTTGCCGCGAGATCGCAGAGAAACGCGCGTGGGAGCTCCAGGCCTGGAGAGCCTCCTTGGAGCAGCAAGTGGAGGCGCCCAAGGCCGCCCTAGCGTCGAAGAAGGGGACGCCTGCCGAGGAGGAAGAGATCCTGAAGCGCGAGGAAGCGCTGGCGCTGGAAGCCACGGAGCGCAGCCTTGAGCTTGAGTGGTTGGGGATGAGGGAGCGCCAAGTCGCTCAAGCGTAGGAGGTTGTCGGTGCACACGAGGCCAGGGCTTAGGAGTAGGTCGATCGCGAGGTGGCCGAGGCTCGCGAGGATCTTGAGGGCATGTACGACCTGAAGTTGGAGCTCGTGGAGGCCCAAGTGGTGGGTAGGACTAATGCCCTCAGGCCAGGGTTGGCTTAGGCAGAACATCACGAGAAAGTAGCCGCAGCCGCCCTGACCTCAGTGCAAGGTGAGCTGGCTTCCACTCGTGCCGAGCTGCTTTCCCTTCAGCAGCGGGTTGCCAGCGCCGAGTCCTCCGCACAGCAGAGTAGGGAGGAAGCGCTTCGGCGGCGGACGCTAGAGCGTGAGCACGCCCCCATGCTCCAAATCCTTAGGATCAGAGCCAACGCCGCGCTGGGCACCATCTGCGACGAGGATGCACCTCATCCCCACTCGAACGATTATGCCAGCCACCTCCTTTTCTTCTCCGACGTGGTGACACGCCTGGAGAATCGATCCGAGAGGGCTCGCATGCTTGTTGAGGAGAGGAGCCGCGGCCTGCTCAAGAGCGCGTTCTCCCGCATCTTTAGCCACCTCTAGAACACCTACCCCTATTTCGACTTTGATGCCGCCATTTCCCCTATGCCCGAGGCCATCCGAGGTGACCTGGCATGCTGGGTGGAGGACAATGTGGACGCTCTAGTCAGGGCCTTCATGTTCGACGATGACGCGATGGTGGTCAATGTGGATGAAGGCGACATGGTCGACGATGGTGCGGGCGATGCCGGCAATGGTGGCGGTGATGCCGACGACGAGGACAGTGATGCCAACTATGATGATGACGACGCCAGCGACGCGTCTGAGGGCGACTCGGAGGACGCGGTGAGCAATATGTCCGATTGAGCCCGTGCTTCCTCATTGATAACCCTGTAAGTGAAAACTTGGGCATGGCCCCGAAAGTTGTAAGAGCATTTTGGGAGGGGAAGCCCCTCATGTAAACTGATTATCTCCTCTATTTCTTTGGCCAAGCCTGAAATGTGTTTTTACGAGCCCGTGAGTCCTACGGCGAACTTACCACTGCAGTTTTACCTTAGTCAGGGCCAGTTCCCGACTGGCTTGCTGGGTCGTGAGCTTCTGAGGGGCCTGCCGATATGCCCGAGAGGGCCTCGCGAGAAGCGGGCGCCAGCCATGGAAGGGTGTGCGTGCAGCGTGCGTGTGCCACGCCCAGCCCCTGCTCGCGAGGCGCTCATGAGGGGGAGGCAGCAGGTGCGGACTCCGAACCAAGGTAAGGAAACGAATTGCAAGAAATCAAACAAACAAGAAAAGGCACCCCCACCCATACAGATGAAAATTCAACTTCAAACTTAAATCCAATGCCAGAACAGGGCTACAGAAAAAGAGGTCAAAGGAAAATGGCTGCGTCTGGCACCTAGTCTAGTCTTGTTGTCTTCTCACCAGCGCGGAGCTAAGTGCTGCCACTAGTCGTGGGAGGGAGCCCCCGATGCCCGAGGGCGGCACTCCTGAGACTCCGGGGTGTGTATAGCCCCACTCATTATTACGTGAGAGTGTCACGAGCGGAGATCTTCACAAGCGCGAGCCTTACTTCATATCTCCAAACGAGGGCCCCGCCTTGCGTCGCCCTCAATGACCATTGGTGCGACCGGAAACCAGGACGTAGCCAAGGGGCAAAGGGGACGCCAGCGGCACCCTCGACGACCACGGGTCCTCTACCGGGGGTAGGCTCACGGGCACCTCCCCGGCAGAGGGCCTACCTCCGAGGGACGCCCTACTCTGCGCGACGCGGGGAGGGGCCAGGCTCGCGGCCCCTCCCCTACAGCCCCTAGTGCGTCCCTCCTGGCGGGATGGAGGCCGTTGAGCTGGGGCCGCCGTCCGCCATTGTGACCTGATCCTCCAGCGACCCATGGTTAGCATAAGCTTGCTCCTGAGAGATTAGTGGTACCCTATAGCTGTTGACGCCGGCACAGTTGGCGAGGCTCCCGGGGGGCTCCTGGAAGGCCTCAGCTTCTAGCGCCTCCTCCTCCCAGCCTGTCTCGAGGAACGAGCTAGGGTCGTCTTCCTGCGCATACTCCTGGTCCATCATGCGGGGCACGTAGGCCTCCGGGGGCGTCGCCCCGAAGACCTCGCCGAAGTGCCCCATGCTCCATGTTGCCAGGCCCATCGCGCCGCCCTGAGGATGGCAGGGCGGCGCTATGCTGGGGCTTTCGGTGGCAACGCTCATGCCCGCGATCATCGGAGGAGGTGCAGGTGCGATTGGGCGCCTGGTGTTGCTGATTGCACCGGTGTCGATGAAGCCTCCTGGCGCTCCTGGGGGCATGCGGGCGCGGCGAGGCCCGCCATGCGATCTGGCCGTCGCTTGAGCATGAGCAGGGAGTAGAAAGGCGGCGCTCCCGAGGCCACGGCGTCCAATCGCTCGGCGACACGCTCCAGCAATGCATCCCAGCTGCTCTCCATCAGCCAGCACCACAGCAGCTCTCGAGCCACCGTGAGCGCGACCCTCATGTTCGCTTTCTTCCGTCGGGTGTGCGGCACCGTGGCTGCAGCATGGCTTGAGGCCCTTGCAGCTGCCCATGCTTGTCGTGGAGTAAGGATGGTTGGTGTCTAACCGCGCCGCCCGCGCCCCGCAGCGTTCGGCGACGCGCGTGCCTCCTGGGGTGCAGGGTTGAGGTCTTCTTGGGCGGACGGCGCCGCCCGGGCCGGCCATGCCGCCCAGCGGTCAACATTAGTCCTCGGGTCGCCGGACATCGGAACCGCGGAGTGTCGGCGGATCAACTAGCGGAGGAGAAGCTCCGGCGCACCCCTACCTGGCGCGCCAAATGACTTATTTCAGGTTCCGGCAAGAACCCTTGAGGTTCGAACACTAGGGTGCGCACAAAGATCTCTCCCCCTCTCTAGCTCGCACACTCCACAATCTCACGGCCTAGCTCGACGAACCCAAAGAACAGGAGACACAAGATTTATACTGGTTCGGGCCACCGTTGCGGTGTAATACCCTACTCCAGTGTGGTGTGGTGGATTGCCTCTTAGGCTGAGGATGAACAGTTATAAGGGAAGAACAGCCTCCCGAGGAGAGGTGTCCTTGTGTTTGGTGAACTTTTGTGGTTGGGGATGATCTGGATCAGCTCTCCCCTCTCTATGGTGGTGGCTAGTCCTATATATAGAGGCCCTGGTCCTCCTCCCAAATATTGAGCGGGAAGGGATCCCACAATGTCCAAATTCGAAGGGAGACAACTAGTACAAGTTATCCTGACAAAAGTAGTCTTCGCCTGCCAAAGGCTCTGGTGGTGACACCGTCTTGGGCTCCACGGTGACCTCCATCCTGCTGTCCTACTGGTCCTGGTCTTGTCGCACCAATATGGAAACCTTTGCCTGATGCCTCGGGACTCCTCACCTATTCTTGCCTCCTTAGCACCATAGTGGAAATGAGGACACTGCGCGCTGGCGCCTGCCTGGCGCACGCTTGGCCCCAGTCATCATGGCTTACTTCACAGGAACCTCGCGAGGTGTCCCTTGCCTTGATCTCTCCGCCCCTTGCGAGCCAGCCTCGTGAGGCTAGTCTTGAGGATGTCTTGCATTGTCCGCCTTGCGAGGCTTGGCCCCTCGCGCGGGTCTTGGGTGTTTGCTGGTGAAGATGGGCAGTACAGGGCCACTGGTGGAGCCACGCTGTGGGCCGCACGCAGGCAAGTTTGGGGACCCCCATTCCCAGAACGCCGACAGTAGCCCCCGGGCCCAAGGCACGCTCGGGCTTGGCTTTGAGGCGAAGCAAATGGGCAAGCGCGGAGCGCCGCGGGCCCAACAGCCTGCGGCCCCGCTTGACACGTGGTGATCGATTGGACGTGGGTGGCCCCGCTTCCCTACGCAGCCTTGATATCCGCCCGGCTAGGTGGCCACGACGTCCTACACAGTTAATTCCCCCTTGCTAGCAACGCACCCCCCGACTCCTCCGCTACTTTGAACCTTAGCCACCCTCCATCCAACCTAAGCTTAGTCCTCTCCATCGGCATGGCGCCGAGCCGGAAGGAGAAAGGGAAGAAGCCCGTGTCCTCAACCAGCCCGCATTTGGTCGTCGAGCCCGCCGTCGGCCGATCGCGGGTGCCCAATGAGGAGGCCATGGATAAGGTCCGCCTTGTGGTTGCCACCAACTTCAAAGAATGGGGAGGGACGGCGACCTGGCCTGTTTCTCGAGCTTCTGTCGATAGAAGAGCCACTGAGGTTCAGTTCTTCGTCGACGCCCTGTGGGCCGGTCTGGTCCCCCCTTCTCCGCCTTCTTCAACATCATGCTTTCCCATTACCAGATTCATCTACTGCACCTAGATCCCCAATCTATTGCTATTCTCACCATCTTTGCCTTTTTCTGCGAGGCCATGGTGGGCATCCCCCCTCCATGGCCCTTCTGCGCCATTTCTTCTCGTTGCACCTGATCAACCCTTGACAATGCTCGGGGTGCCTGAGCTTCGTGGCCGTGGTGGCGACTGTCGGTGTAAAAACCGGCGGATCTCAGGTAGGGGGTCCCGAACTGTGCGTCTAGGATCGATGGTAACAGGAGACGGGGGACACAATGTTTACCCAGGTTTGGGCCCTCTCTATGGAGGTAATACCCTACTTCCTGCTTGATTGATCTTCATGAATATGAGTATTACAAGAGTTGATCTACCACGACATCGTAATGGCTAAACCCTAAAAGTCTAGCCTGGCATCTCGGCATTCATCATCGTGTGTGAGGCCTTCCTCCGCATCCAACCCCACTTCGGGCTGTGGCTCAAGGTTTTCAACGTGAAGCCGAAGGTGGAGGATGGCCAGCACGCGGAGTGCGGAGGCGCCATGGTGAGCAAGCTGACCAATGTCTCCTGGCCAAAAGGCTCTTTTGTGAAGACTGTCAAGGAATGGCAGAAACAGTGGTTCTACATCACAGAACCCCGCACCGCCACCTGGGCCGCAGCTGCTGAATTCAACTCCGGCGCTCCCATGCGACTCACCTCCTGTGTTGAGAAGATCCCGAATTGGTCTTCGTCAGACGAGCTGATAGCGCTGCAAACGCGCGTTAAAAGCATGGTGGACAAAGATATCAAGCTTTTCGATGTAATCCAGGTGATGCTAGTTCCCCGTACTCTCCCGTGCCAAAGCCAAAGTCGCCCTTTATGGGAGGTCAATCCGAAGAAGCACCATACCCTGAAGAGGCTCTTCGAAACCACTCACGAAGATGCCTGGAAGTTGCTCTTCAAGGGCAACGAGACACTGCCAGCCACAGACTCGGACCACGGGCACGACATTAACCACCTCGCCAATGATGTATGTTTTTTATGCATCCTCTACTTGCTTTTTTCAAGGATGATATCTGAGCTTTTATTATCACCGCTTCTTCATGAATGGATGAGAGGGCGAAGCGGATCCAGTGTGCGGCTCCGCTACTTGAAGAACCAGTCATCCCGTGTCTAGCAAAGATGTTGGTGCCGGCGCCCTATAAGGCGCCGGAGAAGAAGGCCAAGGGGAAGGCCAATGTGGTCTGAAGTGGCCCCCGCTGTAAGGGCGCTTCGGACGTGACGTCCGAAGACAAGACCCGCTCCTCCACCGCCGAAGACGACGACTGAGGGAGTCCTGGATTAGGGGGTGTTCGGATAGCCGGACTATACCTTTGGCCGGACTCCTGGACTATGAAGATACAAGATTGAAGACTTTGTCCCGTGTCCGGAAGGAACTTTCCTTGGCGTGGAAGGCAAGCTTGGCGATACAGATATGTAGATCTCCTACCATTGTAACCGACTCTGTGTAACCCTAGCCCTCTCCGGTGTCTATATAAATCGGAGGGTTTTAGTCCGTAGGAACAACAATCAGACCATAGGCTAGCTTCTAGGGTTTAGCCTCCTTGATCTCGTGGTATATCTACTCTTGTACAACCCATATCATTAATATTAATCAAGTTGGACATAGGGTTTTACCTCCATCTAGAGGGACTGAACCTGGGTAAAACATCGTGTCCCCTGCCTCCTGTTACCATCCACCTAGACGCACAGTTCGGGACCCCCTACCCGAGATCCGCCGGTTTTGACAACGACATTGGTGCTTTCATTGAGAGTTCCTTTGTGTCATCACTTTTAGGCCCGATGGCTCCTACGATCATCAACGACGATGCGATCCAGGGTGAGACTTTTCTCCCCGGACAGATCTTCGTATTTGGCAGCTTTGCACTGCGGGCCAATTCACTTGGCCATCTAGAGAAGATCGAAAGCTACGCCCCTGGCCATCACGTCAGATTTGGAAGTTTGAACTACACTGCCGACCTCCGCGGAGACTTGATCTTCGACGGATTCGAGCCGCAGCCGAGCGCGCCGCACTGTCACGATGGGCATGATCTAGCTCTGCCGCCGAACAGTGCCCTAGAGGCTGCACCCGCATCGGCTCTGACCCTTAATTCGGAGCCAACTGCGCCAATCGAGGATGGGTGGTTGGACATCGCCTCGGGGGCTGCAATCTCTACGGCGATCGAGCCGAACACCAGCCCTATTCTCTGCGAAGCCCGTGACTCCAAGGAGCCGGACTCCTCTCCAGACTCCGAGCCCTCTGTGCTCCTACCGATCGAACCCGATTGGGCGCCGATCATGGAGTTTACCGCTGTGGACATCTTTCAGCACTCGCCCTTCGGCGATATTCTAAATTCACTAAAGTCTCTCTCTTTATCAGGAGAGCCCTGGCCAGACAATGGTCAGCGAGGTTGGGATGCGGATGATGAAGAAATTCAAAGCCCACCCACCACCCACTTCGTAGCCACTGTCGATGATTTAACCGACATGCTCGACTTCGACTCCGAAGACATCGACGGTATGGACGCCGATGCAGGAGACGATCAAGAACCAGCACCTATAGGGCACTGGAAAGCCACCTCGTCGTATGATATATACATGGTAGACACCCCAAAAGAAGGCAATGTAGATGGAACAGCGGAGGATGACCCCTCCAAGAAGCAGCCTAAGCGTCGGCGTCAGCGGCGCCGCTCTAAATCCCGCCAAAGCAAAAACGGTGATTCCGGCACGAGAGATAATAACACCCCAGACAGTGCCGAAGACTACCACCTCCAGCAAGATTCAGCACAGGAGGATGGAGAAGCCAACCCTCATGAGAGAGCGGCACACAAAGAGGTCGAGGACGATAATTATATGCCTCCCTCTAAAGACGAGGCAAGCCTCGACGATGATGAATTTGTCGTGCCGGAGGATCCCGTCGAACAAGAGCGTTTCAAACGCAGGCTTATGGCCATGGCGAGCAGCCTCAAGAAAAAACAGCAACAACTTAGAGCTGATCAAGATTTGCTAGCCAACAGATGGACTAAAGTCCTCGCGGCCGAAGAGTATGAACTCGAACGCCCCTCCAAGAGCTACCCAAAGCGCAGGTTGCTACCCCGATTAGAGGAGGAAGCACCTAAACCTACATCACCAGCGCATGATGTGGCCAACCGGCCACCCGGTGGCCGCGACAGATAGGCCTCCTGGCCCTCCACTCAAGTCGCACCCCGGCGCCGCTCAGAAAATACCAAGGCACGGGAAAATGCGCCAAACCTGTGATATATATTGGAGGACAAGGCAAGTCAAACAAGACCGATCTACGGATCGCGTGGGCGCCCCACGGCACGAGACGGTAATCGCCACTCCGGATACAGTAAATCTGGCTGGGCCGAACACAGTAGACAAAGCTCGTTTGAGCTACGTCGTGATATAGCCCAATACAGAGGCACCACACACCCATGATGCTTCACAGGTGAAGTAATGGATCATCAAATCCCTGAGGGTTTCAAACTCGTGAACATCGAATCATACGATGGCACAACAGATCCTGCGGTATGGATTGAGGACTATCTCCTTCACATCCACATGGCCCGCGGTGATGACCTACACGCCATCAAATACCTCCCACTCAAGCTTAAAGGACCAGCTCGGCATTGGCTTAACAGCTTGCCAGCAGAATCAATTGGTTGTTGGGAGGACCTAGAAACCGCATTCCTTGACAATTTCCAGGTCACTTATGTGCGACCACCGGACGCCGATGACCTTAGCCACATAATTCAGTAGCCAGAGGAATCGGCCAGACAATTCTGGACACGGTTCCTAACCAAGAAAAATCAAATCGTCGACTGTCCGGATGCAGAGGCCCTAGCAGCCTTCAAGCATAACATCCGCGACGAGTGGCTTGCACGGCATCTAGGACAGGAAAAGCCGAAATCTATGGCAGCCCTCACGACACTTATGACCCGCTTTTGCGCGGGAGAAGACAGCTGGCTAGCTCGCAGCAATAACATGACCAAGAGCCCTGATAATTAGGATACCAAGGACAACAGTGGCAGGTCGCGTCGCAACAAGCAAAAGCGCCGCATTAACGGCGACAATGCTGAGGATACGGCAGTTAATGCCGGATTCAGAGGCTCTAAACCCGGCAGGCAGGCAAGTTAAATGCCGAAAGCAGAGACAAGGGGCTGCATAGCGATGACGAGGAGGAGCCCCGGCCGCCGAACAACAGTGGACAGAAAGGTTTTCCCCCACAAGTGCGGACGGTGAACATGATATACGCAACCCACGTCACCAAGAGGGAGCGGAAGCGTGCGCTAAGGGACGTATACGCGATGGAGCCAGTCGCCCCAAAGTTCAACCCATGGTCTTCCTGCCCGATCACTTTTGATTGAAGGGACCACCCCACTAGCATCCATCATGGCGGATTCGCCGCATTGGTTCTAGACCCAATTATTGATGGATTTCACCTCACTAGAGTCCTTATGGACGGCGGCAGCAACCTGAACCCGCTTTACAAGGATACAATGCGGAAAATGGGCATCGACCCCTCGAGGATTAAACCCACTAAAACGACCTTTAAAGGCATCATACCAGGTGTAGAGGCCAACTGTACAGGCTCAGTTACACTTGAAGTGGTCTTCGGATCTCCGGATAATTTCTGAAGTGAGGAGTTAATCTTCGACATAGTCCCGTTCCGCAGTGGCTATCACGCACTGCTCGGGCGAACCACATTTGCCAAGTTCAATGCGGTGCCGCACTACACATACCTCAAGCTCAAGATGCCAGGCCCTCGAGGCGTCATCACGGTCAATGGAAACAAAGAACGCTCTCTCCGAACGGAGGAGCATACGGCGGCTATCATAGCGGAAGTACAAAGCAGCCTCTCAGGGCAATTCTCCAGTCCAGCCATTAAACGTCTGGACACCGTCAAGCGCGCCCGGAATACCTACAACAAGACCGCCTGGCACGTTCCGAGCAAGCGCAGCAATGCGGCCCCAACCCCAGCCCTCGCGAACTTGCGAAACCAGTGTTGCGCGTTCATAACTACACTTTGGAAATACCATGGGCACAGGGGTAGGGGCACCATCACGGCACGCCCGAAACGTGGCTTAAACCGCACTAGGGACTGCCGATTTCTTAATTTTCTCTTATTTTCAGGACTCCATTCTTCAGAAGGCTTGTCCGGCAGTACAATTGTCGCACAAATGATACAACCAGGGAAGCAGAAAGCTACGCCGCACTATGGAACTCTAAGGTGGTCTCTATAACAAGTAGTATACCTGTTTCACATACCATTCCGCAGCTCACCCCTAGAAAGGACATGTTAAATAGTCCCATCTTTTGCTTATTGCACTATTTGTATCGTTCTGCTTTGATCGCAGCTTTTTTAAATAAACAATGCATAGCTTCCGTCTATTATTGCATTACCTTTTTTACTAATATATGTTCATTAATGACATGTTGCACCCGTACACTTTGGTACGGCCAATACGCCAGGGGCTTAAGTACCCCACAATAAGGTGTGAGAAGTCCGAACACTTTCACAAGTGCGGCACCCCGAACTTATAGCATTATATGCATCGGCTCCCTATCATGTCTTGGGTCAATAGTTGGGTTTGCCCGGCTCCTATGTTTTGGTACCTTACGTTCCGTTATATCGGCTAAGGTATCACTAGGAGAACTACTGCGATTGTTCCCCAGTTGAGCTGGGCTAAGCACCTCAGTAGAGAAAGCTAAAACTGACCGTCATGATGAGGCGAGAGCTGGTCGCTGTTCGAGAGGTTTTCGAGTCCCTAAAGACTTATGCCGCTTAGAGCGAGGAGTCGGCTTTGTCCGGCCTAGGCGTGGATAGCACCCCGAACTCGGTCTTCTGAACACTAGGGGCTTCGCCGAAATTTAAAATTATAGAATTCTATGGCCAAGTGAGAGTGTTCAAGCATTATAGTCTGATTGCCTTGTTCGTTGTGTTAAGCGCCTCCCTCGAAGGACCCAAGAATGGGAAAAAGAGCGCTCATGTTTATCCCGAACACCCCAGCACTCGTGGCATGGGGGCAGAAGCCGACGACTCGCCATCTCTCAAATTTGATAAATGGCTGCACAGAAGGTAATATTTTAAATTCAAAAGAGTTGCTTAGCGCATATGAACAAGTTTTCAAGCGTATAGGATCACAAATGCGAGTTTACTCAAAAATTACATCTTTGGAGCATTCATCCGCTATAAGGCAGGCACCCTTCAGGACGCCCTCATAATACGCTTCCAGGACGCGATGCTCCTTGCCTGGCGGCGGCCCGTCATTCACCAGCTTCTCCGCATCCATCTTGCCCTAGTGCACTTTAGCACGGGCAAGCGCCCTACGGGCACCTTCGATGCAGACGGAGCGCTTGATTACTTCAAGTCGTGGACAGGCATCCACCAGCCGCCTCACCAGCCCGAAGTAGCTCCCAGGCAGAGCCCCTCCAGGCCAAAGCCGAACTACGATGCCCTTTATGGCCTGTTCGGCCACATTGTGGAGCTCGACCATTTGCTTCAGCTGGTCGCTCCAAGGCACCAGGTGTCCGGCCTCAGCATACTGAGACCAGAACACCTTCTCTGTCGAGCTCCCCTCCTTGGATCGGTAGTAGGCGGCGGCATCAGACGCACTACGGGGCAAATCTGCGAATGCTCCTGGAGAGCTCCGGACTCAGGTAAGTAACAAGTAATTCACTTTCACATGCTTGCTTTGCATAATGAATGCCTTACCCGCCGCTATCTTCTTCATCGCTTCAATTTCTTGGAGGGCTTTCTGGGCTTCGGCCTTGGCAGACTTCGCACTTTCGAGGGCTTCCGCAAGCTCGGTTGCTTGCATCTTTGAGTCAAGCTCCAAACTCTCGTGTTTTTTCACGAGAGCCTGGAGCTCTTTCCGCAACTCCTCCACCCGCACCTCCTGCTTCCCTCTCTCTGTGCGCTCCACGGCCGCTCTGTTTTCGGCCTCGGACATCGCTTTCTTACGGGTTGCCACCTCGGTCGTGGCCCCTATAATAGCACGTTAATCCTGTCATTTTTTACAACCACATCTTCTCTATATACTTGTGCAAGGTATTACTTACCTTCCTTCTCCTCGAGTTGCCTCTTGGCATGGCCGAGCTCGTTCTCGGACCGCGCGAGGTTTTGCTTCAGCGCAACCACCTCCGTAGTCAGTGCGGTGGAGGCCAGCTGCGAAGCCTGCATACGCATATTGACTTGATTATGTTAGACTCCTGCGAATGTTATTAGATCCTCTATTCGGCTTTTCTTTCCGAACGCCGAACAGTGCATCAGGGGCTACTGTCTATGTGGTAATATTTTTATATATTCTTTACTTACCTCAAAGCCTGATAGAAGGCTGGCACATGCTTCAGTCAGTCCGCTCTTGGCGGACTGAACCTTCTGGATCACCGCACTCATAATAGTGCGGTGCTCCTCGTCGATGGAGGCGCCGTTAAGCACCTCCAGCAAATTGTCCGGTGCCTCCGGTTGGACAGAGGTCGCCGGCTCGGTAGGCTTGCTCCTCTTGGAAGGAGGCTGCCTACCGGAGTCCGGAACCGTTGAAGGTTCCGGTGCGGTGCCCAGCTCAAGGCCGGACTTGGAGCCCTTGGGGGTTCTATCCCCTTTACGTCTGGAGTCCGGAGGTCGCCTTGCGGCCCCTCCAGGACCACCTCCTCCTGGCTTGTAACCTGTTGGGACACCACCGCGGCATCGTCCATAGGATGGGGGTAGGTAGCCGTCAGAAGCGAATTCACATCCGACGAATCCAGGGAACTGCTCGACGACACGTCGAGCCGGTCTTTGGGTGGACTGCATAAACATGTTCGATGTAAGGAAAAGATGTGCAATGGGGGAATACTATGAATCACTCTGGTATCCGGATACTTACGATCTCGCCAGGGGCTTGGCCCTGTGCGGCCACTCCTCTTCGCCGTCGTCGGCGTTGGTGGAATAGTCCAGAGGAGGGGTCTTCCCCTTCTTGGACCCTTCGGCCTCCCCAGTTGGGGCGGCCTTCCTTTTATTCCCTCCCCCCGCTGGAGGGGGAGAGGTCTCTTCTTCCCCCTCCTCGTCTTCATGGGAGGAGTGCGCCTTGGAGTCGTTGGATGATGAATCCGACACCTCCTGGCGCCGGGCACTCTTTCGAGTCCCCGTGGCATTCTTCTTGGCCTTCTTCTCCGGCACCACATAGGGTGCCGGAACCAGAAGCTTCGCCAAGCGAGCGTCTGCTGGGCCTTTGGGCAAAGGAGCCGGACAGTTGATCTGTTCGCACGTCTCCTGCCAATCCTTTCAAAGGTAAGGGAGGTTAGATCCCGCATGGAGTCAAACTATGAAAAACTAATACCCTGTAAAAGGTAAAAACAGCTTACCGCACGAGCATGACGCTGCGTGCTGAATCCGCGATCCTCGGTAGCGGATGCGGGGGCCTCGGCGCCCTTGAAAAGCACCTTCCAGGCATCTTTGTACGTCATGTCGAAGAGCCTGCTCAGAGTTCGGTGCCGCGTCGGGTCGAACTCCCATAGGTTGAAAGCCCGTTGTTGACACGGGAGGATCCGGCGGATGAGCATAACCTGTACTATGTTGACAAGTTTGAGATTCCTGTCCACCAGGGTTTGGACGCATGTTTGGAGTCCGGTCAGCTCTCCTTTTTTACCCCACAACAGGCCCGTCTCTTTCCAGGAGGCGAGCCGCATAGGGGGTCCGGATCGGAACTCGGGGACTGCGACCCATTCAGGGTCGCGCGGGTCGGTGATGTAAAACCACCCGATTGCCACCCCTTTAGGGACTCCACGAAGGAGCCCTCGAGCCATAGGACGTTGGGCCTCTTGCCCACCATGGCGCCTCCGCACTCCACCTGGGTGCCACGCACCACCTTCGGCTTGACATTGAAAGTCTTGAGCCATAGGCCAAAATGAGGGCGGATGCGGAAGAAAGCCTCGCACACGACGATAAACGCCGAGATGTTGGGGACAAAGTTCGGGGCCAGATCGTGGAAATCCAGGTCATAGTAGAACATGAGCCCCCAGACAAATGGGTGGAGAGACAAGCCCAGTCCGCGGAGGAAATGGGGGAGGAACACCACCCTCTCATGGGGCCTAGGGGTGGGGATGAGCTGCCCCTCTTCGGGAAGCCGGTGCGCAATGTCGTTAGACAAGTATCCGACCTTCCTCAGTTTTTTGATGTGTCCCTCCGTGACGGAGGAGACCATCCACTTGCCTCCCGCTCTGGACATGGCTGGAGAAGGTTGAGGTGGGGTGTGCGGACTTGGGCGCTGGAGCTCGAGTGCGCGGAAATGGATAGGCAAAGGAGGAAGAAGGCGTGGATGAAAAGGTGGATCCTTATCCCCTTATATGGGTGGACGCGACTATGCGTCCCCACCAGCCTGGTAAAACTCGCTTATCTCCCAAGTGCCGTAATCAATGGCGCGGTTGGGTTACCCACGCCCATATTGATGAGAATCCCGAAATAAGGGGACACGATCTATGCTTTGACAAGACGTGCCAAGGAAACCGCCTCGCTAAACGCGCTGACGAGGAATAGTAAAACGATTCAAATAAAGACTTGGCCGTGGTGTGATGTCACGCTACGGAATACGTCAGCAGATTATATTTGTGTAAATATTATTCTCTCTATGGCAATATGTGGAAACTTATTTTGCACAGCCGGACACTACCTTTGTGTTCGAAATCTTCTATGAAGTACTTGGAGGAGGAACCCGCCTTGCAATGCCGAAGACAATCTGCGTGCCAGACTCGTCGTCATTAAAGCCTGGTTCTGGGGCTACTGAGGGAGTCCTGGATTAGGGGGTGTCCGGATAGCCGGACTATACCTTTGGCCGGACTCCTGGACTATGAAGATACAAGATTGAAGACTTCGTCCCGTGTCCGGAAGGGACTTTCCTTAGCGTGGAAGGCAAGCTTGGCGATACGGATATGTAGATCTCCTACCATTGTAACCGACTCTGTGTAACCCTAGCCCTCTCTGGTGTCTATATAAACCGGAGGGTTTTAGTCCGTAGGAACAACAATCAGACCATAGGCTAGCTTCTAGGGTTTAGCCTCCTTGATCTCGTGGTAGATATACTCTTGTAATACCCATATCATCAATATTAATCAAGCAGGACGTAGGGTTTTACCTCCATCAAGAGGCCCTGAACCTAGGTAAAACATCGTGTCCCCTGCCTCCTGTTACCATCCGCCTAGACGCACAGTTCGGGACCCCCTACCTGAGATCCACCGGTTTTGACACCGACAACGACGATGAGGAGCAGGAGGAGGAGAGCGATTCTCCCCCTGATGGGGGGAGGAAGAAGAGGGCGGCTTCCACAAATCTGGAGGAGGAGACACCCAAGAAGGGGAAAGGCCCTCTCGTGGGCAGCTCCGCGTGGGACGTCGACAGCAGTACGGAGCGACGCCCCCGGAACAAGCCCCTGGCCGTATCGTGAGTATTAAGAACCCATACACGACCATTTATTCGGCCATTCCACCTTATTGTATTTTATATGGTTTAATCATGTTATTGCAGTCTGGCCCACGACAACTCCCAGCGATCCTCATCAAGATGCTCATTGGACTCAAAGGAAATGGCTAGCGAGACACCACCGACCGCTTACTCTCCCAAGGCCAAGGGAGACGACGAGGTGCTGTCCCAAAGGACCTTCCCAAGCCAGGGAGAGGTTCAGGAGGCCGTAATGGCGGCGCTGGAGGGCGACACCTTGGCCGCCGGACACATGGGGGAAGAGACTCCCATGGAGACTGGCGATGGGGGCCGTGCTCAATTCGGCCCCCCTCTAAGCACGTATCCGGAGACCCATAGGGCCCCGAAGTCCGATAAGCAAGCTCCTTCAAGAGAAGGAGGCGTGCCCGTCCCGCCGGCGACCTCTATCCAACCAAAGGCGCCGGATAATCTATTGGAAGCGCTATGGGGCGCTTCCATTGTGGAAGAACACCGTATCCTTATGGGTACAATGATTGAGAAGGTTCAGTCCATCAAGAGCGGACTGACCGAAGCCTGCAGCGGCCTGCTAACAGGTTTTGATGTAAGCGGCATTAACCGAGAAAATCCCAATATAGACAGTAGCCCCTGAGACACTGTCTGGTGTTCGGAACGAAAAGCCGGACATAGGATCAATTAAATTTCGTAGGAAACTAACCAAACTGTGTCTGATGTGAATAAGCAGGCGTCGTTGCTGGCCGTGACCGCTCACACTGCCGAAGTCTTCGGACTAAAGAGCTCGACCAGGGGAGGAAGCAGCTTGAAGACACCAAGGTATGTATTGACTCGCTGTGTCTTCGAAAAGAATAAATGATGTATACTGACTGTAGTGTCCTGATATGTGTAGGGGCGACGACCGAGGTCGAGGCCCTGGCCGAAGCCGAGGGGAAAGCTGTCAAGGAGCAGGCCGCTCGTAAGAAGGTTAAGGCCAGGCTGAACGAGGTCCAGCAAGAGCTCCAAGATGCTGTGAAGAAGTATGAGGCCTTGGAGGGAGATGCTTCGGCTCGAGAGGCCGAACTCCCGAAGGCTCGCCAAAGCGCGGAAGCAGCCCGGGTTGAAGCCTAGGGTGCCATCCAGGAGATCCAGGAGGCCAAGAAGATCGCAGCGGGTAAGGCATTTAGTATGCAAAGCAAGTATCTAAAGAAGAAATATTTCCTACTAACCCAGATTCGGAGTTCTCCAGGGGTATTTGTAGATCTGCGTGCAGTGTGTCCGTCGCCGCGGAGTTCTTCTGGGCCGAAGAAGGGAGCTCAATGGAGAAACTGTTCTGGTCGCAATACCTTGCGCCAGAGCATCCCGTGGCCTTCATCGATCAGCTAAAATAGCTGGTTGAGCTGCATAGGGTGGCCGAACTGGCCATGAAGGATTTGATAATTCGACTGTGGCCTGCCGAAGCTATGCCCGGCAGCTACTTCGGTCTTGTGAAGCGGCTGGTGAGCGCCTGTCCTCGGCTGGACGTCGTCAAGCGATCGGCTTGCATTGACGCCGTCAAGCTGATGACCGAGGGGCCGCCAGAGGGCAAGGAGCACCGCAGGCCCGAGCGGTATTTCGCAAATGTCCTAGAGGGGTCTCGCATTGTAGCAACACAATGTTCGCAAGACATTATTTTCGAATGAATACATTCATGTTGTCTTTGCCTTGTATGATGAAACAAAATTGCTATGTAATGTAATGTTTTGTTGAAAAATTTCTCCTCCTGTGCGGCCGTGTTATGTGAAATCTGAGAGTTGGCCAGTCATCGGCTTCCGCCCCCACGTAGGAAATACGAGGGTGTTCGGGACGTAATCTAAACACTCTTGATCCAGTTGTTTGGTCCTTGAAGGAGGTGTTTAGCACGACGAACCAGGCAATCAGACTATACGGCTTTAGCACCCTTACTTAGCCATGGGAGTTTGACAAATAGAAATATAGGTGCAACCCCTAGTACCCGGACTAGAATGTTGTAAACACTTGATCGGGTAAGTACCAATCCTTCGTGTAATGCGGAAAAAAGCTCTAAGGATTTGAGACCTCCGAAGAGCCGACCAGCTCTCGCGGTATCATGACAGTCAGTTTTCGGCTTTCTCTACTGAGGTGCTCACTTGGGTAAACCATGGCACAATCGCAGTAGTTCTCCCTTTACTACCCTAGCCGATACAGCGGAACGTAAGGTAGTAAGCACAGGAGCCAGGCAACCCAACTATTGAACAAAGACATGATTTGGAGCCAATGCATATAGTGCTAAATTCGGGGTGCCGAACTGTACTATAACAGTGTTCGGACTTTTGTTGCCATGTTGTGGGGCGCTATGAATCCCCTGGCAAATTGAAACGCACCAGAGTGTATGGGTGTTATCTGATAAAGTTACTAGAAAAGAAAAGACAAAAAGGAAGAAAAAGAAGAACAAGTGGTAGGCTAGACTAGTAAATTTTAGGCCGCAAACTGTTTCTATTATAATTTCCTTGGTGCGTTAAAGCGCATTTATACAAGTAGTGCGATAAGAAGAAGGATATTTACTATGCCTTAACCAAGGGAGAGCTGCGTGTGGGTCCTGAAAACAGGTAAAGGCATCGTTAGAGAAACCACCTAAAGATTCCCCAGTACGTCGATGCTTCTTGTCGCCTTGGTATTTTTATCCTTCGAAAAGAGTCGATGGTCAAGCCATCAAGAAAGGCCTGTGAAAAAGAGAAAAACAAAAAACAAAAAAAGGAAATATTGAAATTATGTGTGTCTGGGGCGGTCGAGCCGTATTGCAGATCACAAGCTGACTATGCCTCCATCTGTGTCCATGGTACTTTTAGTGCGTAATTATGTATGCGCGGTACAATTCCGCCGCTTGGTCAGGACTGGGATGGAGGCCAAATTGCTAGTTAAGCTCTTGACGAGCCGAGCTATCCTTCTGCAGGATGGTTTGGACTCTCTTAACAGTGTACAAGGGATTGACCGCCGAATTGAGGTTCTGCTTGAAAAGGCCGCCTTGTACCTCTTCCGCTGAGGCAGCGGTGTGCTCCTCGGTGCGGAGGGAGTGTTCCATGTTTCCATTGACTATTATGACACCGCGTGGTCCGGGCATCTTGAGCTTGAGATAAGCATAGTGTGGCACCATGTTGAATCGAGCAAACGCGGTTCATCCGAGCAGTGCGTGGTAGCCGCTGCGAAAGGGGACGATATCGAAGATTAACTCCTCGCGTTGGAATTTGTCCGAAGATCCGAAGACAACCTCTAGTGTGATCGAGGCCGTACAGCGGGCCTCTACACCGGGTATGACTCCTTTAAAGGTAGTCTTTGTGGGCTTTATCCGCGATGGGTTAATGCCCATTTTGCCCATTGTATCCTAATAGAGCAAGTTGAGTCTCCTACCACCGTCCATTAGGACTCGCTTCAGGTGGAACCCATAAATTATTGGGTCCAGGACCAGTGCGGCTGAACCACCGTGACGGATACTGGTCGGATGATCTCGATGATCAAAAGTGATCGGGCATGACGACCATGGATTAAATTTTGGGGCGACTGGCTCTATCGCGTAGACGTCCCTAAGCGCGCGCTTGCGCTCCCTCTTGGGGATGTGGGTACCGTATATCATGTTCACCATTTTGACCTAAGGGGGGAACTTCTTCTGTCCCCCTATGTTCGGCGGCCAGGGCTCCTCGTCGTCATCTTCGCTTTGCAATCCTGTATCCTTGTTTTTGGCATTTAACATGCGGGCCTGTTTAAAAACCCAAGAATCCCTATTGGTATGATTGGGTGGTTTGTCTGGGGTGCCATGAATTTGGCATGGACGATCGAGTATGCGGTCCAAGCTAGATGGGCCTGAATTGTTCTTTTTGAATGGCTTCTTCTGCTGACCGGACTTAGAGCCACTGAATCCGGCATTGACCGCCGTATCCTCGGTGTTGTCATTGTTGTTTCGACGCTTGTATTTGTTGCATCGAGACTTGTCGTTGCTTGCTATTTTTAGCATCAGGGGTGTTGGCGTCGCTTGCATTGTTTTTGCTACGGGCCAGCCAACTATCCTCGCCCGCACAAAAGCGGGTCATGAGTGCCGTGAGGGCCGCAATGGAATTTTGTTTCTCTTGGCCGAGGTGACGGGCGCGCCATTCGTTGCGGATGCTGTGTTTGAAGGCTGCTAGGTCTTTAGCATCCGGACAGTCGATGATTTGGTTATTTTTGGTTAAGAACCTAGTCCAGAAATTTCTGGCGGACTCTTCGGGCTATTGAACTATATGGCTTAAGTCATCAGCGTCCGGAGGTCGAACATATGTACGTTAGAAGTTATCAAGGAAGGCTTCTTCCAAGTCCCCCTAGCTGCCGATGGAGTTTTCGGGCAGGCTATTCAACTAGTGTCGGGCTGGTCCTTTGAGTTTGAGGGGGGGGGGGTATTTAATGGCATGGAGGTCATCGCCGCGGGCCATATGAATATGGAGAATGAAGCCTTCGATCCATACCGCGGGGTGTGTGGCTCCATCATATGATTCTATATTCACGGGGTTGAACCCTTCTGGGAATTCATGTTCCATGACTTCGTCTGGGAAGCAATGAGGGTGTGCGGCGCCTCTATATCGAGCCGTATCACGACATAGCTCTGATGGGGTCCATGTGCGGCTTTCAGCCTGCGCATGACTAGGTTTGTCATGTCCGAATATATGGCCGTCATCGCGTGTCGGGGCACGTCCTCATGATCCTTATTGTTCTGGTCCTGTCGAAGGTCGTATGTATGACCGTGAGCTAATTTACCTTTGCCTTTGCGATGAGGCGGGGCAGACTGGTGTTCGGCTTGAGTTGCTGCTTTATCCCGACCACGTGGTGGTCGGTCAGCCGCATTGTGCGATGGTGTTATGTGTTCCAGCGCCTCGTCGTCAAACTAAGGTAGCAATTTGCGCTTCGGGTTGCTTTTGGCTGGGTGCTTGAGGCCGTATTCTTTGGCTTCTAGGAGATCGGTCCATTTATCATTGAGCATATCTTGGTCAGCTTGAAGCTGCTGCTGCTTCTTCTTCAGGCTCCTTGCAATGGCTATTAGCTGGCACTTGAAGCGCTCCTTCTCAAGAGGATACTCACGCACGATGAAATCCTCAGTGCCGAGGCTCACCTCATCCTCGGAGAGAGAAAGATAATTATTGTCCTCCGAGCCTTCGTGCATGGCCTGTTTACCAGGGCTAACCTGCCCATATTCCCGTTCATCCTGTTCGGTAGCTGCGTCAACGGGGTCTTCGTTGTCTTCGACACCTTCCAGAGTGTTATCTTCTCCTGTGCCGGTGTTGCTATGTTTACTGCGACATGACTTAGAGCGGCGCCGCTGACGCTGGCACTTCGATTGTATCTCAAGAGGTTTATCCACAACTGGATCTTTTTTGTCATCACCGCTGTTCTCCTTGGGTGCATCCACCATGTATACATCATATGAGGAAGTGGCCATCCAGCGTCCGGTGAACGACGGGTTCTGGCCCTCCTCTTCTCCGGCATCGTCGTCCATACCGTCGATGTCATCGGAGCCGTAATCAAGCATGTTAGTTAAGACTTCGACAGTGGCTATGAAGTGGGCGGTGGGTGGTAAGTGAAATTCTCCATCATCACCCTCCGGTTTGAGTCGGACACAATTCGGTTGTGAGCCTCCCGCTAAATATAGTGCTCTTAATGAGTCTAGCACGTCGCCCAGAGGCGAGTGCCGGAAGATGTCCGCGGCGCTGAATTCAGCAATCGATGACCAATCATGCTCGACATGCGCGGACGCACATAGTTCGGAACTTATAACCAGAAACGAGTCCGTAGCTCCGGTGACACAGATGTTACTTGAAGTTAAGTCAGTGTGTGGCTCCAACGACGTGGAGTCTGCGGCTTCCATGGCGGGGTTGAGCTTCCTGTCCTCAGATGGCGCGACCTGCTCCGGATTTAAGGCCAGAGCGGTTTTAGGTACAATTTCTTGGGTATGGCCCGATGACAGATCTAAGTCATGTTCATCGTTGTGGCTGGGAGCGGCTGCCGTGGTCTCGAATTCGTCGACGATCAAGTCTTCACGGATATCTACGATGTGGCTCAAGCTTCCAAATCTGACCTGGTGGCCACGAGCGTAGCTTTCGATCTGCTCTAGATGGCCAAGCGAGTTGGCCCGCAGCGTGAAGCCGCCGAACACGAAGATCTGTCCGGGGAGGAAGACTTCCCCTTGGACAACATCGTTGTAGATGATGGAAGGAGCCATCAAACCTTTTGAGGACGACATAGTGGAACTCTCAATGAAAGCACCAATGTCGGTGTCAAAACCGGCGGATCTCGGGTAGGGGGCCCGAACTGTGCGTCTAGGATCGATGGTAACATGAGACGTGGGTCACAATGTTTACCCAGGTTCGGACCCTCTCTATGGAGGTAATACCCTACTTCCTGCTTGATTGATCTTGATGAATGTGAGTATTACAAGAGTTGATCTACCACGAGATGGTAATGGCTAAACCCTAAAAGTCTAGCTTGGCTATGATTATCATTATCCGGATCTATCCCTCCGGTTTATATAGACACAGGAGGGATCTAGGGTTACACAAGATCGGTTACAGAGAATGGAATCTTCATAGTTGGTCAGCTTGCTTTACACGCCAAGGAGAGTCCCATCTAGACACGGGTAGAGTCTTCGGTCTTCGTATCTTCATGGCCCAACAGTCCGGCCCATATCCAAGAGGTCGGACGCCCGTGGACCCCTTAGTCCAGGACTGCCTCAGTGACGACCAGCTCGGGGATTGACTTTGAACTCCCGCGGTCCACAAGCGGGTTCCGGACGCGGTGGGTGTATGTGGATGTCGGAGTCCTCAACCCTTTGCTCTTCCCTCCATCTGTGCCCACCGTCTCCATCTCCAACTGGGCTCGCGAGAAGCTTACGAGCCCCCGCCTCGCTTTCATCTGGTATCGTGCGAGGAGGTTGAAAGACCTTGGCTTGACCGTGCCCATGGTGATGAAGGAGTTCCTCCGACGTCGCGTCGCCCCACTCCAGCGCCATTCCCAGCCAATGTGGGCCCTGTCGGTTGGCCCGAATCGCATGAGGCTTTAGGAATTAGAGCTTCCGCTCGAGGCACGAAGAACGGTCCTCGAGGTCCTAGCGGGCGACCCCTCGCCAGCCGATAAGCCACCGGTGGGCTATCTCTTGTACTACTAATCGAATAGGGTGGAGTTCATGGGGCAGATGCCCCCCTTTGACGAATGGGGGCTGAGGGAGTCCTGGATTAGGGGGTGTTCGGATAGCCGGACTATACCTTCAGCCGGACTCCTAGACTATGAAGATACAAGATTGAAGACTTCGTCTCGTGTCCGGGAGGGACTTTCCTTGGCGTGGAAGGCAAGCTTGGCGATACGGATATGTAAATCCCCTACCATTGTAACCGACTCTATGTAACCCTAACCCTATCCGGTGTCTATATAAACCGGAGGGTTTTAGTCCGTAGGACAACATAGACAACAATAATCATACCATAGGCTAGCTTCTAGGGTTTAGCCTCCTCGATCTCGTGGTAGATCTACTCTTGTACTACCCATATCATCAATGTTAATCAAGCAGGACGTAGGGTTTTACCTCCATCGAGAGGGCCCGAACCTGGGTAAAACTTCGTGTCCCTTGCCTCCTGTTACCATCCGGCCTAGACGCACAGTTCGGGACCCCCTACCCGAGATCCGCCGGTTTTGACACCGACATTGGTGCTTTCATTGAGAGTTCCTCTGTGTCGTCACCGTCAGGCTCGATGGCTCCTACGATCATCAATAGCGATGCAGTCTAGGGTGAGACCTTCCTCCCCGGACAGATCTTCGTTTTCAGCGGCTTCGCACTGCGGGCCAATTCACTTGGCCGTCTGGAGCAGATCGAAAGCTACGCCCCTGGCCGTCAGGTCAGATTTGGAAGTTTAAACTACACGGCTGACGTCCGCGGGGACTTGATCTTCGAGGGATTCGAGCCATTACCGAGCACGCCGCACTGTCCCAACGAGCGTGATCTAGCTCTGCCGCCGAACAGTGCCCTGAAGGCCGCACCCGCATCAGCTTTGACCCTTAATTCGGAGCCAACTGCGCCGATCGAGGATGGGCGGTTGGACGCCACCTCGGGGGCTGCAATCCCAATGGCGATTGAGCCGAACACCAGCCCCGTACTCTGCAAGACTCATGACTCCAAGGACCCAGACTCCGAACCCTCCGTGCCCTTGCCGATCGAATCCGATTGGGCGTCGATCATGGAGTTTACTACCGCAGACATCTTTCAGCACTCGCCCTTCGGCGATATCCTGAAGACACTGAAGTCTCTCTCTTTATCAGGAGAGCCCTGGCGGGACTGCGGTCAGCAAGGTTGGGGTACGGATGATGATGAAATTCAAAGCCCACACACCACCCACTTTGTAGCCACTGTCGACGATTTAACCGACATGCTCGACTTCGACTCCGAAGACATCGACGGTATGGACGCCGATGAAGGAGATGATGAAGAACCAGCGCCTACTAGGCCCTGGAAAGCCACCTCGTCATATGACATATACATGGTGGATACCCCAAAAGAGGGAGATGGCGATGGAACAGCGGAGGATGACCCCTCCAAGAAACAGCCTAAGCGCCGGCGTCAGCGGCGCCGCTCAAAATCCCGCCAAAACAAATACGGTGATTCCAGCACGGGAGACAATAATACTCCGAAAAGTGCCAAAGAAAACCCCCTCCAGCAAGATTTAGCACAGGAGGATGGAGAAACCATCCCTCATGAGAGAGCGGCAGACAGAGAGGTCGAGGACGATAATTATATGCCTCCCTCCGAAGACGAGGCAAGCCTCGACGATGACAAATTCGTCATGCCAGAGGATCCCGTCGAGCAAGAGCGTTTTCAACGCAGGCTTATGGCCATGACAAGAAGCCTCAAGAAAAAACAGCAACAGCTTAGAGCTGATCAAGATTTGCTAGTCGACAGATGGACTGAAGTCCTTGCGGCCGAAGAGCATAAACTCGAATGCCCCTCCAAAAGCTACCCAAAGCGCAGGTTGCTACCCCAATTAGAGGAGGAAGCACTTGATGCGGCCGACTGGCCACCTCGTGGCCGCGATAGAGAGGCCTCTCGGCCCTCCACTCAAGCCGCACCCCGTACCAAGGCACGAGAATATGCGTTGTACTTACGAGACATGTTGGAGGACAAGGCAAGGCAAACAAGATTGATCTATGGATCGTGTGGGCGCCCCACGGCTCGAGACGGTAACCGTCACGCCGGCCACCAATTCGGCAGGGCCGAACACAGTAGACAAAGCTCATTGGAGCTACGTCATGATATAGCCCAGTACAGAGGCGCCGCACACCCACTATGCTTTACAGACGAAATAATGGATCATCAAATCCCCGAGGGTTTCAAACCCATAAACATCGAATCATATGATGGCACAACAGATCCTGCGATATGGATCGAGGATTATCTCCTTCATATCCACATGGCCCGCGGCGATGATTTCCACGCCATCAAATACCTCCCACTCAAGCTTAAAGGACCAGCTCGGCATTGGCTTAACAGCTTGCCAACAGGATCAATCAGTTGTTGGGAGGACCTGGAAGCCACATTCCTCGACAATTTCCAGGGCACTTATGTGTGACCCCCAGACGCCGATGACCTAAGTCACGTAATTCAGCAGCCAGAGGAATCGGCCGGGCAATTCTGGACATGGTTCCTAACAAAGAAAAATCAAATAGTCGACTGTCCGGACGCTGAGGCCCTAGCAGCCTTCAAGCACAATATCCGTGACGAGTGGCTGGCCCGGCACCTTGGACAGGAAAAGCCAAAATCTATGGCAGCACTCACGACACTCATGACCCACTTTTGCGCAGGAGAAGACAGCTGGCTTGCTCGTAGCAACAATATGACCAAGAACCCTGGTAATTCGGACACCAGGGACAGTAGTGGCAGGTCGCGTCGCAACAAGCAGAAGCGCCGCATTAACGGCGACAATGCTGAGGATACGGCAGTTAATGCCGGATTTAAAGGCTGTAAATCCGGTCAGCGGAAAAAGCCATTCAAAAGGAATCCTAGGGGACCGTCCAGTTTGGACCGAATACTCGACCGCTTGTGCCAGACCAATCACACCAACAGGGATTGTTGGGTGTTCAAGCAGGCAGGCAAGTTAAATGCCGAAAATGAAGACAAGAGGATGCATAGCGATGACGACGAGGAGCCCCGGCCGCCGAAAAACAGTGGACAGAAGGATTTTCCCCCACAAGTGCGGACGGTGAACATGATATATGCAACCCACGTCCCCAAAAGGGAGCGGAAGCGCGCGTTAAGGAACGTATACGCGGTAGAGCCAGTCGCCCCAAAGTTCAACCCCTGGTCCTCCTACCCGATCACCTTTTATCGAAGGGACCATCCCACTAGCATCCGTCATGGCGGATTCGCCGCATTGGTTTTAGACCCAATCATTGACGGATTTCATCTCACTAGAGTCCTTATGGACGGCGGCAGCAGCCTGAACCTGCTTTACCAGGATAAAGTGCAGAAAATGGGCATAGATCCCTCGAGGATTAAGCCCACCAAAACGACCTTCAAAGGCGTAATACCAAGTGTAGAGGCCAACTGTACAGGCTCAGTCACACTTGAAGTGGTCTTCGGATCTCCGGATAATTTCCGAAGCGAGGAGTTAATCTTCGACATAGTCCCGTTTCGCAGTGGTTATCACGCACTGCTCGGGTGAACCGCATTCGCTAAGTTCAATGCGGTACGGCACTACGCATACCTTAAGCTCAAGATGCCACGCCCTCGAGGAGTAATTACAGTCAATGGAAACACCGAACGCTCCCTCCGAACGGAGGAGCACACGGCGGCCCTTGCAGCGGAAGTACGAAGCAGCCTCTCCTGGCAGTTCTCCATTCCGGCCACTAAACGACCGGACACCGTCAAGCGCGCCCGGAGTAACCTACAACAAGACCGCCTGGCACGATCCGAGCAGGCGTAGCAATGCAGCCCCAACCACAACCCTCGCAAAAAGGCGATGCCAGTACTTCGTGTACATAACTATGCTCTAGAGATACCATGGGGGAGGGGCACCATCACGGCACGCCCAAAACACGGCTTCCTCCTGTTACCATCCGGCCTAGACGCACAGTTCGGGACCCCCTACCTGAGATCCGCCGGTTTTTACACCGACAGGGGCTGTGTGTAGTCAGCCTTGATGGGCCCCGCGAGAACCCCGTCACCGTGGTTCCCCTCGTTGTCGCTGGTGCCAAACTTGCCCCAAGAGTGGATGCAGGGGGTAAGCACCACCGAAGGCCAGAGACGCGGGTGCAGGGGTGTCGAAGCCGCCCGCGGTTCCCGAGGTGTCATCTTCGGGAGCCCGTAACTCTAGCTCCGGGGTGGCAGTTGAGGGGGCGACACAATTCGCTGCTCCTGAGGTCGAAGCTCCCGAGGCCTGTGGAGGCCGCGGCGAGGCGGAACTCGATGGTTCTCCCCAGCTTGGCGCTCTTGAGGTCACCTCCTCGGACACTTCACCAGCGCGCCCTGCGCTGGTCACCACGTCCAACGCTTCGGTCGACTCCACATGAACTTCGATGCGCTCTGCAAAAGGAAGGGGTCCCCAAGCTGCAGCAGTGGCGTCTTCCGGCCGTTGAAGCAGAGGAAGTATATCGCCATAGAAGAGTAAGTACCTTATATTTGTAATTCCTCGGGTGCTGCTTCTCTTCCTGACGGTGGCTCTTCAGGACCCCATCTAATAAGGCCGTGACCCGTGAAGCCTTCGGGGGAGTGACCCCCTCCTGCATCGAGTATCCCGCTGGCCTTGAGCGCCCCAGGCAAGCATGCTGCCTCTGGTGGGAGGTCGTCCGAAGAGGCAGACGCGCAAGCCTGGCGCCTCAAGCCCGCGCTCCTGCTGTCTCTTCTTCATGGCCTTGTCGGGGGTGCGATGAGCGTGCCAAGGGCTCCTGCTCTAGTCGTGGGCAGCGGTTGGATGGCTTTGGTCTTGGCTTCTACTTCGAGCATTGGACCCTCCCCCATCCAGGCCTTCGCCGTGGCCCAGATGATGACCGGGGAAGTGACAGCCCCCAGCCCCCTGCTGGGAGGGAGCGAGCCGCTTCAGGCACCTTCAGCGACCCTTGCTATAGAGGACGGAATCGGCCGTGCGCTCAAGTCTACGCACGAACGGAGTGTCGTCCGCCACGAGCTCTTTCAGGAGGCGATGGGCGCGATGAGCCGGCTTGGTGGAGAACTTGCGGATGTAGACGCATGACTCAAGGCCGAGGGACTTTGGCGATTGGAGAGCGGCACAAGCTGAAGGTGGCCATCAACCTCGGGCGGCACCAGCGCAAGCTTGACAATGCAAAGGCCGAGGCGTCTCTGGCGGCCTCGCAAGAGGCCTGCGCTCGAGCCTTGGAAGAAGCCAGGAAGCCGATCGTTGCCGCGAGATCGCAAAGAAACACGCCTGGGAGCTCCAGGCCTAGAGTGCCTCCTTGGAGTAGCAAGTGGAGGCGCCCAAGGCCTCCCTAGCATCGAAGAAGGGGACGCCTACCGAGGAGGAAGAGATCCTGAAGCGCGAGGAAGCGCTGGCGCCGGAAGCCACGGAGCGCAGCCTTGAGCTTGAGTGGTTGGAGACGAGGGAGCGCCAAGTCGCTCAAGCGTAGGAGGCTGTCGGTGCGCACGAGGCCAGGGCTTAGGAGTAGGTCGATCGCCGGGTGGCCGAGGCTCGCGAGGATCTTGAGGGCATGTACGACTTGAAGTTGCAGCTCGTGGAGGCCCAAGTGGTGGGTAGGACTAATGCCCTCAAGCTAGGGTTGGCTTAGGCGGAACATCACGAGAAAGCAGCCGCAGCCTCCCTGACCTCAGTGCAAGCTGAGCTGGCTTCCACTCGTGCCGAGCTGCTTTCCCTTAAGCAGCGGGTTGCCAGCGCCGAGTCCTCCGCGCAGTAGAGTAGGGAGGAAGCACTCCGGCGGCGGACGCTGGAGTGCGAGCACGCCCCCATGGTCCAAAGCCTCAGGATCAGAGCCAACGCCGCGCTGGGCGTCATCTACGACGAGGATGCACCTCATCCCCAATTGAATGATTACGCCAGCCACCTCCGTTTCTTCACCGATGTCGTGACACGCCTGGAGAATTGATCCGAGAGGGCTCGCGTGCTGGTTGAGGAGAGGAGCCGCGGCCTGCTCAAGCGTGCGTTCTCCCGCGTCTTTAGCCACCTCCAGAACACCTACCCCAACTTCGACTTCGACGCTACCATTTCCCCTATGCCCGAGGCCATCCGAGGCAACCTGGCGTGCTGGGTGGAGGACAATGTGGACGCTCTAGTCAGGGCCTTCATGCCCGACGATGACGTGATGGTGGTCACTATGGATGAAGGCAACGTGGTCGACGATGGTGCGGGCGATGCCGGCAATGGTGGCGGTGATGCCGACGACGAGGACAGTGATGCCAGCTATGATGACGATGACGCCAGCGACGCGTCTGAGGGCGACTCGGAGGACGCGGTGAGCGATATGTCCGATTGAGGCCGTGCTTCCTCATTAATGACCCTGTAAGTGAAAACTTGGGCATGGCCCCGACAGTTGTAAGAGCATTTTGGGAGGGGAAGCCCCTCATGTAAACAGATTATCTCCTCTATTTCTTTGGCCAAGCCTGAAATGTGTTTTTACGAGCCCATGAGTCCTACGGCGAACTTACCGCTGCAGTTTTACCTTAGTCAGGGCCAGTTCCCGACCGGCTTGCGGGGTCGTGAGCTTCTGAGGGGCCTACCGATACACCCGAGAGGGCCTCGCGAGAAGCGGGCGCCAGCCATGGAAGGGCGTGCGTGCAGCGTGCGTGTGCAGCAAGTGTGAACTCCGAACCAAGGTAAGGAAACGAATTGCAAGAAATCGAACAAACGAGAAAAGTCACCCCCCACACATACAGATGAAAATTCAACTTCAAACTTAAATCCAATGCTAGAACAGGGCTACAGAAAAAGAGGTCAAAGGAAAATGGCCGCGTCTGGCACCTAGTCTAGTCTTGTTGTCTTCTCACCAGCGCGGAGCTAAGTGCTGCCACTAGTCGTGGGAGGGAGCCCCCGATGCCCGAGGGTGGCACTCCTGTGACTCCTGGGTGTGTACAGCCCCACTCATTATTATGTGAGAGTGTCACGAGCGGAGATCTTCACAGGGGCGAGCCTTACTTCATATCTCCAAACGAGGGCCCCGCCTTGCGTCGCCCTCAGTGACTATTGGTGCAACCAGAAACCAGGACGTAGCCAAGGGGCAAAGGGGACGCCAGCGGCATCCTCGGCGACCACGGGTCCTCTACCGGGGGTAGTCTCATGAGCACCTCCCGGCAGAGGGCCTACCTCCGGGGGACACCCTGCTCCGCGCGATGCAGGGAGGGGCCTGGCTCCCGGCCCCTCCCCTATAGCTCCTAGTGCGTCCCTCCTGGCAGGATGGAGGCCGTTGAGCTGGGGCCGCCATTCGCCATTGTGACCTGATCCTCCTGCGACCCATGATTAGCATAAGCTTGCTCTTGAGAGATTAGTGGTACCCTGTAGCTGTTGACGCCGGCACAGTTGGCGAGGCTCCCGGGGGGCTCCTGGATGGCCTCAGCTTCTAGCACCTCCTCCTCCTAGCTTGGCTCGAGGAACGACCTAGGGTCATCTTCCTACGCATACTCCTGGTCCATCATGCGGGGCACGTAGGCCTCCGGGGGCATCGCCCCGAAGACCTCGCCGAAGTGCCCCACGCTCCACGTTGCCAGGCCCAGCGCGCCGCCCTGAGGATGGTAGGGCGGCGCTTCGCTAGGGCCGCGGGTGGCAAAGCTCGTGCCCGTGATCATCGGAGGAGGTGCGGGTGCGATTGGGCGCCTGGTCTTGCTGATCGCGCCGGTGTCGATGAAGCCTCCTGGCGCTCCTGGGGGCATGCGGGCGCGGCGAGGCCCGCCATGCGATCTGGCCGTCGCTTGAGCATGAGCAAGGAGTAGAAAGGCGGCGCTCCCGAGGCCACGGCGTCCAATCGCTCGGCGACACACTCCAGCAATGCATCCTGGCTGCTCTCCATCAGCCAGCACCATAGCAGCTCTCGAGCCACCGTGAGCGCGACCCTCATGTTCGCTTTCTTCCGTCGGGTGTGGGGCGCCGTGGCTGCAGCATGGCTTGAGGCCCTTGCAGCTGCCCACGCTTGTCGTGGAGTAAGGATGGTTGGTGTCTAACCGCGCCGCCCGCGCCCCGCAGCGTTCGGCGGCGCGCGTGCCTCCTGGGGTGCTGTGTTGAGGTCTTCTTGGGCGGACGACGCCGCCCGGGCCGGCCATGCCGCCCAGCGGTCAACATTAGTCCTCGGGTCGCCGGACATCGGAACCGCGGAGTGTCGGCGGATCAACTAGCGGAGGAGAAGCTCCGGCGCACCCCTACCTGGCGCGCCAAATGACTTATTTCAGGTTCCGGCAAGAACCCTTGAGGTTCGAACACTAGGGTGCGCACAAAGATCTCTCCCCCTCTCTAGCTCGCACACTCCACAATCTCACGGCCTAGCTCGACGAACCCAAAGAATAGGAGACACAAGATTTATACTGGTTCGGGCCACCGTTGCGGTGTAATACCCTACTCCAGTGTGGTGTGGTGGATTGCCTCTTAGGCTGAGGATGAACAGTTATAAGGGAAGAACAGCCTCCCGAGGAGAGGTGTCCTTGTGTTTGGTGAACTTTTGTGGTTGGGGATGATCTGGATCAGCTCTCCCCTCTCTATGGTGGTGGTTAGTCCTATATATAGAGGCCCTGGTACTCCTCCCAAATATTGAGCGGGAAGGGATCCCACAACGGCCAAATTCGAAGGGAGACAACTAGTACAAGTTATCCTGACAAAAGTAGTCTTCGCCTGCCAAAGGCTTTCGTGGTGACGCCGTCTTGGGCTCCACGGTGACCTCCATCCTGCTGTCCTACTGGTCCTGGTCTTGTCGCACCGATATGCAAACCTTTGCTTGATGCCTCGGGACTCCTCGCCTGTTCTGGCCTCCTTAGCACAATAGTGGAAACGAGGACACTGCGCACTGGCGCCTGCCTGGCGCCCGCTTGGCTCCAGTCGTCATGGCTTACTTCACAGGAACCTCGCGAGGTGTCCCTTGCCTTGATCTCTACGGCCCTCGCGAGCCAGCCTGGTGAGGCCGCTCCTGAGGAAGTCTTGTGTCGTTCGCCTCGCGAGGCTTGGCCCCTCGCGAGGGTCCTGAGTGTTTGCTGGTGAAGATGGGCCGTGCAGGGCCGCTGGTGGAGCCACGCTGTGGGCCGCAGGTAGGCAAGTCTGGGGACCCCCGTTCCCAAAATGCCGACAACGTATATAAAGGAGGGGGGAAGAGGAGGCTGGCCCAAGGGGGGCGCGCCAAAGGTGGAGTCCTACTTTGACTCCCGGTCCAAGTAGGATTCACCCCCCCCCCTTCATATTCCAACAAGGAGAAGGAGGGAAGGAGGAAGAGGGGAGAAGGAAAGAGGGGGGCGCTGCCCCCTCCTAGGCCAATTCAGACCAGCCATGGGGGGCAACCCTTGAGGCCCTTCTCTCCTTTCCACTAAATCCCATTAAGGCCCACTACTTCCCTGGGGGGTTCCGGTAACCTCTTGGTACACCGAAAAATACCCAAAACACTTTGGACCCATTCCTGTGTCTGAATATAACCTTCCAATATATCGATCTTTACCTCTCAACCATATTGAGACTCCTTGTCATGTCTGTAATCTCACCCGGGACTCCAAACAAACTTTGTTCATCAAATCACATAACTCATAATACAAATCGTCATCGAACGTTAATCGTGCGGACCCTATGGGTTCGAGAACTATGTAGACATGACCGAGACACATCTCTGGTCAATAACCAATAACAGAACATGCATGCTCATATTGGCTCCAACATATTCTACTAAGATCTTTAGCGGTCAAAGCGTATAACAACATACATCGTTCCCTTTGTCATCGGTATGTTACTTGCCCGAGATTTGATCGTCGGTATCACCATAACTAGTTCAATCTCATTACCGGAAAGTCTCTTTACTCGTTCCATAATGCTTCATCTCGTAACTAACTCATTAGTCACATTGCTTGCAAGGGTTATAGGGATGTGCATTACCGAGAGGGCCTAGAGATACCTCTCCGACACTCGAAGTGACAAATCCTAATCTTGATCTATGCCAACGCAATAAACACCTTCGGAGACACCTGTAGAGCATCTTTATAATCACCCAATTATGTTGTAACGTTTGATAGCACACAAGGTGTTCCTCCGGTATTCAGGAGTTGGATAATCTCATGGTCAGAGGAATATGTATAAGTCATGAAGAAAGCAATAGCAATAAAACTTAACGATCATTATGTTAAGCTAACGGATGGGTCTTGTCCATCCCATCATTCTCCTAATGATGTGATCCCGTTCATCAAATGACAACACATATCTATGGTCAGGAAACTTAGCCATCTTTGATTAACGAGCTAGTCAAGTAGAAGCATACTAGGGACACTTTGTTTTGTCTATGTATCCACACTTGTATCAAGTTTCCGGTGAATACAATTCTAGCATGAATAATAAACATTTATCATGATATAAGGAAATATAAGTAACAACTTTATTATTGCCTCTAGGGAATATTTACTTCAGTCTCCAACTTGCACTAGAGTCAATAATCTAGTTCACATCGTCATGTGATTTAATACCAATAGTTCACATCTTTATGTGATTAGTTCACATCGCACCCAAAGGGTTTTACTAGAGTCAATAATATAGTTCACATCGCTATGTGATTAACACCCAAAGAGTACTAAGGTGTGATCATTTTTTGCTTGTGAGAGAAGCTTAGTCAATGGGTCTGTCACATTTAGAGCCGTATGTATTTTGCAAATTTTCTATGTCTACAATGCTCTACATGGAGATACTCTAGCTAATTGCTCCCACTTTCAATATGTATCTAGATTGAGACTCAGAGTCACCCGAATCTGTGTAAAAGATTGCATTGATGCAACTCTTTACGATGAACTCTTTATCACCTCCATAAGAGAGAAATATCTCCTTAGTCTTCTAAGGATAATTTTGACCGATGTCCAGTGATCCACTCCTGGATCAATATCGTACCCCCTTGCCAAATTCATGGCAAGGTACACAATAGGTTTGGTACATGGCATAACATACTTTATAGAACCTATGGTTGGGGCACAGGGAATGACTTTCATTCTCTTTCTATTTTCTGTCGTGGTCGTGTTTTGAGTCTTACTCAACTTTACACCTTGTAATCTAGGAAAGAACTCCTTCTTTGACTGTTCCATTTTGAACTACTTCAAAATCTTGTCAAGGTATGTACTCATTGAAAAATCTTATCAAGCGTCTTGATCTATCTCTATAGATCTTGATGCCCAATATGTAAGCAGCCTCACCGAGGTCTTTCATTGAAAAATTCTTATTCAAATATCCTTTTATGCTATCCAGAAATTCTGTATTATTTCCAATCAACAATATGTCATCCACATATAATATTAGAAATGCTACAGAGCTCCCACTCACTTTCTTGTAAATACATGCTTCTCCAAAAGTCTGTATATAACCATATGCTTTGATCATACTATCAAAGCATATATTCCAACTCCGAGAGGCTTGCACCAGTCCATAAATGGATCGCTGGAGCTTGCACACTTTTTTAGGACCTTTAGGATCGACGAAACCTTCCGGTTGCATCATATACAACTCTTCTTTAAGATATCCATTAAGGAATGCAGATTTGACATCCATTTGCCAAATTTCATAAAATGTGGCAATTGCTAACATGATTCAGAGAGACTTTAAGCATCGATACGAGTGAGAAAATCTTATCATAGTCAACACCTTGAACTTGTCAAAACCCTTTTCGACAAGTCAATCTTTGTAGATAGTAACACTACTATCAGCATCCGTCTCCCTCTTGAAGATCCATTTATTCTCAAAGGCTTGCCGATCATCGAGCAAGTCCTCCAAAGTCCACACTTTGTTCTCATACATGGATTCTATCTCAGGTTTCATGGCCTCAAGCCATCTGTCGAAATCTGGGCTCATCAACGCTTCCTCATAGTTCGTAGGTTCATCATGGTCAAGTAACATGACCTCCAAAATAGGATTACCGTACAACTCTGGTGCGGACCGTACTCTGGTTGACCTACGAGGTTCGGTAGTAACTTGATCTGAAGTTTCATGATCATCATGATTGGCTTCCTCACTAATTGGTGTAGGAATCACTGGAACTGATTTGTGTGATGAACTACTTTCCAATTCGGGAGAAGGTACAATTACCTCATCAAGTTCTACTTTCCTCCCACTCACTTCTTTCGAGAGAAACTCCTTCTCTAGAAAGGATACATTCTTAGCAACGAATATCCTGCCTTCGGATCTGTGATAGAAGGTGTACCCAACAGTCTCCTTTCGGCATCCTATGAAGACACATTTCTCCGATTTGGGTTTGATCTTATCAGGTTGAAGCTTTTTCACATAAGCATCGCAACCCCAAACTTTAACAAATGACAGCTTAGATTTCTTGCCAAAGCACATATCATATGGTGTCGTCTCAACGGATTTAGATGGTGCACTATTTAACGTGAATGCAACTGTCTCTAATGCATAACCCCAAAACGACAGTGGTAAATCGGTAGACATCATAGTTCACATCATATCCAATATAGTACGGTTACGACGTTCGGACACACCATTACGCTGTGGTGTTCCAGGTGGCATGACTTGTGAAACTATTCCCCATTGTTTTAAATGAAGGCCAAAACTCGTAACTCAAATATTCGCCTCTGCGATCAGATCGCAGAAAGTTTATTTTCTTGTTACGATGATTCTCCACTTCACTCTGAAAATCTTTGAAATTTTCAAAATGATCCAGACTTGTGTTTCATTAAGTAGATATACCTATATCTGCTCAAATCAATCGTGAATGTTAGAAAGTAACGATACCCGCCACGAGCCTCAACACTCATCGGACCACATACATCAGTATGTATTATTTCCAATAAGTCAGTGGCTCGCTCCATTGTTCCGGAGAATGGAGTTTTAGTCATCTTACCCATGAGGTATGGTTCGCAAGCATCAAATGGTTCATAATCAAGTGATCCCAACAGCCCATCCCCATGGAGTTTCTTCATGCACTTTACACCAATATGATCAAAACAGCAGTGCCACAAATATGTTGCACTATCATTATCAACTTTGCATCTTTTGGCATCAATATTATGAATATGTGTATCACTACGATCAAGATTCAATAAACCATTTACATTGGGTGTATGACCATAGAAGGTTTTATTCATGTAAATAGAACAACAACTATTCTCTGATTTAAATGAATAACCTTATCGCAATAAACATGATCCAATCATATTCATGCTGGATGCAAACAACAAATAACATTTATTTAGGTCCAACACTAATCCTGAAGATAGAGGGAGTGTACAATGGTGATCTTATCGACCTTGGAATCACTTGCAACACACATCGTCACCTCGCCCTTAAATAGTCTGTGTTCATTTTGCAACTCCTATTTCGAGTTACTAATCTTAGCAACTGAAACGGTATCAAATACCCTGGGGTTACTATGAACACTAGTAAAGTACACATCAATAACACGTATATCAAATATACCTTTCACTTTGCCATCCTTCTTATCCGCCAAGTATTTGGGGTAGTTCCGCTTCCGGTGACCATTCCCATTGTAGTAGAAGCACTCAGTTTCAGGCTTAGGTCTAGCTTTGGGTTTCTTCACGGGAGTGGCAACTTGCTTGCCATTCTTTCTTGAAGTTCCCTTTCTTTTCCTGCTCCTTTTCTTGAAACTAGTGGTCTTGTTAACCATCAACACTTGATGATCTTTCTTGATTCCTACGTTCGTTGATTTGAGCATCGCGAAGAGCTCGGGAATCATTTTCGTCATCCCTCGCATATTATAGTTCATCACGAAGTTCCAGTAACTTGGTGATAGTGACTAGAGAACTCTATCAATCACTATCTTATTTGGAAGATTAACTCCCACTTTATTCAAGCGATTGTAGTACTCAGACATTCTGAGCACATGCTCACTGGTTGAGCTATTCTCCTCCATCTTGTAGGCAAAGTACTTGTCAGAGGTCTCATACCTCTCGACTCGGGCATGAGTCTGAAATACCAATTTCAGCTCTTGGAACATCTTATATGCTCCGTGGCGTTCAAAACATTTTTGAAGTCCCGGTTCTAAGCCGTAAAGCATGGCGCACTAAACTATCAAGTAGTCATCATACCGAGCTTGGCAAACGTTCATAACGTTTGCATCTGCTCCTGCAATAGGTCTGTCACCTAACAGTGCGTCAAGGACATATTTCTTCTGTGCAGCAATGAGGATAATCCTCAGATCACGGATCCAGTCCGCATCATTCCTACTATCACCTTTCAACTTATTTTTCTCTAGGAACATATCAAAAATAAACGGGGAGCTATAACATGAGCTATTGATCTACAACATAATTTTCAAATACTATCAGGACTAAGTTCATGATAAAATAAAGTTCAATTATCATATTACTTAAGAACTCCCACTTAGATAGACATCCCTCTAGTCATCTAAATGATGACGTGATCCATATCAACTAAACCATGTCCGATCATCATGTGAGATGGAGTAGTTTTCAATGGTGAACATCCCTATGTTGATCATATCTACTATATGATTCATGTTCGACCTTTCGGTCTCTGTGTTCCAAGGCCATATCTGTATATGCTAGGCTTGTCAAGTTTAACCCGAGTATTCCGCGTGTGCAAAACTGGCTTGCACCAGTTGTATGTGAACGTAGACACTACAAAAAATACACTTCCGTGATGATACATGTTTGTCACAGTAGGTCGCTTTTTTTGTCATGCATGTACATCCATGAGAAATTTATGACAGAATCAAGATAGTCATACCTGTGCTGTCGTAGGAGTGTTCCATGACATTACCAAAATTATCATCACGGAAGTCTCCACTTCCATGATGATAAATCGTGCGTCACAGAAGTGCTTTCGTCAAGGGTGACCGACACGTGGCATCCACCATAACGGAACGCCGTTAAGCTATCGGGTCGGGTTTTGGATCCGATAACCTGTTAACAGCCCCGACCAATGGGGATTTTCCACGTGTAAAATCATCATTGGCTGGAGGAAAAATGTGTCGGCTCATCGTTGGGACAGATGTCAACCACTCATTGGACGGAAGGCGCCTATGATACGTCGACACGTGGCACGGCCCAACAGAGGCCCATTCCTGTGAAAAGGCCGGCCCGTTTGACTTGGTCAAAAGCTGGCGGGCCGGCCCATGGAAAGCCTGTTAACAACCTGTTCAAATATAGCCCATTTACAGCCCGCTAACCCAAGGCCCGTTACACCCTATCAGAATTAGGCCCAGTAGCGTCATCTGGGCCATCCATTATGATTCCAGCCCGTTTTCACTTCTGGCCCATGTATGGCCCATGATGTCTTTCGGCCCATATGAGGCCCTATGTAACTCTTGGCCTACTAACGGCCCGTGGTGAAACTGGCCCGTAATGAACAGTGTATCACTTTAAACCCATTAACGGCCCGTGGTGAAACTGGCCCGTAATGAACAGTGTATCACTTTATACCCATTAACGGCCCATTATTCCGTTGGGCCGTTTCCAGCCCATGTTATCTTTCGATCTTCTCAGAGCCCATTTATTCTTGGGCTCATTTCCAGCATTCGTTTACTTACAGCCATTCAGCCCGTGGTTACAATCGGCCCGTTTGTGGTCCATTAATATGTTGGGCCAATTTCATAGCATCATCAAATACGACCTATTAACGATGGCCATTTATGGTCGGCCCATGAACGGACGATTCCAACTCTAGCCCGTTTACGGCCATAATGCGGTCTGTTTGGCCCATGTTTGGCCAATCGATTATACGGCCCGTATAAGGCCCATTGATAATACGACCCGCAGAAGGCCCATTGTTTCTATGGCCCGTAGAAGGCCCATTGTTTCTACGGCCCATAGAAGGCCCACTGTTTCTACGCCAGTAGGAGGTCCAGTGTCACTACGGTAAATATTAGCCCATGGTTATTGTGGCCTAGTTTTAAAAAATAGGTTATTGCAGCCACTAGCTAACCGCGGAAAAAGAACTGCAATGACTACAAGCAAACAAATAAACAAGACAACAAGGAAATAAATAAGCAATCAACTAACGCTAGGCTATCACGGCTATTACACATATTACATCCACTGGGCATCAAAGTTTTCCACCAGTGCAAATATAGGGAACAAAGCAGCATATCATATACACTAGTTGTCAAAGTTGGCGACCAGCGCAAATAAACGCCGCAGAAAAACAAATTCAGAACTGAAACCACTTCAGAAGATCTCAAGAAACAATATCCCGGGTACTCATAATGCTGGCAAGATGCTTAGCAAGCATATTAACTTTCTTTTGTTTGGCGCTTAGATCCTCCAGCGCTTGCTGTTGCACTAGAAAATATGCATCTGAATTCTGCAGGGACTTCCTCAGTCCTTCAGCTTCCTGTCGCAGCACATCTGATCAATGTCTTTCAACTTGAACTTGAGACTCAAGAAGACGAACTGATTTAGGCAGCGAGTTCGAAGAGCTTGTGCCAGCAGTAGTGGCCAGTAACTCAAACACTACATCCAGACATGACTTTTGGGTTCCCTCACTGTCCTCAAGATAGTTTTTATCAGCTTTCTTGGAGATCAACAGGGATGTCTCACTATCTTGAACCTTATCCGCATTACTTGCTTTACCATTGGATAACATGGTACTATTCTCCAATATTTTGTCCGCATTTAAAAGAGAAACAAGCAGACACATCACATGTTTACCATGTTGTATATGAAACTCATTTTGGTAAATGAGTTCAGTAGTAAAGTGGACAGGATAACAACATGAAACAAACATATATCTATGTACCATGGTCACTTTATGGTCTATACCATTCTAGTTTTTGTTGCCAAATCAAGATAGAGACACAGTTCAAATAATATTTGTTCAAGACAAAGCAGAATAGACAGAATATAAGTGTGGGTAACTATAGAGCAATAACAACACTTGTAATGTGCATGACATGAGAACATAACTATTTATTCAATTGGAACTGAAATCAACATAGAGCAGGTTACAACAGCAAACCAGTTAAAGAAACAGGTTTAAAACATACCTGTTGCGCCATTGGAGTTTCAATTCCATCCTTCAAATTTGAAAATAGTTGGTATGAGTAAATACAGTCATGCAAGAGCAAAGGAGTATGAACCATAGCTACAGAACCTGACCTGAGAACAAATCTTCTTCTCCTTTAAGCGTTGAGTTGGGATTCGGAGTGGTGGTCCTCGTGCTTTGGGCACTGCAGTTCCCTTACTAACTGCTCGTGTTTGGGTGCTCTATGGTGGAGACGGTGCTGTGTCAACTGGAACTGGGTTACTATCTGCCGGGGTTGGGGTTAGAAGGTGTGTAGTGTAACACCCCGGACACACCCGCGGTGGTCGTTACTCCTGGCGGGATCTAGACTGGCCCCACATATCAATACTAGTCTTTTCTGCGCAGTTTGTCCTCACTCATGCGCACCCGGGAGCAACTTCCTGGTCGGTCACCCATCCTGACACTACTCCAAGCTGAGCACGCTTAACTTTGGAGTTCTATCCGAATGGGCTCCTGGAAAAGAAGGAATTCCTTATTGATATGAGTAGTCTATCATCCCTAATAAGCCAGGCTATCACATACAGTCCCACTCAGAGGAATCGACGTCCTCGTCGGGCCACAGGAACGTTCCCTCTTGGCACAAACGTCTATGCTTCCAGTCCGGTACATGTGCCATGCCGGGTGCCACGACGGGTCACAAACGTCATGAACAACATGACCACGCACCTGTCCGCAACCATCCGTGTAACCGCGAGGGTTAGCTCTGATACCAACTTGTAACGCCCTGGACACACCCGCCGGTGGTTGTTACTCCTGGCAGGATCTAGACTGGCCCCACAAATCAATACTAGTCTTTTCTGCGCAATTTGTCCTCACTCATGCGCACCCGGGAGAAACTTCCCGGTCGGTCACCCATCCTGACACTACTCCAAGCTGAGCACGCTTAACTTTGGAGTTCTATCCGAATGGGCTCCCGGAAAAGAAGGAATTCCTTATTGATATGATTAGTCTATCATCCCTAATAAGCCAGGCTATCGCATGTAGATGGTTCTCTGTCCAACTGGGTAGGGGTACAATCTGCGAGAGTCTGGGTTATGTGTGGTGGATCTGGTCCTTGGGTAAGTACAACCGTGGTTCTATCTGCATCAACTGGTAGCACTATCTTTTCTGAAGACCGTGTTGTTACTCCCTTAGATACTGCCATCACGCTCTCCAATTTAAATGGCTGATAAACAAGAAAAGTAATTGAAAGTATAGACATTGTATGATAGACAGGTGCAATGGATAGTGGGGAATAAAAGAGGGCATGAAATAATTCATATTTATGTTGTCTAACCAAACAGGATAGCATGACACAATTTCACATATATGATGGCTAACTAAACAGGATAGCATGACACAATTTCACATTATGATGGCTAACTAAAAAAGATGGAAAGACATAGTTCAAAATATGAGACTATGTAAACATGATGACATGACATAACTATATAATGTGTTTATTAAATAGGTTGACATGCCATAATTCACATACATTCACAGATAGAATGCCATAATTCAAAATATGATGATTGTAAACACTAAACAAGATGAGATGATATAACTATATGATGTCTTTATTAAATGGGTTGCCATGCCATAATTCAGATAGATGATGTGTATGTACTGTGTAAACATGATGTCATGATATAATTCAAATATACGATTTATATAGTAAGCAAGTAAGCAGATGGCAATCCATATATGATGTAAAAACTAAGCAATGCAAGACAACATGCATGACATGGGTAATATAACCCTGCCAAGTTTGAGCATAGACCTCAGGGGGAAAATAGGACTGGTCATCAGTCTCTGAATCCTCATCTGAGGAGCTCTCTGTAACCAGCAAGATGTCTGCTTCAGCAGGTAGCATTGTCTGCTCTGAATACCTTGTTTTCACTCCAGATACTTCCATCACCGCTTCAAATGGCTGATGCACAGGAAGAGTAGTTGAATATACAAACGTTGTCGCCAAATGGAACACGTAATACAAAAAAATGATAGCATGATATAATTCACATACATGATGATTGGCTAAACAGCATGGCATTGCATAACTCACATATATAATGCCTTTGCAACAAGATAGCATTGTATAATTCACATATATAATGACTTGCAACAAGATGGCAATGCATAATTCACATATATGGTAATTAGACACTGAACAGGTGGCATTCACACAAAGCATGTCTAAACTAATCAAATGACATAGCACTTCGAGACACCATACGCATGATACGAGCAACATAACCCTGCCAAGTTAGAGCATATACCTCGGGGGGGGGGGGAATAGGACTGGTCGTCTGTCTCTGAATCCTCCTCTGAGGAGCTATCCGTAACCAGCGAGATATGCGCTTCGTCTGATAGCATAGTCTGCTCTGAAGACCTTGTTTTCACTCCAGAATTTGCCATCACCGTGTCAAATGGCTGATGCACACGAAGAGCAGTTGAATGTAATAACATTGTTGACAAATGTAATATGTAACGGAAAAAAAGGATGGCCTGATATAATTTACATATAAGATGACTGGCTAAGCAGGATGACATTGCAAAATTCACATATATGATGCGTGGCTAAACAAGATGGTGTTGCATAATTCACATAAACGATGAATAAACTAAATAGATGGCATTCGAACAAAGGATGTCTAAACTAAGTAGATGACATATTTGATGTATAAAGTAAGCAATGCAAGACACCATATGCATGATATAACCAACATCAGCATGCCAAGTTAGAGCGAAGACCTCAGGGGGTAAATAGGAATTGTCTTCTCCTTCTGAATCCCCCTCAGAACAGATAGCTTCCTCTCGATTACAATCCGAAATACGTGGAGGGGGCTGCCTTTGCGCGTACCATGGAGCGACGTCTGCATGAAATTTTATTGCCACATAAGGCTCGTCTCTTTTGCTCGACATGTTTAGTTCCAATGTTTACAATAACTGTCATGCATAGGAATAAAACATAGTGAGATTATGTAAGGAGTGCATGCAGAAATCCATAGTGATGGTAGCAACCTGTGGATAGACCCAAAACCAATAATAGCAGGCAGATAATGGCTTCAGTTAAAAAATACAGATAATGGCTTCTTTACTGTTTGTTTCCCACCCAACATGAAACTCATAGTAGACACCGGAGATTAACCAGATAGTAGATAGATACTATTGATAGCGGCCCCAATATGTACCCCACAACCATTTAGAAACTCAAGTTTGACCATTAGTTTGGAGTTGACTCAGAGTCTAATCGGTGAACAGGATGATAAAGTAGCATGTAATATTAAGCGATGCATAACGTAAGGAGACACGAAAGAGTGCGACCTCTCTTGTGGACCCGTGTAGTCCTCGAGGTCATCTGCTTGGTTGATGATGGTAGTGCAGTTTTCATGGCTGCCAACGGCGGGGAAGAAGATCTGAGGCAACGAAAGACAGTCTGGACGCCGGATCCCTGCTGTGCTGGACCCTTCTCTCGTTGGAGCAGCTGAGATGGGGTGGACAATGGCGTAGCAGGAGCGGGACAAACCACGCAAGGTTTTCTTTGACAACTATCTGTAAGATAAGTAATTCTGTAAGGGCTCATTTGAATTGGAGGATTCCAATAATGCAGGGATAGGAAATAGACAGGAATAGGATAGGAATGCACGTGCAAAACAGAGAATTTAAAAACACAGGATTTCTGCCAATCTGGGTGTTTGATTCACAACAATTGGAAGATCACATGATGCAAAGAAGCATGATGAGATTAAGTCAAACCACAAGAAAATGTACGGTTATAATGCTATTATGATACTATCTCTTAGTCTTGTGCTTCATGAATAGGAATTTGAAAAGGGGGACAATTGAAAATTAAAATTCCTACGTTTTTTCTTTCAAGGAGACACTAAAGGAACAAATCCGTGTGCTCAGTGGACAATATATATAACATGTAGAGTAAAAAAGAGATGCAACAAGTGTACAACCTCTTTGGCGAAGCCATGTCGATCTCAGCGTGATTGGGTTGGCCGGTGAGGATGCTCCGGCTGACTTGGCTGTCGGAGGAGGGGAAGAAGATTTTAGGCGTTTGGAGATGGAGCCCGAGGTACTGCTCCGCTGTGATGGAGGGTTTCGTCGTTGGAGCAGCTCTGGTGAGTTCTACGACGCCGAGGCTGAAGCGGGACAAGAGAGACAATGAACAATGTTAACCTGAGTGGAATTCTAATAGCATCTCCAATCATGACGTAAAATACATAACCACAAAGTGCTAGATGTAAAATACATCAGCCGCTCATCTCTGAACTTAACTGTCAAAACTGAATTTAACTGTCGAAACTGAACTTAACTGTCGAAACTGAGCTTAGCTGTCGAAACTGAATTTTCCTGTCGAAACTGAATTTTGCTGTCGAAACTGAACGCACTAGCAAGGTCAGCCTACACGTCGCTCGACTGACTTTTTCCTCTCTGGTCAGTCGATTTTGCAGCCGTTGGATACGAAATCAAGGGCATGCGGTTCATCTTCAACCTCCACCCCCCCTGAGCCGGCCAAGCAGCAGCCCCCCGCCGCCCGCGGCGCGCCGCCCCGCCCGGCCTGAAAACACTCCACACCGCCGGTCTGCCGCCGCCCAGGCCATCCCTCTAGCCCCCCCCCCCCGTGCCGAGCTTTTTCTCTGGCGATCCCCACGCCGCCGCCCCACCAACGCCCCGCCACCGCCGGCGACCACCGCCCCCGTCCTGAACCCTAAGATAGATAGTGGGGTACTTCTCCGGCGAGCCCCCCTCCCCGCTGCGGCTAGTTCTTCCTTCACCCCGGCGGCATCTGAGTGAAGTGTAGCTAAATCGGAGCAGCATCGCAAGCAATTGCAAGAGCGAGAGCCGCAATGCGAGCAAGAGCAAGAGCAAGAGCAGACCAGGTAGGGGACCGAGAGCAAGAGCAGAGGAGCAGCGTGAGCGAGAGCTAAAGCAGCAGCAGGTCCTACTGATGTGGACATCGCCACCGAGGGAGCGATGCCATGGAGGAAGTGGTCGGCGACGCCGCCGTGGATGGAGCCGCGCCGTGTTGGCTCGGGACCGAGCGTCGGCAGCACCGTGAGATCGAATCAAGAAGAAAATGGGGCGATTAGTGTACAACCTCTTTGATGGTGCTGATTAGGCTGCAACTTCATTCGAGGAAACGGTGATGATGATGCTCTTCCGGTGGTGCAGGTGAAGACGGCGGTGTGGGAATGGAAGTGGCGCGAAAGATGAGGGGAACATCGGGGAAGCTCCTAGGAGGTGGAGGACGGGGTGGCTGAACCGGCGGGACGATGAGATCGACGACGGATCCTCATCCGGTACGGTGGATGAGGGACGTCGAGGTGTTGCTGTGGACGACCTCGTCGGGAAAGAGGCTCCGACTGGGTGGCGGACGGAGCAGGGTGTGGGGTTTCGTCGCGGGTTTTCGCGGCCTCGGTGTACGAATGGGTGGGCGGATGGGATGGCAGTGGGGAACCATGGCTTAGAGACGCGTTTGTCCAAAATGTGGGCTAAGTTACGGAAGTACCCCCACCGATTTGAGGCGGTTCTTTTGGTTCAGGGGTACCACGGGCATTTCGCGTGTCGGGATTTCACAGGAGGCAGGAGTTTTCGCGCGCGTTGTAATTTCGGAATAGCAAGGCGCGGGTTGAGATGGAGGGAGTTGTCGGAGCACAACGAGACAAAGATATATCTTAGGGCCTCCTTTGGTTTGTAGGATTTTTGTAGGAATTCTATAGGATAGGATTTGCAAAGGAAAAATTCCTTTGAAACCCTTTGGTTTGTAGGAATGGATTCCTATTCCTATGTAGGATAGGAATCAATCCTCCATGGTTTGGAGGAAAAAAAACATTAGCCTAGACTCAATGGAAAAACTCCTATCCTATGCACCAAATGACATCTTTTTCTCTATAGGAATTGACATGCATGTCATCTCACTTCCTATGATTTTCCTATTCCTATCCTATGAACCAAAGAAGGCCTGAATATTTCGGGCTAACAAGGCGCGGGTTGAAATTTCCGGACAAGCCTAACGTGTACTGTACCAAATCAATGTGCCCTACAAATGTCATTCAAAACTTTGAATTCATGTTATGTTCAATTAAAATATTTCGCTGCGTGTATAATGCATGCAACCTACTACTCAAATGAATGTTTTAGTGCATTCCAAACGAATATACTACTGCTTTAATATGAACTAAATTTGAATTCATTTCTCTGTTTGAATAAGATATACAGTAATGATTGTTGTGAAGTCAAAGCATTTGAATTCGTTTCTCTGTTTTAGTAAGACCTACAATCATCATTATTGTCAAGTTAAACCATCGTTTGTGTATTATCTTCATAGCACACCACACGATTAGTCTCGAGTTACATATGAACTATGTGTACTATATGAACTCGAACTAGATTTTTTGAATCCACTTTATTTTGATGTCAAATCACATTACATTTCTAGCTCTAGCTAGATCTTCATAATCTAAACCATGTCTCATATGTATAATGTGTTTATCACATTATTAATGGTGCCCCGCCCCCTACTCCTACAAGTATTTAGATGTGAGTTGCAAACACCACACATTACCACAAATTCAAATAAAATGTGAGAATGTTCGATATATAGTATTGTTTAGATTGTTCGATATTTAGTTGTAAGCTGCAAACGCCACACATTATCACAAATTCAAATAAAATGTGAGATTGTTTGACGTATAGTATGGTTTAGATTGTTCGACATTTAGCTGTGAGTTGCAAACACCATGCATTATCACATTATGGTATAACATGTGCACAGCACGTGTATCACCGCTATATTCATGCATGCAATGTTTAAAACACTATGATCTCCTATTCAAATATATGAATCCGCTTTCATATCAAATTATGATCTTTGGTAGTCTCTTACACCCACACAATCCTCTAACCTTTGTAGCTACCACTAACTTTCTCTCGTGCATGCACACGCCCTCCTCGCCCTCCCCCTCCCTCGACATTCTATCCACCGGGAACATTCATTTTTTTCTTTAGGTCGTTCTCCCAGAGTCTCCACAACTCCTTTTCAACACACACCGATCGATAAACCTCTCCAGCGATGCCTGCCTACAACATACAAACACACCTTCAATCTCCTCCTTTATGTGTCCTTGCCTTGTGTCTCTCATATGGTCAGACACACGTGTAAACTCTCGCCCCTCTTTTCATCGCTCTCACAACCGCACACTCCTCCCCCTATCTAGCTAGTAGTTGGGCCTCTCGCACCACCTCCTAGCTCCATTCTCTCTGTCTATCCGTCTCACTGGGACTTATTTACCTCTAACAAATGGACGTACACCGACCGATCTCTCGCTATACATATAGTTAGCTAGGTCCTTATAACTCATTTTTACCCACACGTCAATCGATCTACCTCATTAGTTGTGTCTCTCCCTTCCTCCGACAAACAACAATTGATCTACCAATCTAGTTAGGTTTTCTTACCAAACACATGGTTCCCCTTCATCATCCATGGATGCGTCCCGATAGATCTATCACGCACAGGCACACACAGAAACACATCCCCACTCTTATTGATAACATTGCAGTTCCACCCTCAGTATGTCTAGTAGGCCTCTCCCACCATCTTCGAGAAGCAACTCCATCACCCATCCAGCACTCTACCCCTCTCCCTACCTCTCCCTCCCTCTCTCTCTCTCCTTTCTCTCTCCCATCATATTTCCCGTCCTTCAATTATATATGGATGTCGACCGATCTCCCTCAAGACATAGCTGGGTCTCTCCTTCTCAACACATATACGAGTCGTTCTACCTCTATAGTTAGGCCTCTGCCTACCCCTCCCACCACCCCTCCCCCCCACACACATCGATACATCGAGCGCTCTAGTCATATCTCCCTGCCACACACAAACTTGACATGTGCCCTCTAACGTTCCGGTAGGCCAGTCGCCCTATATCTTTGACTTGTACGCACACACAATTTCGATGGCTCTCTTCATCGATCTCGCACCCACCCACTTGGTCCTCTCTTCGACTCTATTGATAGCTATGACCCCTCCATCTCTTCTCGTGGATTGCCCGACCCTCTATGTATGATATGGATAGGCCTCCATTTCACACACATTGCATGCAAAATTTTGTTTGAGATGTCATCAACACATACTCCCACAAATAATTAACGAAATCAACCCCCACCCCACCCCACCCCCCAAAAAAAACACTCATGAACGCGGTTTGTATCTCTCACACACACCCACGTAGGTGGGGGACGTGCACGAAGAGAAGAGGTGCATGCACGGCGCACGTAATCCCGTCTCTTTCCCAACCACACCCGCGCAGGTACACGATGGAGCTCATTTATGTACGAAAAAGGTAGCCCACGTGGTAATTTGGCACGTGTCCACTTGGTGGAGGGAGGATCGTCTACCATGGGTGAACAAACAAATTGTGACTTGACGTGTTATGTTAAAAAGGAGGCAAACCATGTGGGGCCTACCTTAGAGGCAAGGCTCTATACACTGGAGTACTTTTGATGTCTCCCGTCAACTCGCAGAACGAGGAGAAGCTTGCTTAGTACGCCGTCTCCCCCACCCACGGGTGCGGTGGCTCGCAGGATGAGGTGAAGCTTGATTACTACGCCTTACGCCCGCTCCGCTCCCTCGCCCATGCGCGCGGTGGCTCGTAGGACGAGGAGAAAAATTCACTACTCCCTCCGTTTACTCCTTGTCCCTACTACCTTGGTTATAGAGATTATATCATATTGTTTGGAATATATATGTCCTTTAGTAGATTTCAATATGAACTACTAGTACATACTCCAAACACTGATGTATATAGACGTATTTTAGAGTGTAGATTCACTCATTTTGCTCCGTATGTAGCACTCTCCCTTGCCCCTCGACCCTCGCCCACGTGGTGGACGTGTAGCAATTCATTCGGTCTCATATAGCCAGAATGATATATACTGCACTACCATTATTGCTCGACTTCCCGAAGAGGCGAAGAGCCAATCGCAAGGTCAATATTTTGGAGATGCCAAGCGCAAGGTTATAGGAGAACGAGTAGTAGGTGCCGCGTCATTTATAAATAAAGTTTTTTTCTTCAGTGGCACGTACGCAATATGATAGGTTCATATGGAGAGAAAAGGAGTACATAGTCAGGACGGGCCAGCCTACACGGTTGCTTGCCGGGGTTGCTCTCTTCACACTCTCGCACACAAAATGACTGTGGCCACATCTCTAACATCCCGGTGGATCACGTCCGCTTGGGGAAGAGGTGGATGCTTAGTGTAGATGCGGTGGCCATCGCCGACGGTAAAAACCCACTGTCGGCACGTCCCGATTAGGGGTCCGTGCCGTTCTCTCTCACAAAGCCGGTGAGGTTGCCTTCGTCCCTTGCTCACTGCCGCGACGTGGGCAGTTGCCGCCTCCCGCCACCCTCCTGAAGGTTGAGCTACGTCCCTCAGGTACAACTCCCTTTACAGCCGGCTTGCACCACTGCTCCAGCTGCCCACATCACTCCTATGGATATTTCTCTACTTCTTTACCCCGCACATACCTCTAGTGGCTTCTACGTACTGTATTTGTTAGGAGCTTATGTCTCATCAACTAGTCCCAGTAATCTTATTCTAATCACGCTTGTTCAATTTCTTTGCCACGGGGATGCTCATCTCGATTTTGGTGAAACTGCACAAAATGATCCGATGGTAAAAAGGTTGCAAACTTCATTTATTAGGAAGCTCGACCATTGCCAGCAAATTGAAGCCTGGTCAGGGTTCATGGTTCAAGGGCTAGGGACTGCATGGATCGTTTTTTTCTTTAGCTGCCTCTGTTCCAAAATAAGTGTCAACTTTAGTAGTAGTACAACTTTGTACTAAAGTTTGCACAAAGTTGAGAAACTTATTTTCGAACGGTTGGAGTACATATTTGCTATGATCTGTCAATCATTGAGATGCAATAGCATGCATGTTAGTCTCCTTTGTATTTGATGAAATGTTGCAACGGGTAACCTTGGATGCAAGATACATGTAACAGAAGCTGGAAGCTTCATAGCAGTGCACAAATTTATCTCGCTCATAAATTACAGTACGTACTATACTAGTACTTCTTCCGTTCCTAAATATAAGTCTTTGTAGAGATTTCACCATGAACCACATGCGGATGTATATAGATGCCATTTTAAAGTGTAGATTCATTCATTTGTTCCATATGTAGTGGAATCTCTACAAAGACTTATATCTACTAGTAGTAGCTAGCCCCCACTACTAGGAATTCTCTATCCTCTCCTTGAGCCACGTCATCAAAATTGATGTAGCCGTTAGATGAAGTAAATCAGTCCCTAATAGCCGTCTGATCTTGACGTTGAGAGGCTCCGCACTAAGCCACATGCAAGCATGCAGAAATACCGTGCCGCATGCATGTGAGTGGGTTTTAAATCACATCAACATGTCTGCATGCAAGCATGCACCGGTAGCATGCATGTAAGTGAGCTTTTAAGTCCCATTAACATGTCAAAAAGAAAAATATAATCCCATTATGCAGTAGGAGTTTAGTTGGCTGATATTTTTTCCTTACGTGGGGTGATCTAAATGATGGTGGGCGTTTATTTAGTTTGTCTACCACATTTGTCATGCGGTTATAGAGTTTTTTTGTTCTATGAAATCGATAATTTTGCGCAGAGAGATATACCGCTGTTCCGCGCCAACGCGCGGGGACTCATCTAGTAATATTTAGGAACGGAGGGAGTACTATAAAGAGTTAGGTGTCGCACGGTGATAGTGTGAGGTGGGCCATGTAATCACTGAGCTTGCGTGTTTTCACTGCTCTTGCACACCTCCGCTGTAAGAATGGAGAAAATTATAATCTAGTAGTAGTAGTATACCTCCTTTCGCTGAAAGCATGGGACATCCAGCAGTCCTACCACCTCAGTAATAAAGACCAATGAGACGTCAAATCACATAGACCCAACAGTGAGTTGGACGGATGAAGCAACCATCACTCTTGCGCCAGTGAGAGGTCGCGTCCGCTCTGCCCGGGCATGAATGCGGCACCGATTCTTTGGAACGACGCTGACCGTTTCAGGCAGGAAGCGCGCGCGCGGGCGGATGGAGGGGCATTGGTGGGGCCAGGCTGGTCAGGAGCGGGCGTGGCAGCTATCCGCCTGTCCCTACCGGACACGCTCGGAAACGAGAGGATGCACCGACTCTCGCGGCTAAAATCATACACTACACAACATCTGTCTGTAGGAGTAGGTTGATCTGTCGCTCTCTCTAACACACACATGGTGTTAAACACACACACACACACACGCACACGCACGCACCTTGGTCCCGTTGCACCTTCTAACATGACTTATTACACCTAGACGGAGGAGTAGTAAGTATACCGAGATACGGTGGCACACTGACTTAAGTCGAATACAAGTGGCCAAAATTTGTGTGCATGTTATAATAAGGATTCACTTAAAATAGTACGTGAGCGAATAGAGGGATCAATTGGACAGTGTTCCCAAGCAGTAGCGAGATGTGTGAGGTAAGATACACCGCTGGCGCTTTTAATTTTTCTTATTAATTTGTTTGTTTCACCCTCTAACTGGTGGGACCCAATGTACTACGTGGAGAGAGGTAAGGTGACTAAGGATGCATTATTTCTGCACCACTGTGGATAGTCTTACCACCAAAGCCACATGTCACGATTATGATTGAAATCCGAATGACTCCCACACACACAAAAAAACATGGCATGCTTGTCACACGAATGCAGGAATGTATAAAAAGGTTATTTCCTTCTCGTTGAACATAACGGGAGGGTTGTGTAGCTGGTTAGCTTGTTCACTCACTCTCTCGCCCTCTCCCGCTGGAGCCTCAGCGCTTGTAGTTGCTCTCTTCACACTCTCTCGCCCTCTCCAGATCTAAACAAGACTTCATTGGCCTCTCTCTCCCCTCACTGCTACTCAAAGAGCCGGCAGGATCCGTCCGCTAGGAAGGGAAGGAGGCTTAACGCTGTCGCCGTCGGCGAGGGACTACCGGCGCAGCTATTCACTTTCCACCCAGCAGCGGCGCGGGAGGGCCTCCGACCCCTTCTTCTTCGCCGCTGTCCTGTCGCCCACCGAACCATGCCCCAAGAACCTTAAGGTATAATTTACTTACTCCACATGCATTGCTCTAGCTGCATGTATACCATGAATCTAGGACGTGGTTCAAAGAGGAAAGGAGTGGGGGGAAGTAGTGGGAAAAGTTGTATATAGCATGAATCTAGGACGTGGTTCAAAGAGGAAATAAAGGGGGAAAGTTGTATAGCATTAATCTAGGACATGGTTCAAAGAGGAAAGGAATTGGAGAAAGTAGTGGGGAAAGTTGTATCACATAAATCTAGGACGTGGTTCAAAGAGGAAAGGAAGGGGCAAAAGTACTAGTTCAAACAGGAAAGGAAGGGACAAGGCTATAGAGTTTGAGCAGGACTAGATTTGATGCGCTCACATAGGGAAATGCGTCTAAAGATAAAAAACTGGGACCAACACAAATATCCTCCTTGATTGCTTGTTCTTTGTTACAACAGACTGTGCATGACCACAGTACATCGGTAGATGCACATGGTGCTGGTGCGTCCACTGTCCTGTGCAACTCATTAGCTGATGTTAATCTAAGGCCCTGTTTGGTTAAAAACTCCCTAGTCCCTACCTGCTGGGTTCCAGGGACTAAACATGGACTAGAGGTTATTAAATGACATGATAAAAGACCATGTTACCCCTAGTAATGAGCTAATAGAGACAAGGTGCAATGCGTGGCAGGGGCAACTGTTGGAAAAAGTCCCAAAAAGACTCCGTCGGGGTCTTCTTTCTTTAGTCCCAAATGCCCACTTTTAGTCCCTAAAAGTCGCTCCTCTTTGGTTTAGACGGTACTAACATGGAGTTTTTTTAGTCCCTACACCGAAATGTCCCTGTAAACAAACACCCTCTAATAATGCCGCTGGAAAATTGATGCAATGCCATAGTTAAAAGCAAATTACATGTTTAACGAATTTTATTGTTAATATAATCTCGATGTTAATATTAATCAATGCCACCGTTTGAGAAATGCTACTGTCTTGCTTTCTTTCCCATTTAGATAAGGTAGATTCTTCTTTTTGTTGGCTTCTGTGTCATCCATCGTTATTGACCACTAATTGTTTCCTTTGCACCTCTGTGTAAACAGGGTTATCTGCTTCACCTCGTTGCCATTCTGACCTTTTGTTGCACTGCACAAAACACTTTTGTTTTAAGAGTGTTTTGTGCAGTTCAACCAAAATGTCACACCGACAACGTTGCTTGATTGCCTGATCTTAGTGGAACTGCACAAGAGGAGATCTTACTTCCTATTCGTTATGGAGAATTTGGTTCAAATATTCTTCTTGTGAGTTGTTTGAATTCCGCATCATGAGAGGTCAGTACTAGCCTTCTTTCACATGATTCTGAAGTGTGCATTCATATGTTGTGCTACTTGTACGATAATGTTGCTTGATTTTAGTGAACTGCACAAATGGAGACAAGACTTCCAATCTGTATGTGCACCGTAATATCCCATTGAGGTAAGATAAGGATATTTCACAACTGCTGGCCTGTATTTTGCCACTTTCATCAGAAAATTTAGTTTAGTATTATACTTGTGCTCCCTAATTGACATGCCAAATCTTACATTGAAGGAGAAGCATGTTTGTTATTGAACCAAGTGATGAAGGGGAAGAACAAGGGGAAGAAAAACAAAAATCAACTCCCGGTGCTGTAATGAAGCACTGGAACTGTGATGACACAAGTAATGATATAGTTTTGCATCTTAATTTATTGCTATGGCTGGAACGAGCAATGTTTTGCCACTGATTTGATGCCACTCTTAATGTAATATGTAATTATCTCTAATTGTGCAAACAGGGATCTTCTTTGAAGATACCATATATTTTAGTGGAACTGCACAAGAAGATGTTGGAAACATAAAACTAATCGAGGAGTATATAGTAAGCATGGCCACCACCGTAGATTGCAACAGATGGTTCCGGAGAATTGCTTCATCTGTATGCTCTACACAATAAGCCTCCTGACAAAGGTTGGTACTCGCCCACTGATTTCATCCATATGATTGAGCTTTGTCATCTCTATTGGTGTTGTGCTATTGTTTAGATACTGTCATGAAAAAGTGGTATTGTCCTTGAGAAGTGCTTCATCTGTGCTGTTTTAAATATTTCCTTTCCTTTTTTTCGAGCAAACAGTGATGCTAGCATTTAGTAGTCCTCTTTTCTTTGCACAACAGGATCATCTTCCTCTGAAGAAGAATATGGAGTACGTGAAGTGACTAGTTCCGATTATGCCAAGATGAAGAAGCCCTGTCTATCTTATCATCAGAAGGAGCAGTTGAAGGATGGATACATTATTCCCCACAAGACCAAACTAACTTCAGCTCAGAAGGACTAACAAAATCTCCGTTTTTTTGCTGTGATGCGTGAGTACAATGTTGTTCTAGGATTCTTTCTGGTGAGTTACATTTTTGTAAAAGTGTGCTCTACATGGACCATGCATGTGCCTATTGAAACTGTCAATTCATAGTACAGTTTGCTCTATACTAAGCACTTTCTTGTATTTGTGGAAACAGGGGTGCTCAGCTTGATTTTAATGGGAACTGCACAAAATTTTCATGAATACATCAAATCAGTCATTTCCACCACAAAAAAGGAGGTGCCGATAAGTTCAAGGCATTGCAACATATAAGGGCGAAAACATACAAGCTACGCGCGAATTTGGTTGATTTTGGTGGAACTGCACAAGAAGAACAGCTGGTTTATTTAGCATGAGGTGCGATGTCAATGTCCGAACTAATGGCAAACCCTGCCCATTCCACAATCGTAGGCATTTGATATTTTGGAATGGGACAACCTTGTCAAATTTTGCTCATTGATTTTAGCAAGACATGCGTTTGATATTTTCGAATGGGACGCCCTTGCTATCAGCAGCGTCGATCAATTTTTTATTTATTCTTTAGTTGTGAAGTAAATATTGCCTCTGACATGTGAGTCACTGAGATGCATAATCATCGATTGTTTTGAATGTTCTCTATGAATTGCCAGGCCTGTGTGTTTGATTGCAATGTACAGAAACGCTAAAAACCTGCTCAAACTCTTTGTACTCCTTCTGTTCCTTTTTACTTCGCACATTGTGAAAGTGCATACTTTTTTGTATAAGATTGGTCAAAGTAGAGATACTTTGACTATAGACAAAACTTGTATGCAGACTAGAAAGGACCGGAGGGAATACATGTGAGACTGCTGCAAACGAGGTGATCACCCTGGGAATAATGCTAGTACATATTGTTTTGCATGTTCATCCAATGCCAGTGATACAGGAATTCGAACTAATCGAAATAAATTCATTCATACACGGTCGGATTTCATATAAACATGCTAGATTTCATTACATTTCATACATTCTTCAACTAAAAAGGGGTGCGCTGGAGGTATAATTAATTAACCGAAGCTACCCACCTGTGTCCCGCTGAGCCAAACAGAAGCTTCAGTGACTTAACTGCAGGTGCAGTTGCATAACTGACATGTGGCCTGTTGGGCCCACGTGTTTGTCAGCCAACTGCACCAGCAGTTAAGTAGAAGCAGCGTTATTCTCCAGCAGAACTCCCCGACTCCACGTCGTCGCCAAGAAGCTAACCGGCCGTCAATGGTCAACCTGCCTAGCTTGGCTTCAATAGGAGGGTAGCAGCGGTGGCCTTACTTGGAACCGAGCAGCGGTGACCTACCGTGTTCTACTCTTCCTCGTTTTCTGTGTGGCGCGGCCTCGTTGGCAGTGGGGCGGGGCCTCGGCGGAGCCAGCGATGTCCTCTGTCTCGTTGCTGGCGGGAGGCGCCTCAGCGGAGCCGTGGAAATCCTCCCCCGCGTTGCCGGCAAGGTGGGGCCTCGGCTGAGCCGGCGATGTCCTCTACCTCGTTGTTGGCGGGCGGGGCCTCGGCGGAGCCGGCAGTGTCCTATGCCTCGTTATTGGCGCCACGGGGCCTCGGTGAAGCAGGGCCTCATCAACGCCAGCGGAGCGGGGACTCGTCGGAGCCGGCATTGTCCTCTGCCTCGTCCTCGGTCTCGCCAAACAGCGCCTCGCCTGCTTCATCGCCCTCTTTGCTAGCCTCTTTGTAGGCGGCCGCAGCCTCCGCCACCCGCATGCGCTCCCGCCAGCGCTCGAGGCAGCCCTTGTGGGCGGAGCGGTACGAGTCGAGCAGCGCCTCCTGCTCCGCCCGCTCCGCGGCGATCTGCTCCTCCGCCTGCAGGTGCTCCTGGAGGAGATGGTGGTTGTAGGCGGCGTCAGCCTGCGCCTCCCGGAACTGCTCCTGACGCATCTGCCTCACACTTTTCATATATTGGGCACGGGCCTCGTTGATGGTCATGGTACAATGCACCGGCGAGGATGGCGCGGAGGAGGGGTTGGTGCCAGATCGTCGACTACCATGTTCTCCATTGGGACGTCGTCGTCCTCCGGCTGCCTATCGGCCAGCCGGCGGCAGCAATGGCTGCCATCTCCTTGTGGTCCATCGTCCGCCCGTCATGAAGAGCGCTGGAGCGCGAGGAATCCATGGTGGGCAGTAGTGGTGTGGACAGGAGAAAGGGAACGGATGCGGATGACTACGGCTCTGGCCGGCGCAGCAGTTTATATAGCAATGGTGGGCGGGCGGAGGGACAGACGTGTGGCGCCGGAGTAGCTTCCTCGGCAACTGCGTATCATTAATGTGGGCGGCAGATGGACGGAGGGATGGCACTTGTGTCGTTTGAAGGCAGAGCAATCGCCTGCACCGGGAAGCGGGGCGGGCGGCGCTGACTGTTTCGGGCGGAAAGCGTGCGCGTGCGAGGAGATGACTTTACTTGGAGAGGATGACAATGGGGACCCACCAGGTCCATAGCCTCATGTACGCAAGTGCCTCCATATTATATATATATATATATATATATATATATATATATATATATATATATATATGTATAAAACTATACTCCCCCCGTCTAGGTGAATAAGTCGTATTAGAAGGTGCATCACGACCTAGGTGCAAGCAGATTGGTGGAAAAGAAGAATATTTCTCTCTTCTAAACACACATTTAATCACAGTAGTTAAGAGGATGCCTTATTAGCTACCCATGCAGGCCATCGTAATTCATAGCATGCAAAGCGCTTTTATTTCTTGCCTAATAACCGCATGGATGTGCTGCATGCATTGGTCCTTGCCCGAGCAAAAAAAAAGGAGGAAAGGGGTTTCCATGAGAGACAACGAGGCAGAGGTGGAAGCGCTCGCTGGAGTTATTTATTTTGCTTCCCCCTGGTTTCCTAACATCACAGTCCCACACCATTGTCAACCTATGTAGTACTAGTCAATAAACGAGAGAATTGCACAAGAAGCGGCCGACAGTTGGGACCAAGCAGCTCGAGCAGTATTTGTGTTTTTGAGGTGTGAGCACTGAAGTGTTTTTCGATGTTTAGGCCAGATACCTCTGAACAACAACGAAAACATCGCTGCAGGTATTAACTGGGCGGGCTGTGGCCTGTCTAGCCCAGGCCAAATATCCAGCCCAGATATTAATTTTTTTCAAGCTGAAAATGGCTAGCCCAACTATACTATTTTTAGGAATACCCAGGCAAGGTCAAGTTGTTATTCTCCGCCCCGCTGGGCTGCAAATCTTTCCTAGGAGGGATGCATTAGGCTTAACAAGGAAATGGACTTTAAGAAATAATAAATGGGATGTAATTATAAAAACTGGGCAGCAACTATAAAAAATGCACAAAACACGTGATTACTTTATAAAATATTATTTTTGGATATTGAAAATTTTAATTTCATTAATTGTTGCGTGCGCAATGTTTTGTTGGATTTTTACATAATATAAATTTATATTGAAATTATATTTAATCTATCTAGAAATTTCAGGATAAAAATATTTCGGATCCCATCAAAATGTGGGAAATTTTATTGAATTCTGTTTTGAACGGTTGGTTGAAATGGGCTGTACTTTTAACAAACTGTAAATGGGCTGTAGTAAATTCCATTAGAATTCAAAAATTGGCTACACATTCTTACAAATCTCAAATGGGCTATAAGTTCTCTGCCACACACTTCTGGCCTTACTAAGTTGATGCGTTCCCTAAAAAAACAGAGTTGACGCATATGCAAGGCTTTGTCAACTTATAGTCAACACACAGTTCTAGCAGTAGTGGTCGTTGGATGTCCATCCAATGGATGCCGTGCTTCTTCTTCAATCTCGGATATTCTAGCTTCACCCACCTAAAAATTGATTCCTCCCCCTGACATCTGGGGCGCACCATTTCGGAAGCTGACCTGTGGGCCTACTAAGTTGACGTACCAAGGGCTTTGTCAACTTAGTCAATATAAACGATTCTAGCTGCAGTGACCGTATGATGTCCATCCAACGGCCGTAGTGCTTCTTCAACCTCTGGTCTTCTTGGTCCAGCCGCCCAAAGCAGCGCCGGTCGTCCCGCCTGCTCCTGCCTCCCGTGGTCGGCTGTGCTGCCGTGGAGGCCTCACCGCCCCCTACTATTCCCACCGTTGGCCAGGCCCTGCGGCGACGGCAGCCTCACACAGCAGCCGAACGAGTGAACCCTCATACTCTCTGCGTGGGCATCCACTGCCGCGTCTTCACCGGCTCCGCGTCGTCCCCTTCCTAGGCCTCGCCGTCATCCACCGCCCTGGTGCTCTCGGCGCGGCGTGGTCAACATGGAAGGAACGACTTCCATCGGACGTGGACTGTACGTGGAGAGGCTGACAGCTGGGTCCACGGCGGCAGCAAGGAAGTGCCTCCTTATTATGCGGAAAATAATTATTCCTCCACCTGATAGCAGGGACCCACCGGACAGGCCATCAGTATTTTGCAAAAAAATCATTCCCCCCTGACTGCTGGGACCCACCGGACGGGCCACCGTATATCGCGAAAAAAACGTTCCCCCGCTGTCAGCTTGGCCTACTAAGTTGACGGGGACGAAGGGCTTTGTCAACTTAGTCAATATGAATGATTCTAGCTCTAGTGACCGTACGATGTCCATGCAATGGCCGTAGTGCTTCTTCAACCTCTGGTCTTCTTGCTCTAGCAGCCCAAAGCAGCGCCGGTCGTGTCGCATGCTCCTGCCTCCCATGGCCGGCTGTGCTGCCGCAGAGGCCTCACCGCTCCCTACTATTCCCACCGCTGGCCAGGCCTTGCAGCGACGGCTGCCTCACACCACAGCCGAACCAGTGAACCCTCGTAGTCCTCTCCGCGCGGGCTTCCGCTGCCGCGTCGTCCCCTTCCTAGGCCTCGTCATCGTCCACCGCCGTGGTGCTCTCCGCGCGGCGTGGTCAACGTGGTCAAGGAACGTCTTCCATCGGAAGAGTACTATACGTGGAGAGGCTGACAGCTCGGTCCACGACCATAGCATAGTTTTTTGTGATTTGCCAAGTAAGTCTCTTTGTCAGGCCTGTTGGGCTGCAAATCATTCAAGCCGAGGAGAGCTTTCATTCGGCTGGCCGAGAAAATGGCCCATCAGTAATGAGAAAATGGGATGTACATTTTTAAAACACATCAAACCGACAATTAGTTTCAAATATCTTTTTTTCATTTCAAGATTTTAAATTACATTTATTTTTATGCGTGGAGAATTTGTTGGTTTTCATATTGATATACATTTATTTTTAAAATCAGTTTGAATGTGAGTCGAAATTTCAGGATTAAAAACAGTTCGGACCGCACCGAAATATGCAAAGTTTCGTGTAATTTTTTAACCATTGCCACAATATGGGCTATAATGCTAACAAAAAGAATATGGGCTCCAAAAAAACCTTAAGAATTAGCGAATGGGCTGTAATTATTAGAAATAATGGCAGATGGGCTGTATGCTGTTTTCTACATATTTGAGGCTTTCCTAAAAAAAAGGTTGGCGCACAAGCACTGACTGTTGGATGTCCATCCAACGGTCGTCGTGCTTCTTCAATCTCTACTCTTCCTGCTCTAGCCGCTCAAACAAGCGCAGACGGGACTGCCTACTCCCTCCTCCTCGCGGCCGGCTGTGCTGCCATGCAGGCCTCACCGCCCGACCGTACTCCCATCGCTGGCCTAGCCATCCCTCTACTCACCCACACCTGCTGTTATTCTCCGGCGACGGCAGATGAACCAGTAAACCCTGGTACAATCGTACTCCCCTCCGCGTGGGAAACAACTACCGAGTCTTCCCTGCCTCTGTGTCGTCCCCTTCCTAGGCCTCGCCGTCGTCCACCGCCCTGGTGCTCTCGGCGCAGCGTGGTCAACGTGGTCAAGCAATGACTTCCATCGGACATGGACTGTACGTGGAGAGGCTGACAGCTAGGTCCACGACCGCAGCAAGGAAGTGCCTCATTATTACGCGGAAAATAATGATTCCTCCACCTGACAGCTGGGACCCACCGGACGGGCCACTGTATTTCGCGAAAAAACGTTTCCCCCTGACTGCTGGGACCCACCAGCTACATCTTTGCACGCAAGGAAGTGCGTCCGTGCAAAAAAAATGATTCGCCCCCTGACTACTGGGACCCACCATCTACATCTTCGCAGGCAAGGAAGTGCCTGATAGTCGGGACCCACCTGGTCGAAGCGTACGTAGCATCGTCATTCTGGTCGCGAACGTGTACGTACATACTGGTCGATGTAGAGACGCGCACGTGTCGTAGTAGAGGCGCGCCCGTGTCGTAGTAGAGGCGCGCATGTAGCATGTACACGTATGTACAGCGGCCAGGGTGCAAGAAAGAAAATACGGCCACGTATGTGTACATACGGGCGGGGTCTAGAACGCCTACTCGTGCATACGTACGACCAGGTCTCGTGTACATTGCTGGGTCGGAACAGAGAAACATCATCGTCGTCGTGTTCATGGGGAGGCAACGGAATGCGTCGTGTTCATGGGGAGGCAACGGAACGCGTGGGAGCCAACCGGCTGGGTCGAAACAGAATGTGTGGTCGTGTTCATCGGGAGGGCTTGGACGGAACAGGCGATGGAAACGAGGCCTGACGTACCGCACAAAGGAGGAAACGGACCTCCTATGTTCGGAACGGGGTCCTGTTGATCGGGTGGGGTCTGGCGTACCGCAAAACGGAGGAAACGGACCTCCTACGGTCGAAACGGGGGTCCAGTTTATCGGGAGGGGTGTGGCGTACCGCAAAACGGATGAAACGGACCTCCTACGGTCGAAACGGGTGTCCTGTTCATCGGGAGGGGTGTGGCGTACCGCAAAACAGGACTCCACGGGATACTGTTCATCTCCACCGTCGACCCCCTCCAGCCTCCACGAGCTACTGTTCATCCACCATCGACCTCCTCCAGCCTCCACCTGCGACTGTTCATCCACGGGCTCCTGTTCATCCAGCCTCCACCGTGCGCTACTCCACTGGCTACTATTCAACCAGCCCTCTCCACGGGCTCCTATTCAACCACCCCTCCACGGGCTACTGTTCATCCTGCCCTCCACCGTCTACTGTTCATCCAGCCCTCCACGGGGTGGTCCTGTTCATCCAGCCCTCCACGGGGTCCTGTTCATCCAGCCCCAACCGGCTCGATCGATCGGGGTCCTGTTCATCCAGAGGCAACACCACGGGGTCCTGTTCATCCACC